>NC_088411.1:35986826-36294326 GCF_034236695.1 Oncorhynchus nerka
TCTTTAATTTCTAATTGGTTCTGTTGTAAGTCGTTTTGTGGGATGTTTTTGTATAGATTATCAAAATAAGTTTTCCAAATTCCTGCATCTTGTATGACTAATTCTTGTGGCTTTGTTGTGCTTAAATTGTTCCACATGTCCCAGAACTGATTTTGGTCAATTGCGTTTTCAATTTCATCAAGTGTCTTGTTGGTATAATTCAATTTCTTGCATTTCAGTGTTTGTTTATAGTGTTTCAGAGTTTCAAAGTATTCATATCGTAGCTCTGGGTTGTTTTGCTGCTTATGTTTTTTGTTTGACATTTGTCTTAGGTGTTTTCTAATTGTTTTACATTCATTATCAAACCATTTGTCAGAAACATTTTGATTTTTGCTTCTGATGTTGCATTGCTTTGGTTTTCTCAAATTTGCTTTCGATGCTGCTTTTTGGAATATGCAATTGATGTTTTGGGTAGCTGAATTGACACCATCTTTATTGTTTTGGTACTGTGAGTTATTGAAAAACTGTATAGAGTTCATCATTTCATTTGAGTTCAATGTTTCAATGAATGTCTCTGCACTGTTTGGAGCCCATCTGTATGATTGGTTTATGTTGTAAAGTTTATTGGGCTGTTTTTTTGAATGAATATTGCCGGTTAATTTCTTCAGAAACACGTTGATCTGACTGTGATCTGACAATGGTGTCTGTGGTCTGACAGTGAATGCACTAATGGAGGAGGGGTCAATGTCAGTGATGGCATAATCGACTACACTTGTCCCAAGAGCTGAGCAGTAAGTAAACTGACCTAAAGAGTCCCCTCTGATTCTACCATTAAGCATGTACAGGCCTAAGGCTCGACAGAGATGTACTAACTCTTTTCCATTTTTGTTCAGTATTTGGTCAGGACTGTTTCTATTATTTATAATAGGGCTACTGTACAAGGAGGGGTGTCCAAATATGTGGTGGTTACCTCCCGCATCAGTGTAGTCAGGCTCAGAACCTGTTCTTGCATTGAAATCTCCACAAAGAAGCACTTTACCCTGCGCCTGAAATGTAATGATTTCTGTCTGGAGATCTGAAGGAGGAGCATAAGCTGCACATATGTATACATCATTGTCACAATAGATTGTACCTTTGTTAAGTTTTAGCCAAATGTGAGTGGTACCTTTTTTCATTTCATTCAGTGCTAAGTCCTGCTTATGCCAAATGATGATTCCACCTGAGTCTCGGCCCCGTTTAACATTTTTATGTTTGATTGATGGTAGTAAACTTTCTCTATAGCCTGAGGGACACTGAGTATCTATGTCTCCACGACACCATGTTTCCAGTAGGATTATGATGTCCTGTCCCTTGATGTTTTTAATCAATTCTGGATTTGTTGTTTTATAACCAAAATGTGAAGAGTATAGGCCCTGGATATTCCAAGAGCTGATAGTTAATGATCTCATTTATAATAAGTAATATTCACTGGTTTGAGTAAAGTACATCGAAAAAAAAAAGAGAAAAAAACTATATATATATATATATATATATATATACATACATACACACACACATATATATATATACATACATATATATATATATATACACACATATATACATACACACACACACACATACATACAATATACATACACACACATACACATACATATATATACATACATGCACATACACATATACACACATACATACATACACACACCATTACATATAATAATAATTATAATACCGGTGTCAATACATTTAGGAATATTTGTAAACAAATTAATAAGAATGGAATAAGATTGCACATAAAATAAGTACAATGCAATCTGCAATCCTGTGTGTTTGTGTGTGTGTGTGTGTGTGTGTGTGTGCGTGCCCGTGTGTGAATTAAAGGGACTGTCTAGCTCAGTAGTCTGCATATTAGTTGCAGTAGTTGGCGCACCTCTCCTATCTCTGATTGTTCTAGGGGTCTTCTGCCAGAGGTTACCTCAGCATATGTAGGCTGACGATCTGACTGATACATGGTGTGGACTGCATCATGTGGTCTACTTCCCTGAAGGGCAGTGTTCTGACCGACCCTGGAGTAGTGGTCAGAGCTGTGTTGTGATGGGCTGGGTCTAGTAGAGCTATGTTGTGATGGGCCGGGTCTAGTAGAGCTGTGTTGTGATGGGCCAGGTCTAGTAGAGCTGTGTTGTGATGGGCCGGGTCTAGTAGAGCTGTGTTGTGATGGGCCAGGTCTAGTAGAGCTGTGTTGTGATGGGACGGTCTAGTAGAGCTGTGTTGTGATGGGCCGGGTCTAGTAGAGCTGTGTTGTGATGGGACGGGTCTAGTTGTGCTGTCCTGAGGCGGGTCTGGTCTGGTAAATATGTGCTGTGTTGGGCCTGGTCTAGTAGAGCTGTGCTGTAATAAGCCATGTCTGGCTCTTTTCTCCTCGGGATGGTGGAGGTACTGTTGTTTCAGAAGGTGGGGCGGGGGACCTTTGTTGCTGGGGTGATGGGTGTGTGGGTCCCTGCCAAGTGTTGCATCTTTTAGGTCCTTGGCAAAGGTTCTGATACTGTCCTGATCAAGATGTATATTATCATATAAGTGTTGACATGTCAGAGTGGGGTGGTGAGCCGTTCTGACGTTGAGCAGTGAGGCACAGTCCACAGTGATCTGTTGATTTATTTTGTCAATCAACTTTCCTGAGAAGTCTTTTCTTGGTAGGAGGGTGGACACAACTACAGTGCCTTGCGAAAGTATTCGGCCCCCTTGAACTTTGCGACCTTTTGCCACATTTCAGGCTTCAAACATAAAGATATAAAACTGTATTTTTTTGTGAAGAATAAACAACAAGTGGGACACAATCATGAAGTGGAACGACATTTATTGGATATTTCAAACTTTTTTAACAAATCAAAAACTGAAGAATTGGGCGTGCAAAATTATTCAGCCCCCTTAAGTTAATACTTTGTAGCGCCACCTTTTGCTGCGATTACAGCTGTAAGTCGCTTGGGGTATGTCTCTATCAGTTTTGCCCATCGAGAGACTGAAATGTTTTCCCATTCTTCCTTGCAAAACAGCTCGAGCTCAGTGAGGTTGGATGGAGAGCATTTGTGAACAGCAGTTTTCAGTTCTTTCCACAGATTCTCGATTGGATTCAGGTCTGGACTTTGACTTGGCCATTCTAACACCTGGATATGTTTATTTTTGAACCATTCCATTGTAGATTTTGCTTTATGTTTTGGATCATTGTCTTGTTGGAAGACAAATCTCCGTCCCAGTCTCAGGTCTTTTGCAGACTCCATCAGGTTTTCTTCCAGAATGGTCCTGTATTTGGCTCCATCCATCTTCCCATCAATTTTAACTATCTTCCCTGTCCCTGCTGAAGAAAAGCAGGCCCAAACCATGTTGCTGCCACCACCATGTTTGACAGTGGAGATGGTGTGTTCAGGGTGATGAGCTGTGTTGCTTTTACGCCAAACATAACGTTTTGCATTGTTGCCAAAAAGTTCAATTTTGGTTTCATCTGACCAGAGCACCTTCTTCCACATGTTTGGTGTGTCTCCCAGGTGGCTTGTGGCAAACTTTAAACAACACTTTTTATGGATATCTTTAAGAAATGGCCTTCTTGCCACTCTTCCATAAAGGCCAGATTTGTGCAATATACGACTGATTGTTGTCCTATGGACAGAGTCTCCCACCTCAGCTGTAGATCTCTGCAGTTCATCCAGAGTGATCATGGGCCTCTTGGCTGCATCTCTGATCAGTCTTCTCCTTGTATGAGCTGAAAGTTTAGAGGGACGGCCAGGTCTTGGTAGATTTGCAGTGGTCTGATACTCCTTCCATTTCAATATTATCGCTTGCACAGTGCTCCTTGGGATGTTTAAAGCTTGGGAAATCTTTTTGTATCCAAATCCGGCTTTAAACTTCTTCACAACAGTATCTCGGACCTGCCTAGGTGTGTTCCTTGTTCTTCACGATGCTCTCTGCGCTTTTAACGAACCTCTGAGACTATCACAGTGCAGGCGCATTTATACGGAGACTTGATTACACACAGGTGGATTGTATTTATCATCATTAGTCATTTAGGTCAAAATTGGATCATTCAGAGATCCTCACTGAACTTCTGGAGAGAGTTTGCTGCACTGAAAGTAAAGGGGCTGAATAATTTTGCACGCCCAATTTTTCAGTTTTTGATTTGTTAAAAAAGTTTGAAATATCCAATAAATGTCGTTCCACTTCATGATTGTGTCCCACTTGTTGTTGATTCTTCACAAAAAAATACAGTTTTATATCTTTATGTTTGAAGCCCGAAATGTGGCAAAAGGTCGCAAAGTTCAAGGGGGCCGAATACTTTCGCAAGGCACTGTATATTGGTTGTTGGGAACATAGCCTGTGCCCGTTCTGCCACTCTTCTCACTGCCCCAGACACATTTTCACCTTTGGCATGAAGGTCGTTTGTGCCAGTGTGGATGATGATGTTGTCAGGGGTGTCAATCCTGGTCTGACTGAGTAGCTGCATTGCACTCTCAGTTGTAGGACACCAGAATTTATACACCTGGTGTCTAGGGAATAATCTTTCCTGGACTAAGAACTTCCCATTTGAATCAATTAGTATTGCAGTTGTGGGTGATTGTCTGGGTGGAGCAGACTGGGAGGCTGGTATTCTGACCTGGGCTGGATCAGACTGGGAGGCTGGTAGGTTGACCTGGGCTGGAGCAGACTGGGAGGCTGGTATTCTGGCCTGGGCTGGAGCAGACTGAGACGTTGGTAGGTTGACCTGGGCTGGAGCAGACTGAGAGGCTGGTAGGTTGACCTGGGCTGGAGCAGACTGAGAGGCTGGTAGGTTGACCTGGGCTGGAGCAGACTGGTAGGCTGGTGCAGTGTCATCAGGCTGTGTGGTGGAGGCCATGCTGGTCTCAGGTTCTGCTTGTGTTGTACCAAGCTGGTGGACATGTTCTCTAGATGCAGAGGACACAATGACTCTCTGCCGGTTGAGGGTGTCAATGTACCTCTCTTTTTGTTCGAGCTCCTTTCTTGTTGTGCTCAGATGGTCTCTGAGGTCATCATTTGTCTGACTCAGCTTGTCCATTCTGCTTTCTAATTTAGCAATAGATGCTCTGCTCTCCTCCCTGAACTGTTTCATCTCTTCTTTTAGTTTCTGGACAGTGTCCTCCTCTTGAAGCTTGTTCTCTCTGAGTTCTATGACCTCTGCTTCGACTAGAGAGAGGGTGTTGTGGAAACGTTGCATAGCAGGTGTTCTTATTGAAATGGACATGTCCTTCACTCTGTCTGCTGCAGGTGAGGTAGGTAAAGGGACATTGAGGGCTTCCTGCTGGGTCACAGAGACCATTGGGGTCTGCTTTTCTCCATCTCCCTCCTTGACTTTTCCTCAGTTTCTGAGATGATGTCAGCGTCTGCTTTTAGGGTAGCAAACCTATTCTCAAAAGCCTGGAGGCTTGAATCATTGCCTTGTATCAATACAGTTCCATTATTATATAAGTTTACTGTTTGATATGTGTTGCTCTGGTCATCTTCTTCAAAAATGCTGATCTGACATCCTTGGCTGATGCCCCTCTTTTGAGAAAGGGAAATGGTTGCAAATAACCTTTTTCCATGTGTTCCCTCGATTGGTATTAAAAATTAAATTTGCTCTTGTTTTGTAACTGGTAAGATCTGCAAACAGGCATTCATGGTTCTGTCCCATCAACAAACCTTTGAAACTTTTCTTAGCTTTCTCTGTTTGGATGTCTGGTGGGTAAACAATTTCCATAGCAACGCTGGTGATGTTGGCTACAATGTTGCAATAGAAGTGCTGTTTCTTGTATTATGGTCTCTTGTTTCTTTAGAGGACTGTTTCACTTTGTTGTCCTTTTTCTTTTCCTTTTTCTCCTGTCCTTATTTTGTCTTCCTTTCTTCCTTTCTTCCTTTCTTCTGTTAACTAGATATTTGTTGTTGTTATTCTTTGTAAGCTAGCTAGCTTCTTCCAGGAGAGTCCCTAGCAACTGCTTAGCAACAGGTAAACAATGCAGCTAGCAATTCAGCTAGCTAAGATAACTGTACAATTTTATGAAAAATAGTTACTTTTTCAAAAGCCTGTCTTTTTTGGTTTGATGCTTGTTTTGTCTTCTATTGATTCTTGCAGTTTTCTCTTGATTTTTTCGATGTACTTCACTCTAAAAAAACATTTAAATCTCAATATATACAGGAGCTCATTTTTCAGCAGCTGCTCAATTTGGAACTCCAGAACTCCCTGTCTCTCCCTGTCTCTCTCTCTCTCTCTCTCCCTGTCTCTCTCTCTCTCTCTCTCTCTCTCTCTCTCTCTCTGTCTCTCCCTGTCTCTCTCTCTCTCTCTCTCTCTGTCTCTCCCTGTCTCTCTCTCTCTCTCTCTCTCTGTTTACCTGTTTCTCTCTCTCTCTCTCTCTGTCTCTCCCTGTCTCTCTCTCTCTCTCTCTCTCTCTCTCTCTGTCTCTCCCTGTCTCTCTCTCTCTCTCTCTCACAAACACTCACACCCTGCTCATATTTTCGGATAGGGACAAATACAAACACATTGACACATTGAACAAACAATCGTCTGATGCATTGCACTATATTGTTTCTAGCTTGCACTAATCTTCAACAACCGCCCTAATGGGCTTTTATGGAGAAAAAAAGTAAACAAAGAAATACATAATCAATTGAAAGTCCCATAAAATCCCATATCAGTATTATATGCACAAATCCAATGTCATACATATTTACCCCTGAAATGTACAACATCAACTGCACCAACGGAGACATTCAGTTGGTAGTGCATTGTTATAGAACACTTATAAACACAAGCACGGAAATGTTTGTGTGAGTGTTTGCAAAAGGGATGGACAAATTCCATAAGGTTATAAGGTTATTTGTCCAGATTGGGTTGACTGACCGCTTTTGGGGTTTCCATGGTGACAGTGACACACGTTTGAACTTCTGAACTATCTGTCATACTGTCTATATCTCGTGTGTCACTTTCAGAGGTTGCCCCCATACATGCAACTGTTGTCATAGATGTACTTCAACATATTCTGTTTTAAAGGACAACTGTCAGTTGTAAAATCCCAACTCTGGTGACCAACAGTCACAGCATAAAAAGCATGATATAAATCATCCTGACCTCTTGACCTCGCACAGTGGGGTCAAAACAAAACTATTCTGACCTTTCAGATGGCAAGGTCTCTCTCTCTCCCTCCTCTCTCTATCAAGTCCTCATTCTCTCCTTCTCTCGCTCAACATGCGAATAAGGTCAGCAGCTCTACTGGACAGAGAAGAGGATGCGATTCAAAACAGAGGAGAGGAGAATAGTTGCCTGACGACTCAAACTGAACTATTCCCCTGCTTTATTGTTCGCTACATATTTCAGTCTGAGACTGCCATTATTGAAGGTGTTTGTGTCAGGGTCAAAATGAGGTGTGTTGTACAAAACAAAGCATTAAAAGTACAAATCTCGGAGCATCATAGCACCATTAGCTGCAAAAACTCGACGTACCCAGTTGCGGCCTACTTTTTGGAAGCAAACCACTCGATTTCGTCCCTACGTTATAGTTGCATGTAACACGTCACCCACCCTAGGAGAGGGGATGACCTCGACAATTTATTGTTAAAACGAGAGGCTGCCTGGATCTTTAATTTAAAGACCCTCGCTCCCATCGGTCTCAATGTAGACTTTGATCTGAATGCATTATTGTGATTATTGTGATTTTGCTATTCATTGTACATGTTTGTAGGCCTATGTAGCCAAACTGTACCTATGATCATATGCTGTCCATTTATGTTTTTTATAAGTTCTATTTATATCTGTAAATAAACCAATGATATCAAGCCACACCAGGCCATAATTCCAGACACCTGTGTGTGTCCTTTGACACTATATAAACTAGTGACCCACAGTGTTTGTCATTATAGTCTGATGAAGACAGCTTGTCTGTTAAAACTTCGTTATTAGGTTATTAAATGATTGCATCTGAGCTCCTAGAGTGTGCGGCTCTCATTTATTTTTCAAGTGTTCTACTCCGCCGGCCAGCACCTCTCCTAAACAGGTGTTCTACTCCGCTAGCCAGCACCTCTCCTAAACAGGTGTTCTACTCCGCCAGCACATCCCCTAAACGGGTGTTCTACTCCGCTAGCCAGCGCCTCGCCTAAACAGGTGTTCTACTCTGCTAGCCAGCGCCTCGCCTAAACAGGTGTTCTACTCCGCTAGCCAGCACCTCACCTAAACAGGTGTTCTACTCCGCCAGCACATCCCCTAAACGGGTGTTCTACTCCACTAGCCAGCGCCTCGCCTAAACAGGTGTTCTACTCCGCTAGCCAGCACCTCACCTAAACAGGTGTTCTACTCCGCTAGCCAGCGCCTCGCCTAAACAGGTGTTCTACTCCACTAGCCAGCACCTCTCCTAAACAGGTGTTCTACTCCGCTAGCCAGCACCTCACCTAAACAGGTGTTCTACTCTGCTAGCCAGCACCTCGCCTAAACAGGTGTTCTACTCCGCCAGCACATCCCCTAAACAGGTGTTCTACTCCGCCAGCACATCCCCTAAACAGGTGTTCTACTCTGCTAGCCAGCACCTCTCCTAAACAGGTGTTCTACTCTGCTAGCCAGCACCTCGCCTAAACAGGTGTTCTACTCCGCCAGCACATCCCCTAAACAGGTGTTCTACTCTGCTAGCCAGCACCTCTCCTAAACAGGTGTTCTACTCCGCCAGCACATCCCCTAAACAGGTGTTCTACTCCGCCAGCACATCCCCTAAACAGGTGTTCTACTCCGCCAGCACATCCCCTAAACAGGTGTTCTACTCCGCCAGCACATCCCCTAAACAGGTGTTCTACTCCGCCAGCACCTCGCCTAAACAGGTGTTCTACTCCGCCAGCACATCCCCTAAACAGGTGTTCTACTCCGCCAGCACATCCCCTAAACAGGTGTTCTACTCCGCCAGCACATCCCCTAAACAGGTGTTCTACTCCGCCAGCACATCCTCTAAACAGGTGTTCTACTCCGCCAGCACATCCCCTAAACAAGTGTTCTACTCCGCCAGCACATCCCCTAAACAGGTGTTCTACTCCGCTAACCAGCACCTCTCCTAAACAGGTGTTCTACTCTGCTAGCCAGCTCCTCGCCTAAACAGGTGTTCTACTCCGCCAGCACATCCCCTAAACAGGTGTTCTACTCTGCTAGCCAGCACCACTCCTAAACAGGTGTTCTACTCCACTAGCCAGCGCCTCCCCTAAACAGGTGTTCTACTCTGCTTGCCGGCACCTCTCCTAAACAGGTGTTCTACTCTGCTAGCCAGCACCTTGCCGAAACAGGTGTTCTACTCTGCTAGCCAGCACCTCGCCTAAACAGGTGTTCTACTCCTCTAGCCAGCACCTCGCCTGAACAGGTGTTCTTCTCTGCTAGCCAGCACCTCTCCTAAACAGGTGTTCTACTCCGCTAGCCAGCGCCTCCCCTAAACAGGTGTTCTACTCCGCTAGCCGACACCTCTCCTAAACAGGTGTTCTACTCTGCTAGCCAGCACCTTGCCGAAACAGGTGTTCTACTCTGCTAGCCAGCACCTCGCCGAAACAGGTGTTCTACTCTGCTAGCCAGCACCTCGCCTAAACAGGTGTTCTACTCTGCTAGCCAGCACCTCGCCTAAACAGGTGTTCTACTCCTCTAGCCAGCACCTCTCCTAAACAGGTGTTCTACTCCGCCAGCACATCCCCTAAACAGGTGTTCTACTCCTCCAACCAGCACCTCGCCTAAAGAGGTGTTCTACTCCTCTAGCCAGCACCTCTCCTAAACAGGTGTTCTACTCCTCTAGCCAGCACCTCTCCTAAACAGGTGTTCTACTCTGCTAGCCAGCACCTCTCCTAAACAGGTGTTCTACTCCGCTAGCCAGCACCTCTCCTAAACAGGTGTTCTACTCCGCTAGCCAGCACCTCTCCTAAACAGGTGTTTTACTCCGCTAGCCAGCACCTCGCCTAAACAGGTGTTCTACTCTGCTAGCCAGCACCTCCCTAAACAGGTGTTCTACTCCTCTAGCCAGCACCTCGCCCAAACAGGTGTTCTACTCCGCTAGCCAGCACCTCCCCTAAACAGGTGTTCTACTCCCGCTAGCCAGCACCTCTCCTAAACAGGTGTTCTACTCCGCTAGCCAGCACCTCTCCTAAACAGGTGTTCTACTCCGCTAGCCAGCACCTCTCATAAACAGGTGTTCTACTCCGCTAGCCAGCACCTCTCCTAAACAGGTGTTCTACTCCGCTAGCCAGCACCTCTCCTAAACAGGTGTTCTACTCTGCTAGCCAGCACTCGCCTAAACAGGTGTTCTACTCCGCCAGCACATCCCCTAAACAGGTGTTCTACTCCGCCAGCACATCCCCTAAACAGGTGTTCTAATCCGCCAGCACATCCCCTAAACAGGTGTTCTACTCCGCCAGCACCTCGCCTAAACAGGTGTTCTACTCCGCCAGCACATCCCCTAAACAGGTGTTCTACTCCGCCAGCACATCCCCTAAACAAGTGTTCTCTCCGCCAGCACATCCCCTAAACAGGTGTTCTACTCCGCCAGCACATCCTCTAAACAGGTGTTCTACTCCGCCAGCACATCCCCTAAACAAGTGTTCTACTCCGCCAGCACATCCCCTAAACAGGTGTTCTACTCCGCTAACCAGCACCTCTCCTAAACAGGTGTTCTACTCTGCTAGCCAGCTCCTCGCCTAAACAGGTGTTCTACTCCGCCAGCACATCCCCTAAACAGGTGTTCTACTCTGCTAGCCAGCACCACTCCTAAACAGGTGTTCTACTCCACTAGCCAGCGCCTCCCCTAAACAGGTGTTCTACTCTGCTTGCCGGCACCCTCCTAAACAGGTGTTCTCTGCTAGCCAGCACCTTGCCGAAACAGGTGTTCTACTCTGCTAGCCAGCACCTCGCCTAAACAGGTGTTCTACTCCTCTAGCCAGCACTTCGCCTGAACAGGTGTTCTTCTCTGCTAGCCAGCACCTCTCCTAAACAGGTGTTCTACTCCGCTAGCCAGCGCCCCCTAAACATAGCCGACACCTCTCCTAAACAGGAGTTTAGGGAGTTTACTCTGCTAGCCAGCACCTTGCCGAAACAGGTGTTCTACTCTGCTAGCCAGCACTCGCCGAAACAGGTGTTCTACTCTGCTAGCCAGCACCTCGCCTAAACAGGTGTTCTACTCTGCTAGCCAGCACCTCGCCTAAACAGGTGTTCTACTCCTCTAGCCAGCACCTCTCCTAAACAGGTGTTCTACTCCGCCAGCACATCCCCTAAACAGGTGTTCTACTCCTCCAACCAGCACCTCGCCTAAACAGGTGTTCTACTCCTCTAGCCAGCACCTCTCCTAAACAGGTGTTCTACTCCTCTAGCCAGCACCTCTCCTAAACAGGTGTTCTACTCTGCTAGCCAGCACCTCTCCTAAACAGGTGTTCTACTCCGCTAGCCAGCACCTCTCCTAAACAGGTGTTCTACTCCGCTAGCCAGCACCTCTCCTAAACAGGTGTTTTACTCCGCTAGCCAGCACCTCGCCTAAACAGGTGTTCTACTCTGCTAGCCAGCACCTCCCCTAAACAGGTGTTCTACTCTGCTAGCCAGCACCACTCCTAAACAGGTGTTCTACTCCACTAGCCAGCGCCTCCCCTAAACAGGTGTTCTACTCTGCTTGCCGGCACCTCTCCTAAACAGGTGTTCTACTCTGCTAGCCAGCACCTTGCCGAAACAGGTGTTCTACTCTGCTAGCCAGCACCTCGCCTAAACAGGTGTTCTACTCCTCTAGCCAGCACCTCGCCTGAACAGGTGTTCTTCTCTGCTAGCCAGCACCTCTCCTAAACAGGTGTTCTACTCCGCTAGCCAGCGCCTCCCCTAAACAGGTGTTCTACTCCGCTAGCCGACACCTCTCCTAAACAGGTGTTCTACTCTGCTAGCCAGCACCTTGCCGAAACAGGTGTTCTACTCTGCTAGCCAGCACCTCGCCGAAACAGGTGTTCTACTCTGCTAGCCAGCACCTCGCCTAAACAGGTGTTCTACTCTGCTAGCCAGCACCTCGCCTAAACAGGTGTTCTACTCTGCTAGCCAGCACCTCCCCTAAACAGGTGTTCTACTCCTCTAGCCAGCACCTCGCCCAAACAGGTGTTCTACTCCGCTAGCCAGCACCTCCCCTAAACAGGTGTTCTACTCCGCTAGCCAGCACCTCTCCTAAACAGGTGTTCTACTCCGCTAGCCAGCACCTCTCCTAAACAGGTGTTCTACTCCGCTAGCCAGCACCTCTCATAAACAGGTGTTCTACTCCGCTAGCCAGCACCTCTCCTAAACAGGTGTTCTACTCCGCTAGCCAGCACCTCTCCTAAACAGGTGTTCTACTCTGCTAGCCAGCACCTCGCCTAAACAGGTGTTCTACTCCGCCAGCACATCCCCTAAACAGGTGTTCTACTCCGCCAGCACATCCCCTAAACAGGTGTTCTAATCCGCCAGCACATCCCCTAAACAGGTGTTCTACTCCGCCAGCACCTCGCCTAAACAGGTGTTCTACTCCGCCAGCACATCCCCTAAACAGGTGTTCTACTCCGCCAGCACATCCCCTAAACAAGTGTTCTACTCCGCCAGCACATCCCCTAAACAGGTGTTCTACTCCGCCAGCACATCCTCTAAACAGGTGTTCTACTCCGCCAGCACATCCCCTAAACAAGTGTTCTACTCCGCCAGCACATCCCCTAAACAGGTGTTCTACTCCGCTAACCAGCACCTCTCCTAAACAGGTGTTCTACTCTGCTAGCCAGCTCCTCGCCTAAACAGGTGTTCTACTCCGCCAGCACATCCCCTAAACAGGTGTTCTACTCTGCTAGCCAGCACCACTCCTAAACAGGTGTTCTACTCCACTAGCCAGCGCCTCCCCTAAACAGGTGTTCTACTCTGCTTGCCGGCACCTCTCCTAAACAGGTGTTCTACTCTGCTAGCCAGCACCTTGCCGAAACAGGTGTTCTACTCTGCTAGCCAGCACCTCGCCTAAACAGGTGTTCTACTCCTCTAGCCAGCACTTCGCCTGAACAGGTGTTCTTCTCTGCTAGCCAGCACCTCTCCTAAACAGGTGTTCTACTCCGCTAGCCAGCGCCTCCCCTAAACAGGTGTTCTACTCCGCTAGCCGACACCTCTCCTAAACAGGAGTTTAGGAGTTTACTCTGCTAGCCAGCACCTTGCCGAAACAGGTGTTCTACTCTGCTAGCCAGCACCTCGCCGAAACAGGTGTTCTACTCTGCTAGCCAGCACCTCGCCTAAACAGGTGTTCTACTCTGCTAGCCAGCACCTCGCCTAAACAGGTGTTCTACTCCTCTAGCCAGCACCTCTCCTAAACAGGTGTTCTACTCCGCCAGCACATCCCCTAAACAGGTGTTCTACTCCTCCAACCAGCACCTCGCCTAAACAGGTGTTCTACTCCTCTAGCCAGCACCTCTCCTAAACAGGTGTTCTACTCCTCTAGCCAGCACCTCTCCTAAACAGGTGTTCTACTCTGCTAGCCAGCACCTCTCCTAAACAGGTGTTCTACCGCTAGCCAGCACCTCTCCTAAACAGGTGTTCTACTCCGCTAGCCAGCACCTCTCCTAAACAGGTGTTTTACTCCGCTAGCCAGCACCTCGCCTAAACAGGTGTTCTACTCTGCTAGCCAGCACCTCCCCTAAACAGGTGTTCTACTCTGCTAGCCAGCACCACTCCTAAACAGGTGTTCTACTCCACTAGCCAGCGCCTCCCTAAACAGGTGTTCTACTCTGCTTGCCGGCACCTCTCCTAAACAGGTGTTCTACTCTGCTAGCCAGCACCTTGCCGAAACAGGTGTTCTACTCTGCAGCCAGCACCTCGCCTAAACAGGTGTTCTACTCCTCTAGCCAGCACCTCGCCTAAACAGGTGTTCTTCTCTGCTAGCCAGCACCTCTCCTAAACAGGTGTTCTACTCCGCTAGCCAGCGCCTCCCCTAAACAGGTGCACCTCTCCTAAACAGGTGTTCTACTCTGCTAGCCAGCAGAAACACCTCTAGCCAGCACCTCGCCTAAACAGGTGTTCTACTCTGCTAGCCAGCACCTCGCCTAAACAGGTGTTCTACTCCTCTAGCCAGCACCTCTCCTAAACAGGTGTTCTACTCCGCCAGCACATCCCCTAAACAGGTGTTCTACTCCTCCAACCAGCACCTCGCCTAAACAGGTGTTCTACTCCTCTAGCCAGCACCTCTCCTAAACAGGTGTTCTACTCCTCTAGCCAGCACCTCTCCTAAACAGGTGTTCTACTCTGCTAGCCAGCACCTCGCCTAAACAGGTGTTCTACTCTGCTAGCCAGCACCTCGCCTAAACAGGTGTTCTACTCCTCTAGCCAGCACCTCTCCTAAACAGGTGTTCTACTCCGCCAGCACATCCCCTAAACAGGTGTTCTACTCCTCCAACCAGCACCTCGCCTAAACAGGTGTTCTACTCCTCTAGCCAGCACCTCCCCTAAACAGGTGTTCTACTCCTCTAGCCAGCACCTCGCCCAAACAGGTGTTCTACTCCGCTAGCCAGCACCTCCCCTAAACAGGTGTTCTACTCCGCTAGCCAGCACCTCTCCTAAACAGGTGTTCTACTCCGCTAGCCAGCACCTCTCCTAAACAGGTGTTCTACTCCGCTAGCCAGCACCTCTCATAAACAGGTGTTCTACTCCGCTAGCCAGCACCTCTCCTAAACAGGTGTTCTACTCCGCTAGCCAGCACCTCTCCTAAACAGGTGTTCTACTCTGCTAGCCAGCACCTCGCCTAAACAGGTGTTCTACTCCGCCAGCACATCCCCTAAACAGGTGTTCTACTCCGCCAGCACATCCCCTAAACAGGTGTTCTACTCCGCCAGCACATCCCCTAAACAGGTGTTCTACTCCGCCAGCACCTCGCCTAAACAGGTGTTCTACTCCGCCAGCACATCCCCTAAACAGGTGTTCTACTCCGCCAGCACATCCCCTAAACAGGTGTTCTACTCCGCCAGCACATCCCCTAAACAGGTGTTCTACTCCGCCAGCACATCCTCTAAACAGGTGTTCTACTCCGCCAGCACATCCCCTAAACAAGTGTTCTACTCCGCCAGCACATCCCCTAAACAGGTGTTCTACTCCGCTAACCAGCACCTCTCCTAAACAGGTGTTCTACTCTGCTAGCCAGCTCCTCGCCTAAACAGGTGTTCTACTCCGCCAGCACATCCCCTAAACAGGTGTTCTACTCTGCTAGCCAGCACCACTCCTAAACAGGTGTTCTACTCCACTAGCCAGCGCCTCCCCTAAACAGGTGTTCTACTCTGCTTGCCGGCACCTCTCCTAAACAGGTGTTCTACTCTGCTAGCCAGCACCTTGCCGAAACAGGTGTTCTACTCTGCTAGCCAGCACCTCGCCTAAACAGGTGTTCTACTCCTCTAGCCAGCACCTCGCCTGAACAGGTGTTCTTCTCTGCTAGCCAGCACCTCTCCTAAACAGGTGTTCTACTCCGCTAGCCAGCGCCTCCCCTAAACAGGTGTTCTACTCCGCTAGCCGACACCTCTCCTAAACAGGTGTTCTACTCTGCTAGCCAGCACCTTGCCGAAACAGGTGTTCTACTCTGCTAGCCAGCACCTCGCCGAAACAGGTGTTCTACTCTGCTAGCCAGCACCTCGCCTAAACAGGTGTTCTACTCTGCTAGCCAGCACCTCGCCTAAACAGGTGTTCTACTCCTCTAGCCAGCACCTCTCCTAAACAGGTGTTCTACTCCGCCAGCACATCCCCTAAACAGGTGTTCTACTCCTCCAACCAGCACCTCGCCTAAACAGGTGTTCTACTCCTCTAGCCAGCACCTCTCCTAAACAGGTGTTCTACTCCTCTAGCCAGCACCTCTCCTAAACAGGTGTTCTACTCTGCTAGCCAGCACCTCTCCTAAACAGGTGTTCTACTCCGCTAGCCAGCACCTCTCCTAAACAGGTGTTCTACTCCGCTAGCCAGCACCTCTCCTAAACAGGTGTTTTACTCCGCTAGCCAGCACCTCGCCTAAACAGGTGTTCTACTCTGCTAGCCAGCACCTCCCCTAAACAGGTGTTCTACTCCTCTAGCCAGCACCTCGCCCAAACAGGTGTTCTACTCCGCTAGCCAGCACCTCCCCTAAACAGGTGTTCTACTCCGCTAGCCAGCACCTCTCCTAAACAGGTGTTCTACTCCGCTAGCCAGCACCTCTCCTAAACAGGTGTTCTACTCCGCTAGCCAGCACCTCTCATAAACAGGTGTTCTACTCCGCTAGCCAGCACCTCTCCTAAACAGGTGTTCTACTCCGCTAGCCAGCACCTCTCCTAAACAGGTGTTCTACTCTGCTAGCCAGCACCTCGCCTAAACAGGTGTTCTACTCTGCTAGCCAGCACCTCGCCTAAACAGGTGTTCTACTCCTCTAGCCAGCACCTCGCCTAAACAGGTGTTCTACTCCTCTAGCCAGCACCTCCCCTAAACAGGTGTTCTACTCCGCTAGCCAGCACCTCTCCTAAACAGGTGTTCTACTCCGCTAGCCAGTACCTCTCCTAAACAGGTGTTCTACTCCGCTAGCCAGCACCTCTCCTAAACAGGTGTTCTACTCCGCTAGCCAGCACCTCTCCTAAACAGGTGTTCTACTCTGCTAGCCAGCACCTCTCCTAAACAGGTGTATTACTCCGCCAGCACATCCCATAAACAGGTGTTCTACTCCGCTAGCCAGCACCTCTCCTAAACAGGTGTCCTACTCCACTAGCCAGCACCTCTCCTAAACAGGTGTTCTACTCCGCTAGCCAGCACCTCTCCTAAACAGGTGTTCTACTCTGCTAGCCAGCACCTCGCCTAAACAGGTGTTCTACTCTGCTAGCCAGCACCTCGCCGAAACAGGTGTTCTACTCTGCTAGCCAGCACCTCTCCTAAACAGGTGTTCTACTCTGCTAGCCAGCACCTCGCCTAAACAGGTGTTCTACTCTGCTGGCCAGCACCTCTCCTAAACAGGTGTTCTACTCTGCTGGCCAGCACCTCTCCTAAACAGGTGTTCTACTCCGCCAGCACATCCCCTAAACAGGTGTTCTACTCTGCTAGCCAGCACCTCGCCTAAACAGGTGTTCTACTCTGCTAGCCAGCACCTCTCCGAAACAGGTGTTCTACTCCGCTAGCCAGCGCCTCCCCTAAACAGGTGTTCTACTCTGCTAGCCGGCACCTCTCCTAAACAGGTGTTCTACTCCGCTATCCAGCACCTCTCCTAAACAGGTGTTCTACTCCGCTAGCCAGCACCTCTCCTAAACAGGTGTTCTACTCTGCTAGCCAGCACCTCGCCTAAACAGGTGTTCTACTCTGCTAGCCAGCACCTCTCCTAAACAGGTGTTCTACTCCGCTAGCCAGCACCACTCCTAAACAGGTGTTCTACTCCTCTAGCCAGCACCTCGCCTAAACAGTTGTTCTACTCCTCTAGCCAGCACCTCCCTAAACGGGTGTTCTACTCCGCTAGCCAGCGCCCGCCTAAACAGGTGTTCTACTCTGCTAGCCAGCGCCGCCTAAACAGGTGTTCTACTCCGCTAGCCAGCACCTCACCTAAACAGGTGTTCTACTCCGCCAGCACATCCCCTAAACGGGTGTTCTACTCCACTAGCCAGCGCCTCGCCTAAACAGGTGTTCTACTCCGCTAGCCAGCACCTCACCTAAACAGGTGTTCTACTCCGCTAGCCAGCGCCGCCTAAACAGGTGTTCTACTCCACTAGCCAGCACCTCTCCTAAACAGGTGTTCTACTCCGCTAGCCAGCACCTCACCTAAACAGGTGTTCTACTCCGCTAGCCAGCACCTCGCCTAAACAGGTGTTCTACTCCGCCAGCACATCCCCTAAACAGGTGTTCTACTCCGCCAGCACATCCCCTAAACAGGTGTTCTACTCCGCCAGCACATCCCCTAAACAGGTGTTCTACTCCGCCAGCACATCCTCTAAACAGGTGTTCTACTCCGCCAGCACATCCCCTAAACAGGTGTTCTACTCCGCCAGCACATCCCCTAAACAGGTGTTCTACTCCGCCAGCACATCCCCTAAACAGGTGTTCTACTCCGCCAGCACATCCCCTAAACAGGTGTTCTACTCCGCCAGCACCTCGCCTAAACAGGTGTTCTACTCCGCCAGCACATCCCCTAAACAGGTGTTCTACTCCGCCAGCACATCCCCTAAACAGGTGTTCTACTCCGCCAGCACCTCTCCTAAACAGGTGTCCTACTCCACTAGCCAGCACCTCTCCTAAACAGGTGTTCTACTCCGCTAGCCAGCACCTCTCCTAAACAGGTGTTCTACTCTGCTAGCCAGCACCTCGCCTAAACAGGTGTTCTACTCTGCTAGCCAGCACCTCGCCGAAACAGGTGTTCTACTCTGCTAGCCAGCACCTCTCCTAAACAGGTGTTCTACTCTGCTAGCCAGCACCTCGCCTAAACAGGTGTTCTACTCTGCTGGCCAGCACCTCTCCTAAACAGGTGTTCTACTCTGCTGGCCAGCACCTCTCCTAAACAGGTGTTCTACTCCGCCAGCACATCCCCTAAACAGGTGTTCTACTCTGCTAGCCAGCACCTCGCCTAAACAGGTGTTCTACTCTGCTAGCCAGCACCTCTCCGAAACAGGTGTTCTACTCCGCTAGCCAGCGCTCCCCTAAACAGGTGTTCTACTCTGCTAGCCGGCACCTCTCCTAAACAGGTGTTCTACTCCGCTATCCAGCACCTCTCCTAAACAGGTGTTCTACTCCGCTAGCCAGCACCTCTCCTAAACAGGTGTTCTACTCTGCTAGCCAGCACCTCGCCTAAACAGGTGTTCTACTCTGCTAGCCAGCACCTCTCCTAAACAGGTGTTCTACTCCGCTAGCCAGCACCACTCCTAAACAGGTGTTCTACTCCTCTAGCCAGCACCTCGCCTAAACAGTTGTTCTACTCCTCTAGCCAGCACCTCCCTAAACGGGTGTTCTACTCCGCTAGCCAGCGCCTCGCCTAAACAGGTGTTCTACTCTGCTAGCCAGCGCCTCGCCTAAACAGGTGTTCTACTCCGCTAGCCAGCACCTCACCTAAACAGGTGTTCTACTCCGCCAGCACATCCCCTAAACGGGTGTTCTACTCCACTAGCCAGCGCCTCGCCTAAACAGGTGTTCTACTCCGCTAGCCAGCACCTCACCTAAACAGGTGTTCTACTCCGCTAGCCAGCGCCTCGCCTAAACAGGTGTTCTACTCCACTAGCCAGCACCTCTCCTAAACAGGTGTTCTACTCCGCTAGCCAGCACCTCACCTAAACAGGTGTTCTACTCCGCTAGCCAGCACCTCGCCTAAACAGGTGTTCTACTCCGCCAGCACATCCCCTAAACAGGTGTTCTACTCCGCCAGCACATCCCCTAAACAGGTGTTCTACTCCGCCAGCACATCCCCTAAACAGGTGTTCTACTCCGCCAGCACCTCGCCTAAACAGGTGTTCTACTCCGCCAGCACATCCCCTAAACAGGTGTTCTACTCCGCCAGCACATCCCCTAAACAGGTGTTCTACTCCGCCAGCACATCCCCTAAACAGGTGTTCTACTCCGCCAGCACATCCCCTAAACAGGTGTTCTACTCCGCCAGCACCTCGCCTAAACAGGTGTTCTACTCCGCCAGCACATCCCCTAAACAGGTGTTCTACTCCGCCAGCACATCCCCTAAACAGGTGTTCTACTCCGCCAGCACATCTCCTAAACAGGTGTTCTACTCCGCCAGCACATCCTCTAAACAGGTGTTCTACTCCGCCAGCACATCCCCTAAACAGGTGTTCTACTCCGCCAGCACATCCCCTAAACAGGTGTTCTACTCCGCTAACCAGCACCTCTCCTAAACAGGTGTCCTACTCTGCTAGCCAGCTCCTCGCCTAAACAGGTGTTCTACTCCGCCAGCACATCCCCTAAACAGGTGTTCTACTCTGCTAGCCAGCACCACTCCTAAACAGGTGTTCTACTCCACTAGCCAGCGCCTCCCCTAAACAGGTGTTCTACTCTGCTAGCCGGCACCTCTCCTAAACAGGTGTTCTACTCTGCTAGCCAGCACCTCTCCTAAACAGGTGTTCTACTCCTCTAGCCAGCACCTCTCCTAAACAGGTGTTCTACTCTGCTAGCCAGCACCTCTCCTAAACAGGTGTTCTACTCCGCTAGCCAGCACCTCTCCTAAACAGGTGTTCTACTCCGCTAGCCAGCACCTCTCCTAAACAGGTGTTTTACTCCGCTAGCCAGCACCTCGCCTAAACAGGTGTTCTACTCTGCTAGCCAGCACCTCCCTAAACAGGTGTTCTACTCCTCTAGCCAGCACCTCGCCCAAACAGGTGTTCTACTCCGCTAGCCAGCACCTCTCCTAAACAGGTGTTCTACTCTGCTGGCCAGCACCTCTCCTAAACAGGTGTTCTACT
Source organism: Oncorhynchus nerka (assembly GCF_034236695.1). Taxonomy (NCBI): domain Eukaryota; kingdom Metazoa; phylum Chordata; class Actinopteri; order Salmoniformes; family Salmonidae; genus Oncorhynchus; species Oncorhynchus nerka. Next base: position 36,007,200 of record NC_088411.1, read on the forward strand.
CTGCTGGCCAGCACCTCTCCTAAACAGGTGTTCTACTCCGCCAGCACATCCCCTAAACAGGTGTTCTACTCCGCTAGCCAGCGCCTCCCCTAAACAGGTGTTCTACTCTGCTAGCCGGCACCTCTCCTAAACAGGTGTTCTACTCCGCTATCCAGCACCTCTCCTAAACAGGTGTTCTACTCTGCTAGCCAGCACCTCTCCTAAACAGGTGTTCTACTCCGCTAGCCAGCACCTCTCCTAAACAGGTGTTCTACTCCGCTAGCCAGCACCTCTCCTAAACAGGTGTTTTACTCCGCTAGCCAGCACCTCGCCTAAACAGGTGTTCTACTCTGCTAGCCAGCACCTCCCCTAAACAGGTGTTCTACTCCTCTAGCCAGCACCTCGCCCAAACAGGTGTTCTACTCCGCTAGCCAGCACCTCCCCTAAACAGGTGTTCTACTCCGCTAGCCAGCACCTCTCCTAAACAGGTGTTCTACTCCGCTAGCCAGCACCTCTCCTAAACAGGTGTTCTACTCCGCTAGCCAGCACCTCTCATAAACAGGTGTTCTACTCCGCTAGCCAGCACCTCTCCTAAACAGGTGTTCTACTCCGCTAGCCAGCACCTCTCCTAAACAGGTGTTCTACTCTGCTAGCCAGCACCTCGCCTAAACAGGTGTTCTACTCTGCTAGCCAGCACCTCGCCTAAACAGGTGTTCTACTCCTCTAGCCAGCACCTCGCCTAAACAGGTGTTCTACTCCTCTAGCCAGCACCTCCCCTAAACAGGTGTTCTACTCCGCTAGCCAGCACCTCTCCTAAACAGGTGTTCTACTCCGCTAGCCAGTACCTCTCCTAAACAGGTGTTCTACTCCGCTAGCCAGCACCTCTCCTAAACAGGTGTTCTACTCCGCTAGCCAGCACCTCTCCTAAACAGGTGTTCTACTCTGCTAGCCAGCACCTCTCCTAAACAGGTGTATTACTCCGCCAGCACATCCCATAAACAGGTGTTCTACTCCGCTAGCCAGCACCTCTCCTAAACAGGTGTCCTACTCCACTAGCCAGCACCTCTCCTAAACAGGTGTTCTACTCCGCTAGCCAGCACCTCTCCTAAACAGGTGTTCTACTCTGCTAGCCAGCACCTCGCCTAAACAGGTGTTCTACTCTGCTAGCCAGCACCTCGCCGAAACAGGTGTTCTACTCTGCTAGCCAGCACCTCTCCTAAACAGGTGTTCTACTCTGCTAGCCAGCACCTCGCCTAAACAGGTGTTCTACTCTGCTGGCCAGCACCTCTCCTAAACAGGTGTTCTACTCTGCTGGCCAGCACCTCTCCTAAACAGGTGTTCTACTCCGCCAGCACATCCCCTAAACAGGTGTTCTACTCTGCTAGCCAGCACCTCGCCTAAACAGGTGTTCTACTCTGCTAGCCAGCACCTCTCCGAAACAGGTGTTCTACTCCGCTAGCCAGCGCCTCCCCTAAACAGGTGTTCTACTCTGCTAGCCGGCACCTCTCCTAAACAGGTGTTCTACTCCGCTATCCAGCACCTCTCCTAAACAGGTGTTCTACTCCGCTAGCCAGCACCTCTCCTAAACAGGTGTTCTACTCTGCTAGCCAGCACCTCGCCTAAACAGGTGTTCTACTCTGCTAGCCAGCACCTCTCCTAAACAGGTGTTCTACTCCGCTAGCCAGCACCACTCCTAAACAGGTGTTCTACTCCTCTAGCCAGCACCTCGCCTAAACAGTTGTTCTACTCCTCTAGCCAGCACCTCCCCTAAACGGGTGTTCTACTCCGCTAGCCAGCGCCTCGCCTAAACAGGTGTTCTACTCTGCTAGCCAGCGCCTCGCCTAAACAGGTGTTCTACTCCGCTAGCCAGCACCTCACCTAAACAGGTGTTCTACTCCGCCAGCACATCCCCTAAACGGGTGTTCTACTACACTAGCCAGCGCCTCGCCTAAACAGGTGTTCTACTCCGCTAGCCAGCACCTCACCTAAACAGGTGTTCTACTCCGCTAGCCAGCGCCTCGCCTAAACAGGTGTTCTACTCCACTAGCCAGCACCTCTCCTAAACAGGTGTTCTACTCCGCTAGCCAGCACCTCACCTAAACAGGTGTTCTACTCCGCTAGCCAGCACCTCGCCTAAACAGGTGTTCTACTCCGCCAGCACATCCCCTAAACAGGTGTTCTACTCCGCCAGCACATCCCCTAAACAGGTGTTCTACTCCGCCAGCACATCCCCTAAACAGGTGTTCTACTCCGCCAGCACATCCTCTAAACAGGTGTTCTACTCCGCCAGCACATCCCCTAAACAGGTGTTCTACTCCGCCAGCACATCCCCTAAACAGGTGTTCTACTCCGCCAGCACATCCCCTAAACAGGTGTTCTACTCCGCCAGCACATCCCCTAAACAGGTGTTCTACTCCGCCAGCACCTCGCCTAAACAGGTGTTCTACTCCGCCAGCACATCCCCTAAACAGGTGTTCTACTCCGCCAGCACATCCCCTAAACAGGTGTTCTACTCCGCCAGCACCTCTCCTAAACAGGTGTCCTACTCCACTAGCCAGCACCTCTCCTAAACAGGTGTTCTACTCCGCTAGCCAGCACCTCTCCTAAACAGGTGTTCTACTCTGCTAGCCAGCACCTCGCCTAAACAGGTGTTCTACTCTGCTAGCCAGCACCTCGCCGAAACAGGTGTTCTACTCTGCTAGCCAGCACCTCTCCTAAACAGGTGTTCTACTCTGCTAGCCAGCACCTCGCCTAAACAGGTGTTCTACTCTGCTGGCCAGCACCTCTCCTAAACAGGTGTTCTACTCTGCTGGCCAGCACCTCTCCTAAACAGGTGTTCTACTCCGCCAGCACATCCCCTAAACAGGTGTTCTACTCTGCTAGCCAGCACCTCGCCTAAACAGGTGTTCTACTCTGCTAGCCAGCACCTCTCCGAAACAGGTGTTCTACTCCGCTAGCCAGCGCCTCCCCTAAACAGGTGTTCTACTCTGCTAGCCGGCACCTCTCCTAAACAGGTGTTCTACTCCGCTATCCAGCACCTCTCCTAAACAGGTGTTCTACTCCGCTAGCCAGCACCTCTCCTAAACAGGTGTTCTACTCTGCTAGCCAGCACCTCGCCTAAACAGGTGTTCTACTCTGCTAGCCAGCACCTCTCCTAAACAGGTGTTCTACTCCGCTAGCCAGCACCACTCCTAAACAGGTGTTCTACTCCTCTAGCCAGCACCTCGCCTAAACAGTTGTTCTACTCCTCTAGCCAGCACCTCCCCTAAACGGGTGTTCTACTCCGCTAGCCAGCGCCTCGACAAAACAGGTGTTCTACTCTGCTAGCCAGCGCCTCGCCTAAACAGGTGTTCTACTCCGCTAGCCAGCACCTCACCTAAACAGGTGTTCTACTCCGCCAGCACATCCCCTAAACGGGTGTTCTACTCCACTAGCCAGCGCCTCGCCTAAACAGGTGTTCTACTCCGCTAGCCAGCACCTCACCTAAACAGGTGTTCTACTCCGCTAGCCAGCGCCTCGCCTAAACAGGTGTTCTACTCCACTAGCCAGCACCTCTCCTAAACAGGTGTTCTACTCCGCTAGCCAGCACCTCACCTAAACAGGTGTTCTACTCCGCTAGCCAGCACCTCGCCTAAACAGGTGTTCTACTCCGCCAGCACATCCCCTAAACAGGTGTTCTACTCCGCCAGCACATCCCCTAAACAGGTGTTCTACTCCGCCAGCACATCCCCTAAACAGGTGTTCTACTCCGCCAGCACATCCTCTAAACAGGTGTTCTACTCCGCCAGCACATCCCCTAAACAGGTGTTCTACTCCGCCAGCACATCCCCTAAACAGGTGTTCTACTCCGCCAGCACATCCCCTAAACAGGTGTTCTACTCCGCCAGCACATCCCCTAAACAGGTGTTCTACTCCGCCAGCACCTCGCCTAAACAGGTGTTCTACTCCGCCAGCACATCCCCTAAACAGGTGTTCTACTCCGCCAGCACATCCCCTAAACAGGTGTTCTACTCCGCCAGCACATCTCCTAAACAGGTGTTCTACTCCGCCAGCACATCCTCTAAACAGGTGTTCTACTCCGCCAGCACATCCCCTAAACAGGTGTTCTACTCCGCCAGCACATCCCCTAAACAGGTGTTCTACTCCGCTAACCAGCACCTCTCCTAAACAGGTGTCCTACTCTGCTAGCCAGCTCCTCGCCTAAACAGGTGTTCTACTCCGCCAGCACATCCCCTAAACAGGTGTTCTACTCTGCTAGCCAGCACCACTCCTAAACAGGTGTTCTACTCCACTAGCCAGCGCCTCCCCTAAACAGGTGTTCTACTCTGCTAGCCGGCACCTCTCCTAAACAGGTGTTCTACTCTGCTAGCCAGCACCTCTCCTAAACAGGTGTTCTACTCCTCTAGCCAGCACCTCTCCTAAACAGGTGTTCTACTCTGCTAGCCAGCACCTCTCCTAAACAGGTGTTCTACTCCGCTAGCCAGCACCTCTCCTAAACAGGTGTTCTACTCCGCTAGCCAGCACCTCTCCTAAACAGGTGTTTTACTCCGCTAGCCAGCACCTCGCCTAAACAGGTGTTCTACTCTGCTAGCCAGCACCTCCCCTAAACAGGTGTTCTACTCCTCTAGCCAGCACCTCGCCCAAACAGGTGTTCTACTCCGCTAGCCAGCACCTCTCCTAAACAGGTGTTCTACTCTGCTGGCCAGCACCTCTCCTAAACAGGTGTTCTACTCTGCTGGCCAGCACCTCTCCTAAACAGGTGTTCTACTCCGCCAGCACATCCCCTAAACAGGTGTTCTACTCCGCTAGCCAGCGCCTCCCCTAAACAGGTGTTCTACTCTGCTAGCCGGCACCTCTCCTAAACAGGTGTTCTACTCCGCTATCCAGCACCTCTCCTAAACAGGTGTTCTACTCCGCTAGCCAGCACCTCTCCTAAACAGGTGTTCTACTCTGCTAGCCAGCACCTCGCCTAAACAGGTGTTCTACTCTGCTAGCCAGCACCTCTCCTAAACAGGTGTTCTACTCCGCTAGCCAGCACCTCTCCTAAACAGGTGTTCTACTCTGCTAGCCAGCACCTCGCCTAAACAGGTGTTCTACTCTGCTAGCCAGCACCTCGCCTAAACAGGTGTTCTACTCCTCTAGCCAGCACCTCGCCTAAACAGGTGTTCTACTCCTCTAGCCAGCACCTCCCCTAAACAGGTGTTCTACTCCGCTAGCCAGCACCTCTCCTAAACAGGTGTTCTACTCCGCTAGCCAGTACCTCTCCTAAACAGGTGTTCTACTCCGCTAGCCAGCACCTCTCCTAAACAGGTGTTCTACTCCGCTAGCCAGCACCTCTCCTAAACAGGTGTTCTACTCTGCTAGCCAGCACCTCTCCTAAACAGGTGTTCTACTCCGCCAGCACATCCCATAAACAGGTGTTCTACTCCGCTAGCCAGCACCTCTCCTAAACAGGTGTCCTACTCCACTAGCCAGCACCTCTCCTAAACAGGTGTTCTACTCCGCTAGCCAGCACCTCTCCTAAACAGGTGTTCTACTCTGCTAGCCAGCACCTCGCCTAAACAGGTGTTCTACTCTGCTAGCCAGCACCTCGCCTAAACAGGTGTTCTACTCTGCTGGCCAGCACCTCTCCTAAACAGGTGTTCTACTCCGCCAGCACATCCCCTAAACAGGTGTTCTACTCTGCTAGCCAGCACCTCGCCTAAACAGGTGTTCTACTCTGCTAGCCAGCACCTCTCCGAAACAGGTGTTCTACTCCGCTAGCCAGCGCCTCCCCTAAACAGGTGTTCTACTCTGCTAGCCGGCACCTCTCCTAAACAGGTGTTCTACTCCGCTATCCAGCACCTCTCCTAAACAGGTGTTCTACTCCGCTAGCCAGCACCTCTCCTAAACAGGTGTTCTACTCTGCTAGCCAGCACCTCGCCTAAACAGGTGTTCTACTCTGCTAGCCAGCACCTCTCCTAAACAGGTGTTCTACTCCGCTAGCCAGCACCACTCCTAAACAGGTGTTCTACTCCTCTAGCCAGCACCTCGCCTAAACAGTTGTTCTACTCCTCTAGCCAGCACCTCCCCTAAACGGGTGTTCTACTCCGCTAGCCAGCGCCTCGCCTAAACAGGTGTTCTACTCTGCTAGCCAGCGCCTCGCCTAAACAGGTGTTCTACTCCGCTAGCCAGCACCTCACCTAAACAGGTGTTCTACTCCGCCAGCACATCCCTAAACGGGTGTTCTACTCCACTAGCCAGCGCCTCGCCTAAACAGGTGTTCTACTCCGCTAGCCAGCACCTCACCTAAACAGGTGTTCTACTCCGCTAGCCAGCGCCGCCTAAACAGGTGTTCTACTCCACTAGCCAGCACCTCTCCTAAACAGGTGTTCTACTCCGCTAGCCAGCACCTCACCTAAACAGGTGTTCTACTCTGCTAGCCAGCACCTCGCCTAAACAGGTGTTCTACTCCGCCAGCACATCCCCTAAACAGGTGTTCTACTCTGCTAGCCAGCACCTCTCCTAAACAGGTGTTCTACTCTGCTAGCCAGCACCTCGCCTAAACAGGTGTTCTACTCCGCCAGCACATCCCCTAAACAGGTGTTCTACTCTGCTAGCCAGCACCGCTCCTAAACAGGTGTTCTACTCCGCCAGCACATCCCCTAAACAGGTGTTCTACTCCGCCAGCACATCCCCTAAACAGGTGTTCTACTCCGCCAGCACATCCCCTAAACAGGTGTTCTACTCCGCCAGCACATCCTCTAAACAGGTGTTCTACTCCGCTAGCACATCCCCTAAACAGGTGTTCTACTCCGCCAGCACATCCCCTAAACAGGTGTTCTACTCCGCCAGCACATCCCCTAAACAGGTGTTCTACTCCGCCAGCACATCCCCTAAACAGGTGTTCTACTCCGCCAGCACCTCGCCTAAACAGGTGTTCTACTCCGCCAGCACATCCCCTAAACAGGTGTTCTACTCCGCCAGCACATCCCCTAAACAGGTGTTCTACTCCGCCAGCACATCTCCTAAACAGGTGTTCTACTCCGCCAGCACATCCTCTAAACAGGTGTTCTACTCCGCCAGCACATCCCCTAAACAGGTGTTCTACTCCGCCAGCACATCCCCTAAACAGGTGTTCTACTCCGCTAACCAGCACCTCTCCTAAACAGGTGTCCTACTCTGCTAGCCAGCTCCTCGCCTAAACAGGTGTTCTACTCCGCCAGCACATCCCCTAAACAGGTGTTCTACTCTGCTAGCCAGCACCACTCCTAAACAGGTGTTCTACTCCACTAGCCAGCGCCTCCCCTAAACAGGTGTTCTACTCTGCTAGCCGGCACCTCTCCTAAACAGGTGTTCTACTCTGCTAGCCAGCACCTTGCCGAAACAGGTGTTCTACTCTGCTAGCCAGCACCTCGCCTAAACAGGTGTTCTACTCCTCTAGCCAGCACCTCGCCTGAACAGGTGTTCTTCTCTGCTAGCCAGCACCTCTCCTAAACAGGTGTTCTACTCCGCTAGCCAGCACCTCCCCTAAACAGGTGTTCTACTCCGCTATCCGACACCTCTCCTAAACAGGTGTTCTACTCTGCTAGCCAGCACCTTGCCGAAACAGGTGTTCTACTCTGCTAGCCAGCACCTCGCCGAAACAGGTGTTCTACTCTGCTAGCCAGCACCTCGCCTAAACAGGTGTTCTACTCTGCTAGCCAGCACCTCGCCTAAACAGGTGTTCTACTCCTCTAGCCAGCACCTCTCCTAAACAGGTGTTCTACTCCGCCAGCACATCCCCTAAACAGGTGTTCTACTCCTCCAACCAGCACCTCGCCTAAACAGGTGTTCTACTCCTCTAGCCAGCACCTCTCCTAAACAGGTGTTCTACTCCTCTAGCCAGCACCTCTCCTAAACAGGTGTTCTACTCTGCTAGCCAGCACCTCTCCTAAACAGGTGTTCTACTCCGCTAGCCAGCACCTCTCCTAAACAGGTGTTCTACTCCGCTAGCCAGCACCTCTCCTAAACAGGTGTTTTACTCCGCTAGCCAGCACCTCGCCTAAACAGGTGTTCTACTCTGCTAGCCAGCACCTCCCCTAAACAGGTGTTCTACTCCTCTAGCCAGCACCTCGCCCAAACAGGTGTTCTACTCCGCTAGCCAGCACCTCCCCTAAACAGGTGTTCTACTCCGCTAGCCAGCACCTCTCCTAAACAGGTGTTCTACTCCGCTAGCCAGCACCTCTCCTAAACAGGTGTTCTACTCCGCTAGCCAGCACCTCTCATAAACAGGTGTTCTACTCCGCTAGCCAGCACCTCTCCTAAACAGGTGTTCTACTCCGCTAGCCAGCACCTCTCCTAAACAGGTGTTCTACTCTGCTAGCCAGCACCTCTCCTAAACAGGTGTTCTACTCTGCTAGCCAGCACCTCGCCTAAACAGGTGTTCTACTCTGCTGGCCAGCACCTCTCCTAAACAGGTGTTCTACTCTGCTGGCCAGCACCTCTCCTAAACAGGTGTTCTACTCCGCCAGCACATCCCCTAAACAGGTGTTCTACTCCGCTAGCCAGCGCCTCCCCTAAACAGGTGTTCTACTCTGCTAGCCGGCACCTCTCCTAAACAGGTGTTCTACTCCGCTATCCAGCACCTCTCCTAAACAGGTGTTCTACTCCGCTAGCCAGCACCTCTCCTAAACAGGTGTTCTACTCTGCTAGCCAGCACCTCGCCTAAACAGGTGTTCTACTCTGCTAGCCAGCACCTCTCCTAAACAGGTGTTCTACTCCGCTAGCCAGCACCTCTCCTAAACAGGTGTTCTACTCTGCTAGCCAGCACCTCGCCTAAACAGGTGTTCTACTCTGCTAGCCAGCACCTCGCCTAAACAGGTGTTCTACTCCTCTAGCCAGCACCTCGCCTAAACAGGAGTTCTACTCCTCTAGCCAGCACCTCCCCTAAACAGGTGTTCTACTCCGCTAGCCAGCACCTCTCCTAAACAGGTGTTCTACTCCGCTAGCCAGTACCTCTCCTAAACAGGTGTTCTACTCCGCTAGCCAGCACCTCTCCTAAACAGGTGTTCTACTCCGCTAGCCAGCACCTCTCCTAAACAGGTGTTCTACTCTGCTAGCCAGCACCTCTCCTAAACAGGTGTTCTACTCCGCCAGCACATCCCATAAACAGGTGTTCTACTCCGCTAGCCAGCACCTCTCCTAAACAGGTGTCCTACTCCACTAGCCAGCACCTCTCCTAAACAGGTGTTCTACTCCGCTAGCCAGCACCTCTCCTAAACAGGTGTTCTACTCTGCTAGCCAGCACCTCGCCTAAACAGGTGTTCTACTCTGCTAGCCAGCACCTCGCCGAAACAGGTGTTCTACTCTGCTAGCCAGCACCTATCCTAAACAGGTGTTCTACTCTGCTAGCCAGCACCTCGCCTAAACAGGTGTTCTACTCTGCTGGCCAGCACCTCTCCTAAACAGGTGTTCTACTCTGCTGGCCAGCACCTCTCCTAAACAGGTGTTCTACTCCGCCAGCACATCCCCTAAACAGGTGTTCTACTCTGCTAGCCAGCACCTCGCCTAAACAGGTGTTCTACTCTGCTAGCCAGCACCTCTCCGAAACAGGTGTTCTACTCCGCTAGCCAGCGCCTCCCCTAAACAGGTGTTCTACTCTGCTAGCCGGCACCTCTCCTAAACAGGTGTTCTACTCCGCTATCCAGCACCTCTCCTAAACAGGTGTTCTACTCCGCTAGCCAGCACCTCTCCTAAACAGGTGTTCTACTCTGCTAGCCAGCACCTCGCCTAAACAGGTGTTCTACTCTGCTAGCCAGCACCTCTCCTAAACAGGTGTTCTACTCCGCTAGCCAGCACCACTCCTAAACAGGTGTTCTACTCCTCTAGCCAGCACCTCGCCTAAACAGTTGTTCTACTCCTCTAGCCAGCACCTCCCCTAAACGGGTGTTCTACTCCGCTAGCCAGCGCCTCGCCTAAACAGGTGTTCTACTCTGCTAGCCAGCGCCTCGCCTAAACAGGTGTTCTACTCCGCTAGCCAGCACCTCACCTAAACAGGTGTTCTACTCCGCCAGCACATCCCCTAAACGGGTGTTCTACTCCACTAGCCAGCGCCTCGCCTAAACAGGTGTTCTACTCCGCTAGCCAGCACCTCACCTAAACAGGTGTTCTACTCCGCTAGCCAGCGCCTCGCCTAAACAGGTGTTCTACTCCACTAGCCAGCACCTCTCCTAAACAGGTGTTCTACTCCGCTAGCCAGCACCTCACCTAAACAGGTGTTCTACTCTGCTAGCCAGCACCTCGCCTAAACAGGTGTTCTACTCCGCCAGCACATCCCCTAAACAGGTGTTCTACTCTGCTAGCCAGCACCTCTCCTAAACAGGTGTTCTACTCTGCTAGCCAGCACCTCGCCTAAACAGGTGTTCTACTCCGCCAGCACATCCCCTAAACAGGTGTTCTACTCTGCTAGCCAGCACCTCTCCTAAACAGGTGTTCTACTCCGCCAACACATCCCCTAAACAGGTGTTCTACTCCGCCAGCACATCCCCTAAACAGGTGTTCTACTCCGCCAGCACATCCCCTAAACAGGTGTTCTACTCCGCCAGCACATCCTCTAAACAGGTGTTCTACTCCGCTAGCACATCCCCTAAACAGGTGTTCTACTCCGCCAGCACATCCCCTAAACAGGTGTTCTACTCCTCCAACCAGCACCTCGCCTAAACAGGTGTTCTACTCCTCTAGCCAGCACCTCTCCTAAACAGGTGTTCTACTCCTCTAGCCAGCACCTCTCCTAAACAGGTGTTCTACTCTGCTAGCCAGCACCTCTCCTAAACAGGTGTTCTACTCCGCTAGCCAGCACCTCTCCTAAACAGGTGTTCTACTCCGCTAGCCAGCAGCCAGCACTCTCCTAAACAGGTGTTCTACTCCGCTAGCCAGCACCTCTCCTAAACAGGTGTTCTACTCTAGCCAGCTAAACAGGTGCACCTCTCCTAAACAGGTGTTCTACTCTGCTAGCCAGCACCTCGCCTAAACAGGTGTTCTACTCTGCTAGCCAGCACCTCGCCTAAACAGGTGTTCTACTCCTCTAGCCAGCACCTCGCCTAAACAGGTGTTCTAGCCAGCACCTCCCCTAAACAGGTGTTCTACTAGCCAGCACCTCTCCTAAACAGGTGTTCTACTCCGCTAGCCAGTACCTCTCCTAAACAGGTGTTCTACTCCGCTAGCCAGCACCTCTCCTAAACAGGTGTTCTACTCCGCTAGCCAGCACCTCTCCTAAACAGGTGTTCTACTCTGCTAGCCAGCACCTCTCCTAAACAGGTGTTCTACTCCGCCAGCACATCCCATAAACAGGTGTTCTACTCCGCTAGCCAGCACCTCTCCTAAACAGGTGTCCTACTCCCCTAGCCAGCACCTCTCCTAAACAGGTGTTCTACTCCGCTAGCCAGCACCTCTCCTAAACAGGTGTTCTACTCTGCTAGCCAGCACCTCGCCTAAACAGGTGTTCTACTCTGCTAGCCAGCACCTCGCCGAAACAGGTGTTCTACTCTGCTAGCCAGCACCTCTCCTAAACAGGTGTTCTACTGTGCTAGCCAGCACCTCGCCTAAACAGGTGTTCTACTCTGCTGGCCAGCACCTCTCCTAAACAGGTGTTCTACTCTGCTGGCCAGCACCTCTCCTAAACAGGTGTTCTACTCCGCCAGCACATCCCCTAAACAGGTGTTCTACTCCGCTAGCCAGCGCCTCCCCTAAACAGGTGTTCTACTCTGCTAGCCGGCACCTCTCCTAAACAGGTGTTCTACTCCGCTATCCAGCACCTCTCCTAAACAGGTGTTCTACTCCGCTAGCCAGCACCTCTCCTAAACAGGTGTTCTACTCTGCTAGCCAGCACCTCGCCTAAACAGGTGTTCTACTCTGCTAGCCAGCACCTCTCCTAAACAGGTGTTCTACTCCGCTAGCCAGCACCACTCCTAAACAGGTGTTCTACTCCTCTAGCCAGCACCTCGCCTAAACAGTTGTTCTACTCCTCTAGCCAGCACCTCTCCTAAACAGGTGTTCTACTCCGCTAGCCAGCACCTCTCCTAAACAGGTGTTCTACTCCGCTAGCCAGCACCTCTCCTAAACAGGTGTTTTACTCCGCTAGCCAGCACCTCGCCTAAACAGGTGTTCTACTCTGCTAGCCAGCACCTCCCCTAAACAGGTGTTCTACTCCTCTAGCCAGCACCTCGCCTAAACAGGTGTTCTACTCCTCTAGCCAGCACCTCTCCTAAACAGGTGTTCTACTCCGCTAGCCAGCACCTCTCCTAAACAGGTGTTCTACTCCGCTAGCCAGCACCTCTCCTAAACAGGTGTTCTACTCCGCTAGCCAGCACCTCTCCTAAACAGGTGTTCTACTCCCCTAGCCAGCACCGCTCCTAAACAGGTGTTCTACTCCTCTAGCCAGCACCTCCCCTAAACAGGTGTTCTACTCCGCTAGCCAGCACCTCTCCTAAACAGGTGTTCTACTCCGCTAGCCAGCACCTCTCCTAAACAGGTGTTCTACTCCGCTAGCCAGCACCTCTCCTAAACAGGTGTTCTACTCCGCTAGCCAGCACCTCACCTAAACAGGTGTGCGTTTCTTTCGCCTCCAGTACAAAACAAAGTCATCAGTCATTGGATCATCTTTAACCAATCAGAGTATCAAAGCCAATGACGACTTTTCAAACACTGCTTTACCACCTGTATTCTGGCTCTGGCCTAATCGATCGGTTCCTGGGACCAATCAGATAGTTTCTAGACTCAATGAGGAAGTTACTTTACACTGGCCCGGGTTGAAAAGGCCCATCATGTCATAGGGCAAAAGTGATGGAGGAGCGCCCTTCTCAAATCAAACAGTTATTTGTGCCATTCTGTCAACAAGGCAGCATATTGCATTGTCCAGAAACATACATCTCTTTTCCACAAAATAAATGTTTGAGTTTTCTAACTAGTTTTCATTGGGAAGGCAGATAAAGTGTATATATATATTTACTTGTGTAGTGCTTACTTGTGTAGTGCTTAAAAAAAACAATAAAACGTATATTAATGTTTGAGTTTTCTAACTAGTTTTCATTGGGAAGGCAGATAAAGTGTATATATATATATACATTTTTTTTAAACACTACACAAGTAAATGTGTATTATTATTAAACTGTATCTGTAACCCAATTATGCCTAGTAGGTTAGGTCTACTGTCTAGCCTAGCCCTACTATGTTATATTTGTAAAACATTTTCATCATATCTATCTATCTGTCTGTCTGTCTGTCTGTCTGTGCTATCACTTTTGCATAGGAAAACACTGAATCCTACTAATTACTACATGTGCTTAATTACATCACTTTTGTTTTGAGCTGACTTCGCAGGTTACAAATCGAATGCAATCAACTTTCTGTCTTTGCACAACACGCTTACACGGGCGCCCGGGCGAGATTAATCCAACCCCCTCAATGTGGAGAAAAAACTACGTCCATAGGCGTGGCGTAGCGTTCGGCCGGAGCAAGGAGTTTGGGCGGGTGGGCAGGCAAAGATAATATGAAAACTTTTAACCCAGATCTCGAGCGCTTACCGCTGGACGAATCGTCACCGGGGGGGAGGAGTCCATCCTGCAGCAGCCTTAAAAGCCGCCTAATCACGGAGAAATGAAAACACACTCAAAAGATAGAAACGCGCAACGACTCAAAGTGAAGGTCACACACTTGTTTTTTTCCCTGCGAGGGACAACTAGCGGACTGGGGCTTTTCTTCCGTTATTTGGTCTTGGTTAACGGTCATTGTAGCTGTTGACACATAGCCTACCCACGCAGACACACACCTACAGCCCATTCGACGAATTTCACTCTCTATACGGGCATCCCCCCCCCGCATTTCAAAGGACGGTAAACAAACGAGACACAGCTGGAGAAAATGCCGTTATCATTTAACGGCGTACTCTGCACTCTGACGGTGCTGATTCTGTGGCAGGCGGAGGAGCTCGTTGAAGCCTGCAGCTGTACCCCCGTGCACCCACAACAGGCGTTCTGTAACGCGGACGTAGGTGAGTATAGACCGGGAACGGCTACGCCCTCACGTGCACCTTGTTGTTGGTCCTTCATGGCAGGTAGTAGTGTGCTTGACAGCTCTGTCGCGACACTGGTGGCAGCGGTGGGATAAGTCAGTTAGTCGCTTATGCATTCTCTCAGGCTTAGGCCTATACGTATGATGGACGTGTCAGTTTGTACGTTCACATTGTAGTTTCGTTCATACTGCAATTTGTTCACGTAGGTGATATGGTGCCATTTGGGACGCAAACAAAGTGTTCTTTACTTATACATTTTCACACTGGCTGTTTCCTGTTTCACGATACAACAGGAAATGTGTAACTGAGGTGGTTGGTTCGCATGATGATTATTAACTTTGCCTGAGATCTGAAGGCTTGTCTCCACCTGACTATGCTGCAGCCATGTACAGTAAAATAGAGGACACACACAGTCCCCTATGAGTTTACAGTGCTTTGGGATCTGCTGTGGGGCTAGGAGTACAGTCTGGCTTGTGGACGTGGCACAGCAAATAGAAAATGAAGGAGAGGAAGCCATAAAGAGGGGGAGAGAGCAGGGGAAACTAGGATGGAATAAGCAAGGTAGTATATCTGCTCAAATCCCTCTGTGAACAAGTCTGTCACACCAGTTTCTCTCTCCTCTCTTTCCTCTTTCTCTCTCTTCCTCTGAGGGGTGTAGCTGTGAGGAATGACAGGAATGTTTCTGGGGTTTTCCTGCTCTGCACCGACCTAATGTAGCAGGATAGTAACACAGACACACACATCACTTCAAAGAGACTCAGGTGCAACACACGAGACTGCACAGACGTACAGTTACACACCATTGTGATGTATAGCCTTCTCTCAGTCACATATGAATGCGTCCATCTGGCAGCGTATGACATCTGGCTGTCAGTTCTGGGTACTCAAAAGGAAAAAGCTATGAAAGTTAAGGACCTCTCACAAATATACACGGTATCCACGAGAATAGGGACACACACAGAGTTAACTTACAGGGTGGGCTCCTCTGACTTTGTCAACAGTATTCACTCCTCAGAAGTCATCCGCTTCCTGGTCACTCTAACTAGTGACTATGCATACCTACAAGTACCTCTTGGTGTCGCAGTCCCACTAAGTTTAGGGCTCCCGAGTGGCGCAATGGTCTAAGGCACTACAGACCCTGGTTTGATTCCAGGCTGTATCACAACCGGCGGTGATTGGGAGTCCCATAGGGCGGTGCACAATTGGCCCAACGTTGTTAGGGTTTGGCCGGGGTAGGCCGTCATTGTAAATAAGAATTTGTTCTTAACTGACTTGCCTAGTTAAATAAAGGTTTAAATAACATTTAAAATGAGCTCATCAACATCAGTTACATTTCAGAGGCCAGGAATATGCTTAAGCTAAGCGCCCATCTATACTCTGAGGAAATGAGATGACTGTGTACTAAGCCAATAGACAGAACAGAGTCTGTATCCTCTGTAGCCCACAGACTCTCACAGAGGAGTGACAATAACAGCTATATGATGAACATTTACCCTTGCGCGTCTACTCCAGGGGAGAACGACTGCCCCCCATGAAGCCATGGAAGTTAAAGGTCAAACGGTACTCTAGGCATTGTTTGCAGAAGACCGGATCGGATATAGTGAGGAGGAGGAGGAGGGGGGGTGGTGGAAGGCAGGCCAATCTTCATGTAAATGCATATCTCGAAGATGGCGACGATACCAATAATTGCTTCTATTACACTAGATGTATGTCCTTGATCCAATTATTTTAAAATACCACACCGGCTATAAGGATCATTTATAGTAGCTAATGGCAGCCTGCAGTACCCAGTCAGCCTTCAACTTGAGATGCTTAATGAGCAACACTGAGCTAGGCTGCAATGTCACTTCCTGGAGTAGTTCAAACTGCTCATGTTATGTCTACATAAATATCCCAAATGAGACATCTTAACTGACTTTCTGGGCTTCAAAGGCACTATTGAGTCTTCCCATAGGAAGGAATGGAGTCACATGATCGCTGGCTTTGTCCATTCATTTAGTGTGGAGGGTTAGAAGGAACTCAGGATGTGGTATGTGTTCATATGGGGGTTTTCATGGAAAAATGTGTATTTCTGGTGATATGCATGTATACGTTTTCTGCATAGCTATGGTTGGCTTGAGGTGTGAACCTCCCTGTCCCCCTAAGAGATTCTGCTCTCAACGTGGATGATCATATGACCTAGTTAAGAAGTAGCAGGGGGGAATGGAGCCTATTTAGGAAAACATGATTCTGGAAAAGCCATTAAACAGGCAGCAGTCCCAAATCACTGTTTCCCTGAGCTGAGCGTGCTGTCTAC
Organism: Oncorhynchus nerka; assembly: GCF_034236695.1. Taxonomy (NCBI): domain Eukaryota; kingdom Metazoa; phylum Chordata; class Actinopteri; order Salmoniformes; family Salmonidae; genus Oncorhynchus; species Oncorhynchus nerka. The sequence goes on from NC_088411.1 coordinate 36,023,504, forward strand.
CCTGTTCTATTCCCAGTGTTCTTAGTGCGCATTAGCTTCTGGGTCTGAATGAGGTCAGGAAGCAAGAGGGAAGAACTCCACAGAATGCAGGAGACTGGGCCAGCCAGGTTCTTATGCTGGTGCTATGTGTGTTTGCATCACCCACCGTGAGCTCCCTCTATGAACTTGGGAAGTGGTTACATGTGCAGAAAAGCATGCGACCCGGACCAGGGGAGAGATGAGGGAGTCGGACGTTAACTCTGCAGTGAACCCCTCCCATGTCTGCTTCGGTTTCACGCCAGAAAGGGAACCCGAGGGAACAGGGCCCTGTGGAGTGTGTGTACATTGTATTTTTCTTCTGTGATTTTTTTTTTTTTAACGTTCTTTTGTATTGCTCATATTTTCCCTTCCCATGGCTAAAGCATGATGTTGTTTGTGAGGCTTTTAAAACACAGGAACTACAGCTTATACTTTATCATACTAGGTCTGTCCTCTATCCTTCAGTGTCACTGCATTTGTCTCTCTCTGTCTCTCGATAATCTGCCTAAATCACAGCCTTGTGGTCTCACTGACCGAAACATCTCTCCCTATCCATATGTGCTAACAAATCGTGATGTGATCTGGGGCATGAACATCTGGAATGTTACTGGCAGCCTGTTCACATCCTGAAACGGTCAAAACAACAAAGGCTGTTTTGACTCCGTGTATTGTGGGTTGTTGGTTTATTACTGTGCTGTAGGAACGCCAGGCTGTTCAGGCTGACTGGGCACCATCTGCAGGTGGTTAACTAGATGTGGTGGGAGAAGGAATTCAAACAGAAGCTTTGTTTTTGGGACTTGTGTGTGTTATGTTCTCTGATCCTGTCTCCCTGCAGTGATCCGAGCGAAGGTGGTGGGGGAGAAGGAGATAGATACTGGGAATGATATCTATGGTAACCCCATCACCAGGATGCAGTATGACATCAAACAGATCAAGGTGAGACTACATCCACGACCTCTAACCCCCTCTGACCTCTAACACGTCACCTGTGGTTGTGTAAGATATGAGACCTGTGTTCATCTAACCCTGACCTGTTGTAGATGTATAAGGGTCCTGACCAGGACATTGAGGAGATCTTCACTGCTCCGGTCTCCGCTGTGTGTGGTGTTACCTTCGATACCAGTGGCAAGAAGGAGTACCTGATCTCAGGTGAGGATAGTCTGTTGGACCTTACCACACACTGATGGCATAGTTAATCTCCCTCCGCTCTGTGCTAAAAGTAGCCTGATCCCAGAGCTGTTTGTGCTGCCTTGCCAACTCCTTATAACACTATTAACTGTAAGAGTAGGCAAGACTGCACAAACAGATCTGGGATCAGGCTGTGTCAGAAGGTGCCGAGTGAGCACAATTGGAGCAGACATGGGCTAGATGTAAAGCGAGACACAGAGGGACATTAGATCATGTGTGCTCTGGTTTCCCTACTTGTTCTTTTACACACACAGCCTAATTACAGGGAACACCAGGCCAGGGACTGCTGAGGCTAGTGTTTCCTCCTTTAGAATTCCCAATGTACCTCGTCATGGTGATAACCATTTTCTGTAAGACTATCCTTTCAATGACTCACCCCTCACCTCATTCTACTACTCACCCTCACATCCTCTCCCTTTTCTAACTGCTGTCTGTCCCCATCTAAGGAAGGGGGAGGAAGAGAAAAGCATGTCTGATTTTGTGTTTCAGAACCACATTTCTTTTGCGTTTTTTAAAAAGAGGATCTCTTCCCTGCCTTATCTTTTCTTCTGCAGGCAAGGTGGAGGCAGGTGGGAAGATGCATGTGACCCTGTGTGACTACATCACTCCCTGGGAGTCTATGAGCCCCACTCAGAAGAAGAGTCTGACTCAGCGCTATCAGATGGGCTGTGACTGCAAGGTATGGAGGTGGTGGGGAGCAGGATGGGGATTTGGAGGAGGTAGATTGGTAGAGAAACATCTCCTGTGACTTGTCTTAACCTGGTGTGTGTGTGTCTCTGTGTAGATTGTGCGCTGCCCCTCCCTGCCCTGTGCCATCTCTGCTCCAGAGGAGTGTCTGTGGACAGACCCGATGATGGAGAAGCAGGTGTACGGTCGCCAAGCCAACCACTATGCCTGCGTTAAGAGGGCCGACGGCTCCTGTTCCTGGTACCGTGGTAATGCTCCACCCAAGAAGGAGTTCCTGGACATCGAGGACCCCTAGTCACTTCCTTCCAGCTGCCCACTGCAAAGCCTGATTTTTTTTTTTTCTTTCTTTTTTTTAAAGATAAATACATCTAAACAATTTGGTGAAATATTAGGAGAAAATAAGTTTTGTGTGAAAGGGCAAGATTAATATGATACACATAAAATATAACGAGGCAAAGCTGATTGATTTGAGTGAGATCAGTGAAATTGTTTACTGGTCCAAAAACAACTCCTAGCTACTATCCCCTTCTGTCTGCAGATCTAAAGGGACCTGATGTATTCATAGTATGGTGATGGCTTTCACAGGAGGTTGGTGACACCATAATTGGGGAGGACTGGCTCGTCGTAATGTCTGGAACGGAATAAATGATACCATTCCATTGACTCCATTCCAGACATGAGCTGTCCTCCCCTCTGCATCCTCCTGGGTAATCGGTCCACATAGCTCTCTGAATGTTCATTTGGTCAAATTGCTTACACATACTTGGTTCCTTCAGGTCATCAAACAGAAGGTTTAGAGGCTAGGGGAAGGAGCCAGACTGGCTCAGGGTGTTTGTAGCGATTTAGGGTCATGAGACTGACTTGTCGAGTGATTTTCACATCCCCCTGAGGCTGGCGTCAGGAGGACTGACTCTTTAAACTATGGGTGTCTCAAATGGCACCCTATTCACTATAGAGTGCACCTCTATTTTTTTTGACCAGCGCCCAGGTAGTGCACTCTCTAGGGAATAGGGTGCCATTTTGGACAGAGCCCTGAAAGAGCGAGGTGCACTTGATTTAATTCCTTTTGTGCACCTTCTGGGCAGAGAACTTACCTCTTGACCTACTGTATGGAATGGCTGTCCCCACCTGTTGGGTTGGTGTCTAAATCAAGTGTAACTCTTTGCCCCTAAACTCCTACCTCTCAAACTACCCAGGTATGAACAACCCCATATCTATTCAATGATTGCTAGACAATGTTTCATTTGGTTTGATTCAAGTCCTATTCCAAGTTGCCTTTTTTTTTCTTCTCTCTAGTTAAATGCTATTTTAACTATGTTGCTTCTCATGCCCATGTTATCACCAATCAGATTGATGGTGAGGCGGGACTTCCCAGATTATTGTAATTGACATTTGGAAAGAAAATAGTTTAGTTTTTACAAGTGGTTGCGTTCATTTTGTCTGAACTCTTAAGCATCCCAGTCAGAGACAGATATGTGAATAACATTTTAAAACCTTCTAGAATGCGTGTCTCACCAGCCCAGTCTATGGGGTATGTGAGATGATGGTATCACATTTTACCCCTGCCATTCCCCACTCTCCATAACCCTCACCCCTATGCCGTCCTCCCCTCGACAGTCCTTCTAGACTCAACACCCACATCTGTCTCCACCCACTACCCCTTTCTCTCCCTTGATGGCTATACAGCAGTGGTAGGCGCTATAGGCTCATTGTAATGGCTGGACTGGAATTAATGGAACGGAGTTAAATGTGGCTTCCACATGTTTGACTCCATTCCAGTCGTTACAATAAGCCTTTTCTCCTACAGCTGCTCCCACCAGCCTCCACTGCTGTATGGTACCTATGCCTCATTGGAGGCTGTGGGAGGAGTTACGCATATACTTTTGTGTTTTTATAATTATTTCTGTCATTAGAACTCAATTTTATACTTTTTTGAAGAGGAATTCCAGTAGAGGTAGAACCGTGTGATTCTCTGTAGTGTTCTTAATATAGTACCCCAGACAGGAAGATGTGTATCCCAAATGGCACCCTATTCCATTATAGTGCACTATATGGGTCTTGGTCAAAAGTAGCACACTACATAGGAAATAGGGTGCCTTACAGGACACAACCAGACAGCCGTGTTCCAGGCAGTCTTAACTGCAGTCCTTTGCGGTGTACAAATGTTCAGATCTTACATTGCGGCAGGTAGCCTAGTGGTTCGAGCGTTGGACTAGTAACCGAAGGGTTGCAAGATCAACTCCCCAATGCCTGGAGAAGTGTTTAACTTCTCAGGAAACCACATCAATAGGATATAGTGTCTTAGATGGACACAGACTCCTAACATCTCAAAATAATGCTATATATTCATTTGGATTTAAAGTATCAGAAGCATAATTGTAAGAGTGGGCTGTTTTCCATTTTGTTTAAATATAGATTTTCTCCCTATCGAGTCTCCTTTAAAAAAAGAATAATGAAGTGGTGAATGTCTTTCGCTGGGAGCACGTGAGAGAATTTCACTCCTAGCCACCTACATGCAAGGAAGGCACTTTCATAGATCTAAAGAAGCTTGGCTAGATATAAAGACTTGTCTTTTAGACTTATCTTTTCAATGCCTTGGTAATACCATATTTCTTCTACCTTGTTCAATGCTTTCTGATGTACACATCGGAGGGGGGGGGGATAAAGGGGTTGAGGTTGAGTACATCCAGACTATGCATGTTTAATCCTTTGTGGACGTTCAGTTGCTGGACAAAAATATACGACAGTATTATCAAATAAAACCAAACCTTTTGAAAACTTTCTCTGTGTGTCTGCTGCTAGTAGTATCAATCCTTGATTTAAGTGTTGCACCAGTGGAGGCTGCTGAAGGGAGGATGGCTCATAATGTCTGGAAAGGAGTGAATGGCATCTCAGTTGATGCCATTACCACAAGCCTGTCCTCCCTAATTAAGTTGCCACCAACCTCCTGTGGTTAAGGGTGAAGGGTGCTGACTAAATAGAGAACAGCCTGCTTCCCAAATTGCACAGTGTACTTGGAAGTACTTTGCCTGTTGAATGAACTTTCAAGTACAGGGAGTGAAATTTGGACTGGAGTATGCTTGATGTTGAGCATAAAGGATACCACATTTTAGATCTTAACATGGTTTTTAGGCTGACTGTTATCCCTGCTGTGGTCAACAATGTGGCGTTCTGAAGATTACTGCTTATTGGCAATGCATCACAATGAAAATGCTAACATCGATTACAACCTATTAAAGACAATTCCTGCGCAGGAAATTGACTGACTCAATAGCTACAGTCTGGAAATGTTGAAAGTGATCAATGTTTTATCTGACAAAATAATATGGAAATGTTAGCCAATGCATGGAAAGGCTAGAACTGCTCATTGGTCTCACTGGCCCAGAGGGGTATACTACAAAGAAGGTTCAAAGATTTAACCTGCTAACATGCCTAAATATTCTGAAATACACAGGTTGGTGGCACCTTAATTGGGAAGGATGGGCTCATGGTAATGTGGAATAAGGTTTCCATGTGTTTGATGCCCTTCCATTTACTCCTTTTCAGACATTAAGAGGAGTTTGAGACATTATGGGGTGGCATTGGTTAGAGCATTGGGCCAGTAACCGACAGGTTGCTAGATCGAATCCCTGGGCTGACAAGGTACACCTGTTCTGCCTCTTACCAAGGGAGTTTAACCCACTGTTCCTAGGCTGTCATTGTAAATTTGTTCATCACTTACTTGCCTGGTTAATGTGAGGCAGCCTCCACTGCTGAAATAACTTGGTTTATTTGAAAGATAACGCAGACCATGCCCATTTAAAGCTTAACTCAACCATAAACACCTACATTTAGCTTTGTTTATGAACCAGAAAATACATTTATTTCAGCTTGTTTAACAAAGTTATCTGGCTAAGTCATTGAACCTACCTTGTAGTATCCCCTCAGGTCCTAGCCTGGTTCAAATACTACCTCAAAGTTATTTTTGTTCAGAACACCTTTATTACAACCGCCAAATGCATATACATCAGTTGTACAACTTGAGCAGGCTATATAGGGCTCTGGTGTCCCAGGTCTAAATCAAAACCTAATTAGAAGGAAACAATTTTTTAAAAAGAAGGGTCACAGGCTTCAAGGTCCAGAGTTGAGTTGGGCATTACTACACTCCCTGGTTTGAATCCAGGCTGTGTCACATCTGGCTGTGATTGGGAGTCCCATAGGGTGGTGCACATTTGGCCCCGGGAAGGCTGTCATTGTAAATAAGAATGTGTTCTTAACTGACTTGCCTAGTTAAATTCCTTTTTAATATAGGGAATAGGGCTGCATCTGGGAAGCGGGCGTTTCAGTTTCTGTTGCTCTCTGTCAAGAAGACATTGTCCCCTGGTGGTACGTTTGTATTACCACAACTTCTACATCAGTAAGGATGTAACCTAACATAGCAGGCGTAAAAGAAACGCCTTAAACTAGGGCTGCGTCCAAAAACCACCTGGGAATTCGGACTTCTGAATTCTTTAGGAAAAAAAATGAGCTCCAACTGTCATCCAACTCGGAATTCAAGATCGTAAACTCCGGCATCTTTCTACAGCTCCGACTTCCCGACCTGAAGATCACTGAAGTCATGATTTGACCAGGGTTCCCCCCCAGTTCCCAGTGATCCCTGACTTATGGTGCTTTAGAGACAACTGGGAACTCGGAAATAACCGTGGTCAAATCATGACGTCGGTGATCTTCGGCTCGGAGCTGTGGAAAGATGCAAGTTTCCAACTTGGAATTCCGAGCAGGACGGACGTTCAAATACATTTTTCCCAGTCGGAGCTAGTTTGTCTCCGAGTTCCCAGTTGTCTTGAACAAGGAAATACTGATCTTGATGAGAGAAGAAAAATGACGGGAGAGGTTCTCTTCTCCACTGCAACCAATACAGTAAATGTTACGGAGTTAAGTTGAGTGTCGCCTTGTTAACATCCAAAAACGGAAGTCGCGTCACAAGCTCTGGAACATCCAGTTGTTGAAGACTTGGCAGAGGCTAATTCCATTAGAGAAGAATCAGTGTATAATACCCATGTATATCCCAGTCTTTCAGTTCTTGACTGACTGCAGTACAGAGAGGGTGGAACTAGAATCCTGAAACAAAATGCACCAAGACAGTTTAGTCAATGAGAATTATACTTGTCAATAGAAATCTGGTGGTATCAATGACTTCTTCACCACTCAGCCAAACGTACATTGGCTAGGCTCGCTTCACTTCAGCGTATGTGAACACAAGCATTCTAGAACACTAAACTGTGGAACCATAGACTCAGAACACTGATGCATAGATCTTAGGGCAAAACCACAGAACCATCTATAGAACACCTGCATGATGGCTTTAGTAAACGTCTATTCCTGATATGGCATCACATTGTTTGGGCAATACACTACACTTCATTTGCACTGAGACGTGTACACACACACACAGTTGGTTATAGTGACTCTTGACCTCAGATTAAACTAACACAGGCTGCTTCTGAATGGGACCCAAAGGGCTCTGGTCAAAAGAAGTGCACTATGTAGGAAATAGAGTGGCATTTGAGACGCAAATTATATTTGGGACACACACACACAATGTCCAAAGGGTCATTGTCCTTCCAGACAGTTTTCTAAAGGAGGTTGAAAAGTGTGATTGAAGATTCAGACAGCACAAACTGTACATGGTTAGTAGCGTCACTTCTGTCCACATTATGGACAGAAGCATAAAAAGAGAATATATATATATTTATTACACACACACCCAATTGCCAGAAGAGACTGACCCTAGCGTTACACTTGTTTAAACCGAGCTGCACTGGTGTCAGAATGGAGTCATGGTTACATTAAGACACGTGGAGCCGTCATGAGATATGGGTCAAAAACGCACCTCAATGCAGGGATGGGATGTGCCACTGTACTCCAGTGTGGATAAAGGCACAGTTTGGAGTACAGTGGCACATCTCTATCTTCTGGAGAACATCTCCACTTCAATCACAAAGATTTGTTGAAAATAAACAAAGACAAACCAGGAGAAAGGTATTTCTCCTACAAGCGTTCCTATTGGACATCACTGAGGATGCTGATTGGCTCATTTTGTATATTTTTTTTTCTTCAGATGCTCTCCCTGTTTGGCTGATGATTAAGAAGGCAGGTGTGTGTGTGTTCAGAGGCCCTTGTTGAAGTAGACATTTTGTACACTGCCCATGGAGCTGAAAGAAAGTGAGAGGAAGACAGGTCTAATATGTTACCAAACCACGTCTAATATGTTACTGTAGGTGTGATCTTGAGCACTATCCTATGTGATGGAAATGTTATACTTGTGCTTCTCTAATTCTACTCATTTCTGTGTTCACGCAAGTGACTTATTGAACAAATCCTCACTTATCAATATCTGCAATTTGGCAGTACGCCCAGACCTTGTTTTGAGAACAAAAGATATTTCAGTTTCAAGGTCTCAGCTTAGAGAGAAGAAGCCTCGTGAGGTATTGGTCAGTCAATGAAGCAAACGTTAATGATTAATTCATGTTGAATAAGCTAAATCATGTAAATATGACTTGCCCTGCAGTATGTACGAGAACTAAGAGGACTGCCCCGTTAGAGCTTCTGCCAGACGTTCATTATGGTCCATCAGGTTTGTTGGAACCCCTTCAGCGCGCTGACAATAAAAAATGATTAATTTAAGATCGACTTCGAGTGTCCTGTGTAAGAATTTCCACAACACCGACAACATGCCGTAGCTGATCGTGAAGATGAGATGCTAAAACAGCTACTACATCGTGGAGGGGCCCTACTGAACGCTGCCCAGTCGACAAGCTACTTACCATTGCTGAGAGAACAGGGACCAGGCTACCGGCACCATGAAGACCAGGCTGCAAAACAGACATGCAGTGTTAGGTGACTGTGCCCAGTAAGACAGAGACAAGTACGTTTGCGTCCCAAATGGTAACCTATTCCCTACTACATGGCACACTACTTTTGGCTAGGGCCCCATAGGGCTCTAGTTAAAAGTAGTGCACTATATAGGGGATAGGGTGCCATTTGGCAAACCCTGAAAAATGTAGTACCAAACAACAATCTTCAAGGTGAAAGCTCCTAAACAGTCCTACTTACAACGCTCCCACCATTATCACTTGTTAAGGTCCGTGGACAAAGGTGATCCTCTGTTAACAGAAAGAGAGGGCTGGTTAGCTCACCAAACAGCACCTCAATCTGCACTCTAAGCACACTTAGTCAAGAACAATGTAACTGGATATTTAGTCAACAGAACTGTAACTCTGGATGTTTATTCGATAACATTGTGGCTAGTTAGCCTATGCATGTCTAGTAGCAGAATTTGGTGTTTTGATTAAAGGCCCACCTGCATAAACTTGTTATCCTCCAGTCTCTGCATGATGGGGAGAATGACTGGGAGAAGAGAGGGGGAAAGAAGAGAGGGAGCACAGGAGGAGAGAAAGTAGATAAAGGAGTGGCAAGTGGAAAAAGAAGGAGAGGAATGAGTCATTGTAGGGAGTAACAGGATCACGCTCCACTTTCCATTGTCTATGGAGCGAGGACTCATCTCAAATTCTACAGCCCTCCCTCTTAAACCTCTGACACAACTCATGCCCGGTGCTGCCATGGTAACCTGGGAAATGACCACCTGGGTGATGCCCTTCACAGCTGCTTTCTGTCGCGAGGAAGAGGAAAATGTTAATTTTTCTGCTCTTGTATAACAGTCAGAAATACGATATTTAGTAGAATATTTAATTATTCAGACATTACCTTGGAATGACCCAGTTTGTTTCCATTCTCATCTGTTAGAGCGATGCCATTCAGGAGCTCTCTGAGAGGAGAGAAGGAGATGGTCAACAACTCACTGTTGTCTTCATGGGGATGCTAATACACTAGGAGCACAGATGAACTCACTGTTGCCTCATCATTGGGATATTGACACAGTTAGCTGACGCCACCGCCGCAAATGGAACCCAGGGCGCCACCAGGGGAGGAGCTTTCTACAGGAAGGGGCAGAGACAAGACAGGAAGGGGAAGTGGAACATGTAATCAATCAAACCAGTGTGTGTGTGTCTGTGCATCAAACTGTACCTTTGTGTAGAGGTTGAGTCCCGCAGCAGTAGCTAGTGCAGTTCTAGTTGCAGTTAAATAGGCCACTCCTATCTGACTGAAGAGGGAGAGCAGAGATAGAGCAAGACATTTAAATAGCTCTTGATATTCTCCTTGTGCATTACATTACATTCAGCGTAGCTGTGTGTGTGTGTGGTCTGCATGGTCTTACTTGGAGGTGATGGGGGAAGCAGCGTTTCTGTTGGTGTAGTTGACTAGAACGTTAAACGACTGATTCACTCACTGCCAGAACACTACAGCAGGGACTGTCCGAGAGAGAGAGAGAGAGACAGAGAGAGAGACAGAGAGGGAGACAGAGAGAGAGACAGAGAGAGAGACAGAAAGGTTTGAAATACATGACTAGAAGTCATTGCACCAAACGCACCTATCTTTGGTTCATCTATAGATCGATAATATTGTCAGAAATATATGTGTGTGTGTGTGTGTGTGTACGTACCTGTAGAACTGTAGCATACTGCCTGTTCTGGCCATCCCTCCGGGCACTTGGAAGGACATTCGACCAATCAGGTTCATGCAATCGCTGGTGTCTGGGTGAAAGGCGGAGTCATAGAGCTTCTTGGCGTAATGCAGCTGTTCCTCTGTGGTGCCAGGGGGAAGGGAAGCTGCTCTAGAACAGGAGAACCACACATAACCCAGGTTCTCATCATAAGGAACAACAACTGTAGATATAACACTGCAGAGAAATTACTACTTCACAGTGGTATAATTAAGCAATAAGGCATTCCGCATTGCGTCGTGCTTAAGAACAGCTCTTAGCCGTGGTATATTGGCCATATACCACAAACCCCCGAGGTGCCTTATTGCTATTATAAACTGGTTCCCAACGTGATTAGAGCAGTAAAAATACATGTTTTGTCATACCCGTGGTATACGGTCTGATATACCATGGCTGTCAGTCAAACAGCATTTAGTGCGCGAACCACCCAGTTTATAATAATAATTATATAATTTGGTGGGTGCTTAATTATATTTGTCCTATAACACACTTGTACAAGTGTGTATTTGAAATGTGTTTCTAGCATATCACAACTCCGAGACACATGCAGAGAGTTGGGGTCAGAGCCAGGGTCCACTATTTAACCAGCGTCCCTGGAGCAAATAGGGCCTTGCTCGAGGAATTCGAACCAGCGACCTTACGGTTATTGGCCCACCACTCTAACCTCGAGGTATCTGTGTGTGTACTTCAGTGGTGTGTGTGTGTGTGCATTACCTGCAGCTCTCCACCAGTGCTTTAGACTCGTCTAGTCGTGGCAGTAGTGCTGTCCTCCAGTCTGTGATGTTGACAAAGTGCTTTAGTCTGCCAATAAACGTGGACTGATCCCACCGCGGCGCATCTATGTCAAACCTGCTCACAGCCATCGTAACCCTCCGTCTCACCACCTAGGTCTAAAGTCACAAACAAGGTCTCCAAACCACCTCGGCTGTCCCAAACTGAGTTGAGTCTGCAGTCCCCGTTTAGCTCTTTGGTCCTGTACCAACATCAACATGGTCCAATCAGCCCCTCCGCCTTTCCCTGGAAGAACAAAAAGACATGTTGATTCTTTTTCTTGTTTTCAGTTGTTAGAATAGCCCCCTTTAGTATAGGCCTAATTTAAAATTAAAATATATTTCACCTTTATTTAACCAGGTAAACTAGTTGAGAACAAGTTCTCATTTACAACTGCGACCTGGCCAAGATAAAGCAAAACAGTGCGACTCAAACAACAACAGAGTTACACATGGAGTAAACAAACATACAGTCAATAACACAATAGAAAAAAATAAAGTCTATATACAGTGTGTGCAAATGGCATGAGGAGGTATGGCAATGAATAGTAGTAGCAAGGTAATTACAATTTAGGAGATTAACACTGGAGTGATAGATGAGCAGATGATGGTGTGTAAGTAGTGATACTGGTGTGCAAAAGAGCAGCAAAGTAAATAAAAACAACATGGTAATGAGGGAGGTAGATTGGATGGGCTATTTACAGATGGGCTACGTACAGCTGCAGAGATCGGTTAGCTGCTCAGATAGCTGATGTTTAAAGTTAGTGAGGGAAATGTAAGTCTCCAGCTTCAGCAATTTTTGCAATTCGTTCCAGTCATTAACAGCAGAGAACTGGAAGGAAAGGCAGCCAAAGGAGGTGTTGGCTTTGGGGATGACCAGTGAGATATACCTGCTGGAGCGCGTGCTACGTGAGGGTGTTGTTATCGTGACCAGTGAGCTGAGATAAGGCGGAGCTTTACCTAGCATAGACTTATAGATGACCTGGAGCCAGTGGGTCTGGCGACGAATATGTAGCGAGGGCCAGCTGACTAAAGCGTAGGTCTAATCTTGAGACAATTTATGTTATTACAGCATCATATCATTCCCATTTTCCTTTGTAAAAACAATCTCCCATCCCAGAGTTCAGTGGGTAACCTACTTTCCAACCAATCAAACCTGCTCTGACCAGTTAGCCATAACCTTTGAACCCAACCCTGGGGCAGACCTCCCTGTGGTACCTGCAGTGTGTTTCTATCGCTCACGCAACAAAGTGAACTGACCAATGATTTAATTTATAATCAATTAATTAATCATCCACCCTTCCAAAGTTATTCAAAGGAGAATTTCCTGCATATTTCAAACAGCCAGAAATAGGATATCAGGCGGGGAGGAGGAGAGGAGGCCAGTCAAGACTTTTGAGATGCACACAGGCCCAGGGAAAGCTAGAAGCAGGCTGGAACCAGAGCTGTTTGTTTGAACAGCAGGGTCATGGTATGTACTCTCTCTGCTGCAGCTTCACACTGACTGAGCAGAATAGCATCTAGCATCTGGTACATCAACATATGAAAGAACATATAAATATATAAACTAATTAATTAATTAGTAAACGTTTGGTATTGTGTGAAGAGAATTAGAGAGTAAGGGCAGAGGGGGAGAAAGGTGCAGGGAGGAAGATCCAGATGAATAAGAGGGGGTGAGAGAGTTGAAGAGAAGCCTTAAAGCATGTGATGAGGTTGAGACTTGTCTGAGGGAAGGCTATGATCAACCACAGATATTGATTTTCCACAGGACAGTCTAGTTAGACTGGATGTCAATCATCTACCTCTGCATCTCAAAAACCCTTCTCCTTGTCTCTTCCTTCATCTGCACTGATCTAAAAACACAGGGTGTGAAACCTGTTCTGCAGAACTGTAGCACACGAGGGGAAGCAGACTAGGAAATTAAGGTACTGATTACTAATGGATCCTAACAGTTCAACCATGAGAGGTAGAGAAACTACCATAAAAAAGCAATTAACTTAAAATGCCGCAGGAAACAAGTACCTATCTAACTTACATGCGATGCAATCTTACAAGACTGTAGAGAATAATTGTTGACATCGATCCTTTGCCAAGTGCATCTGCGATTTCATATCTAGAACAGATGCACTCACATATGAATTGGACCATCACATATTGTGGGGCCATTCTTGGAATCACCGTAAAACTGTCATTCAACAGCCCGATACAATTTGCCTGTCAAGTTAGCCGCATTTTGCGAAGCATAGACAATAGCAGCTGTGTCCAACAAGCACGCCCAGAAATACGAAACGGTGCAAAACATAGAGCGAAACAATCGTACTGTATCAATAAATGCAAACAAACTAACTGAACACATACGTTACCTTTCAGAACTGAACTGCAAAAATGTTACAACCTGCTATTGCTAAATGTTTCAACTAGGGATTGTAGTTGTTTGCGTGGGAGGGGGGGGGGGGGGGGGCACTGGCACCGCCTCCGCAGACCGGGGCAGCTCACTCTCTCTAGAAAAATAACTTAAGGAATAAATCAATTATTATATGAACTTTATGTCATCTCATCCTTTAAAATATGCACGCAGCAGATCTTGACTTTTCTCTTTCTAAATCAAACACAAAATACATTGCAAATAAGAACCCATTATCATACATGTGCGGTGTTGTTATTTATGCCTCCGTTAGTACACAATGTATTTCAAACGTGGGACCAATTTACGTGGGGAATTGTTAGTTGACAGAGCTAATAGCTAAAGTGGCTAATTATAATGCTAAGTGGCGTGCCCTAGTTTACGCCCACAACTGTTGTGTTCTCGCGGGAACTTGTGTCCCACGTCATCGCCCCCTACTAGGGGCCCTAGTAACATCGGTGGCGTCTTGGGGAGATAAAGCAACAAGATGGTGAGTTCAATTTATTGCGATACATAGCTATTATAATGTAGATCGAATCAAATAAAGGCATAATACGATTGTTCTACAATGTTGCCACTGTACCTTCTAAGACATTCATAAAGTGGTGAAAAATAAAGATTTGGGGGGGAAAAGCTGACTGCAGCGGTCTTGTTGCTCTGTTGGTTTATCATGAGATTAGCAGCCTAGCATAGCTAAACCCTTTGAAACTGTTGCTAGCGACATAATTAGTTAGCTCAGTCGGCTTCAGAACGCTTTCCCTATTTGTAACCACCGTGAATTTCTAGAGAGAGAATAATTAGTTCGAGAATTATCTTCTATTTTCTGTGTTCCTCTGCGCATCCTTGAGGCTCGAGTCGCAGGCAATTGATCAGCCTGTTGTGGAGGGATGCGAGTAGCCAGACCGCTAGTTACTGTAGTTAGCTAATTTAGAACGCAGGTATGCTCCTGTTGCTGCTCCATTGCTCATGTCACGAGTTGGGATAACGGATCGGGTTTTGATATTTTACAGGGTTTGCTGTCAATCCTTCGGAAGCTAAAGAGCACACCAGATCAGGAGGTTCGGATCTTGTTGCTGGGTTTGGACAACGGGGGAAAGACCACTCTGCTGAAACAACTGGCTTCCGAGGACATCAGTCACATCACCCCCACACAGGTACAGTACTACTGGGGAACACATACGCACATCACTAGGGGTTTGGGGGGTGTTATTTGTGCTAGACTATCACTTAAAACACTCTCTCTCTCCAGGGCTTCAACATAAAGAGTGTTCAGTCTCAGGGTTTTAAGTTGAATGTGTGGGACATTGGGGGACAGAGGAAGATCAGACCCTACTGGAGAAACTACTTTGAGAACACTGATGTACTGGTGAGTGGCTTAACCATAGCTTCCTTCATGGGGGTACCCATTTATTTATATATATATATATATATATATATATATATATATATATATATATACACACACACACACAGTTGAAGTCAGAAGTTTACATACACTTAGGTTGGAGTCATTAAAACTTGTTTTTCAACCACTCCACAAATTTCTTGTTAACAAACTATAGTTTTGGCAAGTCGGTTAGGACAACTACATTGTGCATGACACGACATTTTTTCCAACAATTGTTTACAGACAGATTATTTATTTTATCATTCACTGTATCACAAGTTTACATACTATACTATGTTGACTGTGCCTTTTGAACAGCTCGGAAAATTCCAGAAAAGGATGTCATGGCTTTAGAAGCTTCTGATAGGCTAATTGACATCATTTGAGTCAATTGGAGGTGTACCTGTGGATGTATTTCAAAGCCTACCTCAAACTCAATGACCTTTTGCTTGAAATCATGGAAAAATCAAAAGAAATCAGCCGAGACCTCAGAAAGTCTGGTTCATCCTTGGGAGAAATTTCCAAACGCCTGAAGGTACCACGTTCATCTGTACAGTCCGCAAGTATAAACACCATGGGACCACGCAGCCGTCATACCCCTCAGGAAGGAGACGCGTTCAGTCTCCTAGAGATTAACGTACTTTGGTGCGAAAAGTGCAAATTAATCCCAGAACAACAGCAAAGGACCTTGTGAAGATTGTGGAGGAACCGTGACAAAAGTATCTATATCCACAGTAAAACGAGGCCTATATCAACATAACCTGAAAGGCCTCTCAGCAAGGAAGAAGCCAATGCTCCAAAACCGGCATAAAAAAACAGACTACAGTTTGCAACGGCACATGGGGACAAAGATCATACCTTTTGGAGAAATGTCCTCTGGTCAAACAAAAATAGAACTGTTTGGCCATAATGACCATCGTTATGTTTGGAGGAAAAAGGGGGAGGCTTGCAAGACGAAGAACACCATCCCAACCGTGAAGCACGGGGGTGGCAGCATCATGTTGTGGTGGTGCTTTGCTGCAGGAGGGACTGATGCACTTCACAAAATAGATGGCATCATGAGAACGAAAATTATGTGGATATATTGAAGCAACATCTCAAGACATCAGTCACAAATGGGTCTTCCAAATGGACAATGACCCCAAGCATACTTCCAAAGTTGTGTCAAAATGGCTTAAGGACAACAAAGTCAAGGTATTGGAGTGGCCATCACAAAGCCCTGACTTCAATCCCATAGAGAATTTGTGGGCAGAACTGAAAAAGCGTGTGCGAGCAAGGAGGCCTACAAACTTGACTCAGTTACACCAGCTCTGTCAGGATGAATGGGCCAAAATTCACCCAACTTATTGTGGGAAGCTTGTGGAAGGCTACCCAAAACGTTTGACCCAAGGTAAACAATTTAAAGACAATGCTACTAAATAATAATTGAGTGTATGTAAACTTCTGACCCACTGGGAATGTGATGTAAGAAATAAAAGCCAAAATAAATCATTCTCTCTACTATTATTCTGACATTTCACATTCTTAAAATAAAGTGGTGATCCTAACTGACCCAAGACAGGGAATTTTTTACAAGGATTAAATGTCAGGCATGGTTAAAAACAGAGTTTAAATGTATTTGGCTAAGGTGTATGTAAACTTCAACTGTGTGTATGTATGTATGTATGTATGTATGTATGTATGTATGTATGTATGTATGTATGTATGTACATATATATGTGTGTGTGTGTATGTATAATACCAGTCACACCTACTCATTCAATGGTTTTCCTTTATTTGTACTATTTTCTACATTGTAGAATAATAGTGAAGACATCAAAACTATGAAATAACACATGGCATATCACTACAGAATGCTGTAGTAGTCATGCCGGTTCAGTCTGCCTTGAATTCTAAATAGATCACTGATAGTGTTACCAGCAAAACACCATGAAACATCCTCCTCCATGCTTCACAGTTGGAACCACAAATGCAGAGATCATCCGTTCACCTACTCTGCATCTCACAAAGGCAGCAGTTGGAACCAAAAATCTCAAATTTGGACTCATCAGACCAAAGGACATATTTCCACCCATCTAATGTCCATTGCTCGTGTTTCTTGGCCCAAGAAAGTCTCCTTCTTATTGGTGGCTGTTAGTGGTTTCTTTGCAGCAATTCGACCATGAAGGCCTGATTCACGCAGTCTCCTCTGAACAGTTGATGTTGAGATGTGTCTGTTATTTGAAATCTGTGAAGCATTTATTTGGGCTGCAATTTCTGAGGCTGGTAACTCTAATGAACGCGTCCTCTGCAGCAGAGTTAACTGTGGATCTTCCTTTTCTGTGGCGGTCTTCATTGAGAGGCAGTTTCATCATAGCGCTTGATGGTTTTTGCGACTGCACTTGAAGAAACTTTCAAAGTTCTTGCAATTTTCCGGATTGACTGACATTCATATCTGTTGTTTTCTTTGCTTATTTGAGCTGTTCTTAACATAATTCGGACGTGGTCTTTTACCAAATAGGGCTATCTTCGGTATACCACCCCTACCTTGTCTCAAAACAACTGATTGGCTCAAATGCATTAAGAAGGAAGGCGATTTCCACAAATGAACTTTTAATAAGGCACACCTTTTATTGAAATGCATTCCAGGTGACTACCTCATAAAGCTGGTTGAGAGAATGCCAAGTGTGCAAAGCTGTCATCAAGGCAAAGGGTGGCTACTTTGAATAATCTCAAATATATTTTGATTTGTTTAACACTTTTTTGGTTATTACATGATTCCACACGTGTTATTTCATAGTTTTGATGACTTATTCTATATTATGGAAAATAGTGCAAATAAAGAAAAACCCTTGAATGAGTTGGTGTGTCCAAACTTTTGACTGGTGCTGTATACACACACACACTTACACACCACCAGAAGTGTGCTACTAATACTTTTGAATGGAAACATTATTGCGTTTCAGATTTACGTCATCGACAGTGCAGACAGGAAAAGATTTGAGGAGACTGGGCAGGTGAGTCTTGCCTCAAGTGATGTTTGTGTGCTGTGTAATGTCCATATTCTACATACACACAGGTTTATATTGGGATCCCATGCTGATGTGTGTGTTCTAGGAGCTGGCTGAGCTGTTGGATGAGGAGAAGCTGAGTGGGGTTCCAGTGCTGATATTTGCCAACAAGCAGGACCTGCTGACTGCAGCCCCAGCCTCTGAGATCGCTGAGGGACTTAACCTGCACACCATCCGGGACCGTGTCTGGCAGATCCAGTCCTGCTCTGCCCTCACCGGGGAGGGGGTACAGGTGAGATGCAACAGGGTTTAGGGGCAATTTGTGTTTTCAATTCAGGAAGTTGATTGGAATGTAATTTTCCTCCCATCTGTTTTCAGGACGGAATGAACTGGCTCTGCAAGAGTGTCAATGCTAAGAAGAAGTAGCACAGATGTCCGTTTTCACACACCCTGAGCCTTTGGGAGGACAGGGTGTACCTGTGAATGTACACACTACATCAACATGGACTTGAAGAGAGTTTTTAACCGCCTGGCTGGCCTCTACACATTGTTTACTAAACTACAACTCTCGCTAGAACTACAACTTCCATGTTGCTCTTCAAAATGGAGTGGGGGTACAAAGGGAACTCATCTCAGGAGACCAGAGACGCCCCTCCCTGTCCTAACCATCCCACCTCCACCCTGTCAAGACATTCCACCTCAGCCTAACCATCCCACCTCCACTCCTTCAAGACACTCCACCTCAGCCTAACCATCCCACCTCCACTCCTTCAAGACACTCCACCTCAGCCTAACCTTCCCACCTCCACTCCTTCAAGACACTCCACCTCAGCCTAACCTTCCCACCTCCACTCCTTCAAGACATTCCACCTCAGCCTAACCATCCCACCTCCACTCCTTCAAGACACTCCACCTCAGCCTAACCATCCCACCTCCACTCCTTCAAGACACTCCACCCCAGCCTAAACATCCCACCTCCACTCCTTCAAGACACTCCACCTCAGCCTAAACATCCCACCTCCACTCCTTCAAGACACTCCACCTCAGCCTAACCATCCCACCTCCACTCCTTCAAGACATTCCACCCCAGCCTAACCATCCCACCTCCACTCCTTCAAGACACTCCACCTCAGCCTAACCTTCCCACCTCCACTCCTTCAAGACACTCCACCCCAGCCTAAACATCCCACCTCCACTCCTTCAAGACACTCCACCTCAGCCTAACCATCCCACCTCCACTCCTTCAAGACACTCCACCCCAGCCTAACCATCCCACCTCCACCCTGTCAAGACATTCCACCTCAGCCTAACCATCCCACCTCAAACCCTGTCAAGACATTCCACCCCAGCCTAACCATCCCACCTCCACTCCTTCAAGACATTCCACCTCAGCCTAACCATCCCACAAACCCTGTCAAGACATTCCACCCCAGCCTAACCATCCCACCTCAAACCCTGTCAAGACATTCCACCCCAGCCTAACCATCCCACCTCCACCCTGTCAAGACACTCCACCTCAGCCTAACCATCCCACCTCCACCCTGTCAAGACATTCCACCCCAGCCTAACCATCCCACCTCCACCCTGTCAAGACATTCCACCCCAGCCTAACCATCCCACCTCAAACCCTGTCAAGACACTCCACCCCAGCCTAACCATCCCACCTCCACTCCTTCAAGACATTCCACCCCAGCCTAACCATCCCACCTCCACCCTGTCAAGACATTCCACCCCAGCCTAACCATCCCACCTCAAACCCTGTCAAGACATTCCAACCCAGCCTAACCATCCCACCTCAAACCCTGTCAAGACACTCCACCCCAGCCTAACCATCCCACCTCCACTCCTTCAAGACATTCCACCCCAGCCTAACCATCCCACCTCAAACCCTGTCAAGACATTCCACCCCAGCCTAACCATCCCACCTCAAACCCTGTCAAGACATTCCACCCCAGCCTAACCATCCCACCTCAAACCCTGTCAAGACATTCCACCCCAGCCTAACCATCCCACCTCCACCCTAAGACATTCCAGATCTTGATACTGTCCTTCACCACAATATTAGCCTATTCACTCACTTTTTACAGGTTGCCCTGGAAACCCAGCTCTCTCTCTCTCCTAGCTTGGGTGCCAGTCTCGTTAGCTTACATTCCACTCCTTGCACTCTGTGTCATATTCCAAAGCATGACAGGACTGGATTGATAGCCAAAGAGACTGTTATCCAGACTACCTTTCTCCCCCTCTCATCCTTTCTCATCACTCCTCATATTCTCCTTCATTCAGTTGTTGTTTTTAATTCCACGACAAGCTCCTTTCCTGCTGCAGTTCTGTTTGAAGTGAGGTATATTTTTGTAATTCTTTATTTATGGTAAAGTAGAGGGTAATAGCGTACTGTGAGATGCTCGCAAACAACAGAAACAGTGTGTGGTTACTAGGACGATAGGGAAACATTGAATACTGTGCTTTACTCCCCTGTGAAAAGGTTACGTGTGTTAATATGTAAAAAATAAAGTAAAAAAAATACAAATAAATAAGATATATAACAAGACAAATAAATACACTTTAGGGCTAATCTGAAATGGCACTAGTGGAGTCTGTCCTAAATGGTTCCCTATTCCCTGTTACCTAAACAATGAACTCGTTTCGGCCACAGCCCATTTGAGTAGAGCTCTACATAATAATAAGCTCTAATAGTGTGCCATTTCGGACAAAGCCTATTCAATCAAATGGAAAAAATACACATTTTTTGATGATCAATTAAGCAATAAAGCACGAGGGGGTGTGGTATATGGACAATATACCACTGCGTAGGGCTGTTCTTAGGCACGACGCATCGCAGAGTGCCTGGACACAGCCCGTAGCCGTGGTATATTGGTCATATATCACAAACCCCTGAGGTGCCTTATTGCTGTTATAAACTGGTTACCAACGTAATTAGAGTAGTAAAAATACATGTTTTGTCATACCCGTGGTATACGATCTGATATACCATGGCTGTCAGCCAATCAGCATTTAGGGCTCAAACCACCCCGTTTATAATTGTATATAACCCCTATTCATATGTTATGTGCATATAGTAGAGTGTGTATTAGACCTGTACTATGTAATCTATCATATCTGCATATGTCATAGGTGTTGATCGATTTTAACAGGGTATATGACAAAGTTTTTCTCGGTGTGATGCATTGTCTTTGGTTTTAGAGGGCATTTTCACAAAAGGCTTTTTCCTTTTGAATGTGATCTGTCCAAGGATTGAAGGTACGTGAATAAAATGTGAGGGGGAAAAAAGAGAGCATTGTTTTCTGACCTGGCTGTAGAGTGGTAGTGTAAAGAGGCCTCAGCCAAAACACACATAGTTCTGTGAGATGTCCTGTGGAGGACTCCACCACTTTACCCCAAACAACACCGCCACCTGCCCAGACCCATGTCATTGCCAGTCCCTGGAGACCCCACACCAGAGCCCTCCAAAACACTAGTGCCACACACACGGCAGGTGGGGTCAGCTGATTTTGACATTTACAGGGCCCAGCTGGTCGGGCCCATGAATGGGCCTGCTCTCTCTGTGAGTGTGTGTGTCGTGGCTCGCAGCCTTTACAGTTAGCCTAACCACTCTACCACATTTGACTCCTACAGGCCTATGTTTAAGTACTAAAGTCAGACCATAGCTGTTTTTTGGTTGGTTCAGGCCTGCTGCACATAGTTGTGGGTGTGTCACATCTGCTACAGGGGAGAGAACACTGGCCATAAAACACTGGCGTCCAGCTGTGTGAGCGAGAAATGCATTCTGAGGGCCTGTGGCTGTGGGACTATAAAATGTCTCTGCTCTTACAAAGACTCATTGTGAAACTCTTCTTTCTCTCGCCTCCTCTCGATTCCTACATGGGCCACAGGCACTGTGATTTCATATGCTGCTAACTATGTGACTTTCCGTCAAAGTGTCTGATAAATGAGATCTTTATTGTTTGCTTAGAGACGTTAATCAACATGTCTTTAAATCGCTGGGCACAGAGAGGCTACGTCCCAAATAGCACCCGATGTCCAACCCTATGGGTTCTGGTCGTGCACAACAAAGGGAATAGAGTGCCATTTGTGCACAGAGGCAAGGAGAAATCTAAGGCCTGTTATCTTCTACACAAGTCTGTTTGAAAGCTCTGAATGAGAGAACACAAAGTTCTGTGGTTGTTTTATCTGTGCATAGAAGTCGTGTGTGTGTGTGGGCAACGTGAGGAGCCAGACGGGGGAGTGTGATGCCTATCTTTGTGAGGCGACATGATTGCTGCCTTTTTCTCCTTGTGAATCAGACAGCTGTTCGACAGCTGTGTGTGTTTGAGAGAAAGAGAGAAACCAATCACCACGTTTCACACTGGCCCCTTTCTCTTCAACTCACCATGGAGTTACTATGATGACAGATGAGACAAGAAACAGATTTCGTATCCCACCAGCAGATAGTAAAGAGGTGGGCGTTGCACAGAAGGTGAATACATAAGAATGTGCATCACTTTAAAGTGTGGTAAGATAAATCAAACCATACACTCATTGTTTAGTGGTAATATACAGTCTTGGGGGTAATGGAGTCTTGTGAGTGAAGATGTGTCCATTGTCTTTCCCACCGGTCTCCTGGGCTTTTTGCTTCCTTTGTGTTTTTGGTATGTTTTAAATTGCATGGTTGTGAATATATTCCCGGGCCAGAGGCCACCCTGAAAAGGTGAACTTGTGAAACCATGCCTTAATTAAATAAATGTTTGAAAATCAGTCCTTTTGTTGACTGCCTCTACTTCAGCACATATCAGACTCGTGTGATACTGCTTGTTGGACGGGGACAGCCTAAGCTCCGCGCCGGGCTGCAGATCATCTGATCTACAAATCACCTCGCCATCCAAACACATCACGCATCAACTAGCTCTGGTCCAGGGCATTAAGTGGGGCTTGGTAAAACTGAGCTCAGTGTTAGCAAGCCGTAACAACACCCTGGACCAGAGCTAGTTATCAAGGTGCTGATGGAGAGATGAGTGAACCTGCACATGGCCTAGCACGGACTATGGGTTTAAAGAAACATTTTAGTCAAGCCAAACCTTATCGACAACGAGGCGATAGTATTGTAATATTCTCACACACACAAAAACCAACACCAACAACCCCACCCCGATAGACATCTTCCTCTCTGATGTGCTGCCACTACACATTAAGTTTCCACTGCAATAAAAACCTAGGCATATTGTACTGCTGATGTTAGTATGTAGTTATGTTGGTGGGAGCAGGATCTCAGTTTCTCTTTTGACTCATTTCTCGAGTTAACAGATGACTGTGTGTGTGTGTGGTGGGTGTGTGTGTGTGTGTGTGTTGTAGGGTTGAGGGGGCGGACAGCGAAGGTAAGACTGACCCAGATTCAGCCACCCGGCCCCCAACCTCGCCTCAAATCAGCTGACTTCTCAGATGGAGAGCTTGTTTAGTGGAACTCAGCTTGTTTACTGGAACTCAGCTCTCTCCTCGAGATCTTACCAACATCCCCAACCCAGCCTCCACAGAGACAGAGCAGACAGACTTTCTCCAGAGTGTGAGATTGAGTGAACGAGTGGGGGGGCTCCCACCCCTGACTCTTCACCAGAGAAAGAGGACAACTTTGACTGTGTTTTTCTCCCACCTCTCACCACAGGGTTTTACTCTCAGACTAACACCCAGTAAATAACAGGCTTAGTTGGATGTCTTCCCATATGGGTGTTGGTTGTATTCTTATGGGATTCTCCCTTCAACCCACTACATGACATTTAGTTCAGTTGTGTATTATTAACTTAAAACAGTTAACATATATGAATACAAAGGCTGAATGGGAGAGAAAAGTAAGAAGCCTCTTGGGCCATGATGACAAGAAATGGAAAACTGAATTAAATTATTTCATTTATTTGGAACCCTCCTCCAAATGACATGTCCTTAATTTTTCATTTCACAAAATATTTACAAAAAAGATAGTTTTCCTTTTTTTATATTGGTCGACTGTTCTTGTAACAATGGTTCCTTTCCAGCGTTTTTGACCAATGGTCACGTCAGGCAGTCCAGTTCCTCTTTAGAAAAAGTTCATGAAAAAACCCTCAACCAGTACTTTCACTCATCCTTTTTAAAACGGTTACTGATCTTTTTTTATTTTTTTATATTCCAGAGTGCTTTAATAAAACTCTTCCCCGCATGCTTACAGCCGCAAACTTGAAGCAGAGAGCTTGTGTGCTTGTTGAAAGGACGTGACATCACCCTGCAGGAAGTACATCATTAACGCATCGTCACCGTCACACCCCTGGATGCCTGAGCTGATTTGTTTGTCCAGTCCAGCCCATATAGTGGCTCGGAGAGCCTCAGTCGTGTCTACCAGGCCAACTAGCTTGAAGACAAACATGAAACCTGCTCATATGGGGTTATTACTCATATGGCAATAACTCACGTGTCATGATTCCTATATTAATAACTAGAAAATAAAAGGAGACAGTCTCTTAGTCTTTCAGACGGAAGAATTTAATCCGAGGGGAAGCCTGACAGCAGGAGGGAAGGGGTTTGGATCCCCTTTCCAGTGACATGGGCATAGAGAAAAGGAACAGAGAAGGTCTATAAACAGAGGAGGCTTACAGTTACCCCTACATCCTGATCTAGGGTCAGTCTCTGTCATTTGACCCTATGATGTTTAAGGTTAGGATTGGGGGGGGGGGGGGGGGCGGGTAAACTGATTGTAGACCTGTGTCTACGATCAGGGCAACTTCTACACAGAGCGAAATCCCAACACCCCCAAAGTGCATGGAGGGAGTCCCACACACACACACAGAAGAGAACCTGGAAGCATGAGTGTGTGTGTTCAAGCTGTACAGTACATTCCTGAACTCAGCAAGGAGAGGAGACAAAAGTGCTGCAACAAAACCAGAGCTTTAACAGTAATAAACCATCCTTCTCTTCACACATCCATCAGATACCCCAACAGACAGAAAATAATCAGAACAGTAATAACAATATTATAAGGCTAATCGATCTCACTACGACAGGGAGGGAGATGTCGCTAAAACATTTTAGTTGAGCCGAAATGCTTCAGCGTCAACAGTTGCTGCACAAACACACATATAATCATCATACAGTAACACTGTCTGTCTGTCTGACGAACATAGAAAAGGAATATATCAACCCTGCCCCCGAGTGTGGTGTGTGTGTAAATGTGTCTGAGTTGTAACATGGTGCTAAGCAGAGGATTGTCCGTATAACCAGTAGAAGTGTACTTCTGTGTGTGTAGCGGTATACATGTTCCGAATGTGTGTATCTCTGTAAGTGCATCTAATTGTGTGTGTGTGTTTTAACTAGTAGCGCAGTGCTAACCGGAGACCTAATTGCTTGTAGAAATGTGTGTGTTAACTGGTGACATAGTGCTTGGTGGAGGGCTGCCCATACAGCCCATAGAAGTCTGTGTGTCGGTGCGTCTGCTGTGCGTCTATCCAGTCTCTGACAGCAAGCCCTTGCATGGCTGGAGCTCCAGAGGCTAGGCCAGGGGGATGGGGATAGTCCTGGGCGCTTACCCAGGGAAAGGAGCCTGAACGTGGGTAGGGCGGGTGGCCGCGGTGCCCTGACACGGAGGGTACCCCGGAGCAGTAGCAGTTATCCATGGTACACACCAGGATCTTACGCCCGCCATACTGGGGGAGCACAGCCTGCTGGGAAGAATGGGAGGAGCTACTGCCGGCAGGGGGAAGTGGGAGGGACCGAACACAGACCCTGAATGGTGATTGGTCAGAGAGCCACTTCCTGTTCCGCCACCTTCGTTCATGTGGGAGGGGCCACAGGGACCCAGAGGCTGCTGATTTGAGGATTGGCCCTCTCCGGGGGCGGAGTTTGGGCCCTGGTAGGGCTGCTTAGAGGAGGAAGATGAGGAGTCCTTGAACCCGGAAGCAGTGTTTTTCCCGGCGCTCCCGTTGCCTTCTGGGAACGCCGAGGAGTGTTTGCGTTTCTCCACCCCCGAGCCAAGGCCGCTAGGAGACGCAGGGACGGACTGGAGGAATGAGGAGGGAGGGGTTAGGGGGGCTGGAGGGGGGGTGAGAGAGGTAGAGGAAGAGGAAAGAGGGGATCAGAATTACCTTGATCCACTAAGACAAACCAGATAAGGCTGTGATGGTTCTGTAAAGATAATTCTCTCAATTCTACCTTCCATTGTTTTCCGTAGGCCCTTCTCTCTCTTGGAGAGTTCTGACAGGAACAGCTTAGAGTTGAGACTTCCCACCTTGTAGGGAGGGAGTGCACTGCCCACGCACCCTTGAGACCTGCAATACACACACACACACACACACACGAATGTAACAAGCCTGGTATCTTAGTGCTCCATTAAAAGTATAGTTGTGGGACCGGAGTCTAGATGAGTGGTTAACACTCTTGACTCTGGGACCATACGATTCCCCCTGTGGCGAGGATCCCAGTTCAATCCTTGAATGAGCCCTGCGCATTGCTACTACTCATATCCTGTAATAAAAACATATAAGGAGTCTGGAACTTCACCCACCCTATAGTTGCAATGTGTGTAACAAGCATGACCATTCTAATATGATTACAGTGGTAAAGTGTGTAATCTCCTTTTTGTATCTGTAATAACATGTTTGTAATGGTCCTGTCTCTCACCGCTCCATGAGGATCTTGACAGGCTTGGTGTTCTTCATGAAGCCCAGCTCCTCAGATTTGCCAAAGGCCGTGTGGACTGAGCTGAGCAGCTTCTGGGCCTCGTGTCTCTGTTCTCCCAAAGCTAGAACCTGGCCCGCGTTTTCCTGGCAGAACCTAGAACGGGCCCGCTCTAGAACCTCCAGCGTACGGGACAAGTCTTCTTCCAAGAAGTGCTGCATCCGCAGATACTGCACACGCACCTCCTCTTTCAGCTCACACACTCTGTCCTGTAGGAGAGAACACATACTGTTAGACACACATAATTATCTCTATGGTTATATACTGAACTAAAATATAAAATGCAACATGATGGCAGAAATTTTCCATACACACTAAAGCTTATTTTTGTTTACATCCCTGTTATTGAACATTTCTCCCTTGCCAAGATAATCCATCCACCTGACAGGTGTGGCATATCAAGAAGCTGATTAAACAGCATGATCATTACACAAGTATACCTTGTGCTGGGGACAATAAAAGGCCACATATTTCTCAAGTTGAGGGAGTGTGCAATTGGCATGCTGACTGTAGGAATGTCCACCAGAGTGTTGCCAGATAATTGAATGTTCATTTATCTACTATAAGCCGCCTCCATCATTTTACAGAGTTTGGCAGTACGTCCAAACGGCCTCACAACCGCAGACCACGTGAAACTACGCCAGCCAAGGACCTCCGCAGGTAAAGAAGCTGCCAGTCGAGGACTTGTGAGGCGTATTGTTTCTCAAACTAGACACTAATGTACTTGTCCTCTTGCTCAGTTGTGCACTGGGGCCTCCCACTCTTTTTATACTGGTTAGAGCCAGTTTGCACTGTTTTCTGTGAAGGGAGTAGTACACAGCGTTGTACGAGATCTTCAGTTTCTTGGCAATTTCTCGCATGGAATAGCCTTCAATTCTCAGAACAAGAATAGACTGACGAGTTTCAGAAGAAAGTTCTTTGATTCTAGCCATTTTGAGCCTGTAATCGAACCCACAAACACTGATGCACCAGATACTTAACTAGTCTAAAGACGGCCAGTTTTATTGCTTCTTTAAATCAGAACAGTTTTCAGCTGTGCTAACATAATTGCAAAAGTGTTGTCTAATTAGCCTTTTAAAAGGATAAATGTGGATTAGCTAACAAAGTGCCATTGGAACACAGGAGTAATGGTTGCTGATAATGGGCCTCTGTATTCCTATGTAGATATAACATTAAAAAAATAAAACAAATACAGCCATTTCCAGCTACAATAGTCAATTACAACATTAACAATGTTTTTTTAATTTTATTTTTTCATTCAAAAACAAGGACATTTCTAAGTGACCCCAAATTTTTGAACGGTACCAGTGAAAAGTTTTAGAACACCTACTCATTCAAGAGTTTTAGAACACCTACTCATTCAAGAGTTTTAGAACACCTACTCATTCAAGAGTTTTAGAACACCTACTCATTCAAGAGTTTTAGAACACCTACTCATTCAAGAGTTTTTATTTTCACTATTTTCTACATTGTACAATAATAGTGAATACATCAAAACTAGGAAATAACACATATGGAATCATGTAGTAACCAAAAAAATGTGAGATTCTTCAAAGTAACAACCCTTTGCCTCGATGTCAGCTTTGCACACTCCTGGCATTCTCTCAACCAGCTTCATGAGGAATGCTTTTCCAACAGTATTCTTGAAGGAGTGCCCACATATATTCTGAGCACTTGTTGGCTACTTTTCAGACCAAAGGACAGATTTCCACCAGTCTAATGTCCATTGCTCGTGTTTCTTAGCCCAAGCAAGTCTCTTCTTATTGGGGGCCGTTAGTAGTGGTTTCCTTGCAGCAATTCAACCATGAAGGTCTGATACACGCAATCTCCTCTGAACAGTTGATGTTGAGATGTGTCTGTTACTTGATCTCTGGGAAGCATTTATTTGGGCTGCAACTTCTGAGGCTGGTAACTCTAATGAACGTATCCTCTGCAGCAGCCATAACTCTGGGTCTTCCTTTCCTCTGGCGGTCTTCATGAGAGCCAGTTTCATCATAGCGCTTGATGGTTTTTGAGACTGCACTTGAAGAAACGTTCAAAGTTCTTGCAATTTTCCAGATTGACTGACCATCATGTCTTAAAGTAGTGATGGACTGTCGTTTCTCTTTGCTTATTTGAGCTGTTCTTGCTATAATATGTACTTGGTCTTTTACCAAATAGGGCTATCTTCTATATACCACCCCTACCTTGTCACAACACAACTGATTAGCTCGAATAAGGAAAGAAATTCCACAAATTAACTTTTAACAAAGGCACACCTGTTAATTGAAATGCATTCCAGGTGACTATCTCATGGAGCTGGTTGAGATCATGCCAAGCTGTTATCAAGGCAAAGGGTGGCTACTTTAAAGAATCTCAAATACATATTGATTTGTTGAATAATTTTTGGGAAAAATAGGAAAAATAAAGAAAAATGAGTAGGTGTGTCCCAAACTTTTGACTGGTACTCTTGTGTATGGATAGATGACAGATAGATCATAGATACACACACATACATACACACAGAGAGTTTGAGAAATCAGACGTACCTCCACAACACACTTGTCAGAGTCCAATTTACAGAGCTGCTCATCGATGTCCTGAACTCTCTCCTCCACCCTCTCCTGCTGCCGCAATAGATTTTGCTGTGGGAAGGGGAGAAGGGGGAGGGAGAGAGCGACGAGACAGAGAGAGCGAAAGTGGGAGAGAACGAGAAATGGTAAGTTCATAGTTTGGTTCGATAACTCTGAACAAATCAATATGATGAGTGAAGACAAACTCCACCAGCCCACTACCAAGCCTCCAGCAGACTGAGACAGCTAATTTAGGCTCCATCTAACAAACACGCCATTTAAGGGGAGGAAGGGGGCTGTCATGGCAACCAAGATATATTTTCTGATTGCATGTGTGTGAGTTATGAAGGGATGAACTGGGGGGATAGCCAGATAACGGACTATTTAAAAAAAAAAATTAAGAACAAATTCTTATTTACAATGACGGCCTACCCCGGATGACGCTAGGCTAATTGTGCACCGCCCTATGGGACTCCCAAACACAGCCGGATGTGATGCAGCCTGGATTTGAACCAGGTACTGCAGTGACGCCTCTTGCACTGAGATGCAGTGCCTTAGACCACTGCGCCACTCGGGAGCCCTTTGTTTAAGCTTGGACACCTGTTTGCTGCGCAGCCTGCACGACTCAGGAGAGGGTGCGCACTGCAGCAGGGCGGGGGATGGGCAGGGGCTGGTGGTAATGTTGACATGGGAGGGAGAGAAAAAGTAGCCACTGACTCACGCTAGTTAGACAAACTTATAAATGCCATAGGTTAATCTATCATCCCATTTGTCAGCATTATTACCACCCTGTATCCTACTGCTGGCTTGCCTTGGAAGATAAGCAGGGTTGGTCCCTGGATGGGAGACCAGATGCTGCTAGAAGTGGTGTTGGAGGGCCAGTAGGAGGCACTCTTACCTCTGGGCTAAAAAAAATAAAAAATCTCAATGCCCCAAGGCAGTGATTGGGGACATTGCCCTGTGTAAGGTGCTTTCCTTCAGATGGAATGTTAAAATTAGGTATTCTGACTCTGTGGATTCCATGGCACTTATTGTAGGGGTGGTGTCCTGGTTAAATTCCTAATCTGGCCCTCATACCATCATGGCCATGTAATCATTTCCAATTGGCTCATTCACCCTCTTCCCTGTAAGTATTCTCCAGGTTGTTGTTGTAAAAGAGAACGTGTTAAGTCAACTTACCTGGTAAAACAAATATATGGCAGTGGCTGTCTTTACTAATCCATGCTTTTGTCACTTCTAGGTTAGACTACTGCAATGCTCTACTTTCCGGCTACCCGGATGAAGCACTAAATAAACTTCAGTTAGTGCTAAATACAGCTGCTAGAATCCTGACTAGAACCAAAAAATGTGATCATATTACTCCAGTGCTAGCCTCCCTACACTGGCTTCCTGTCAAAGCAAGGGCTGATTTCAAGGTTTTACTGCTAACCTACAAAGCATTACATGGGCTTGCTCCTACCTATCTCTCTGATTTGGTCCTGCCGTACATACCTACACGTACGCTACGGTCACAAGACGCAGGCCTCCTAATTGTCCCTAGAATTTCTAAGCAAACAGCTGGAGGCAGGGCTTTCTCCTATAGAGCTCCATTTTTATGGAATGGTCTGCCTATCCATGTAAGAGACGCAAACTCGGTCTCAACCTTTAAGTCTTTACTGAAGACTCATCTCTTCAGTGGGTCATATGATTGAGTGTAGTCTGGCCCAGGAGTGGGAAGGTGAACGGAAAGGCTCTGGAGCAACGAACCGCCCTTGCTGTCTCTGCCTGGCCGGTTCCCCTCTTTCCACTGGGATTCTCTGCCTCTAACCCTATTACAGGGGCTGAGTCACTGGCTTACTGGGGCTCTTTCATACCGTCCCTAGGAGGGGTGCGTCACTTGAGTG
Source organism: Oncorhynchus nerka (assembly GCF_034236695.1). Classification (NCBI taxonomy): domain Eukaryota; kingdom Metazoa; phylum Chordata; class Actinopteri; order Salmoniformes; family Salmonidae; genus Oncorhynchus; species Oncorhynchus nerka. The sequence goes on from NC_088411.1 coordinate 36,054,673, forward strand.
GGTTGAGTCACTGATGTGATCTTCCTGTCTGGGTTGGCACCCCCCCTTGGGTTGTGCCGTGGCGGAGATCTTTGTGGGCTATACTCGGCCTTGTCTCAGGATGGTAAGTTGGTGGTTGAAGATATCCCTCTAGTGGTGTGGGGGCTATGCTTTGGCAAAGTGGGTGGGGTTATATCCTTCCTGTTTGGCCCTGTCCGGGGGTGTCCTCGGATGGGGCCACAGTGTCTCCTGACCCCTCCTGTCTCAGCCTCCAGTATTTATGCTGCAGTAGTTTATGTGTCGGGGGGCTAGGGTCAGTTTGTTATATCTGGAGTACTTCTCCTGTCCTATTCAGTGTCCTGTGTGAATTTAAGTGTGCTCTCTCTAATTCTCTCTTTCTTTCTCTCTCTCGGAGGACCTGAGCCATGCCTCAGGACTACTTGACGTGATGGCTCCTTGCTGTCCCCAGTCCACCTGGCCGTGCTGCTGCTCCAGTTTCAACTGTTCTGCCTTATTATTATTGGACCATGCTGGTCATTTATGAATATTTAAACATCTTGGCCATGTTCTGTTATAATCTCCACCTGGCACAGCCAGAAGAGGACTGGCCACCCCACATAGCCTGGTTCCTCTCTAGGTTTCTTCCTAGGTTTTGGCCTTTCTAGGGAGTTTTTCCTAGCCACCGTGCTTCTACACCTGCATTGCTTGCTGTTTGGGGTTTTAGGCTGGGTTTCTGTACAGCACTTTGAGATATCAGCTGATGTACAAAAGGCTATATAAATAAATGTGATTTGATTTACTGTATCAAATCAATGTAAAGAAGCTAAGGTTAGCTAGTTGAGGATATTTTGATGTGCTCCCTGTCCACAACAACTCGGATTAAACAGACTACCTGTCAGTTGCTCGTTGTAGTCTAATCCTCATTTAGCCAATTTAATTCCGTCATTTTAATGATATTAAATTATTATTAATTAAATTATATATTAAATTATTATATATATTAATATATTATTAATAATATTAATATATTATTAATATATTATTATATTAATATAATTATAGATATTAAATTATTATTATTAAATTATATATTTAATGATATGATTAGAGATCTCCCACGTCACGTTGCTACACATGGAGCCTCTGACTGGTGCCAACAACAAGATACACGCATGAAACTATGTAGGCTACACAGTCTTTATATGGGGCACACGTCAATAAATCTACATTCAAAAGTTTGTTGGTTTATTGAATTAAGAATTTCAAACGTCATGGTATGCTGTGTGTGGCAATGTCACAAAGATCATTTCAATTGAGACAAAGACTTTTCATTGTTGAAATAGACCGATTATTTAAAAAAAATTGTATTCACAACTATTCGAATATTAACATCAGTTTGGATATTTGAATAACCGAGCCCATCCCAAGGGTGGAGAGAAAGGCGAGCGGGAGAGCAACTGGGGGCAGAGAGAGAGATTTTCTCCTGCTGCTCCTCACCTCTTCCTCAATACTCTTTCTGAGCCCCACAAACACACATTAGGCCCACTCATGATACCGTTGTCACAACACTGGTTATTCTGGGCTGGCATTAGCATGGCTACAACACACACGCTCAGATTGGCCAAACCAGAGTACCAGGCCAGCCGGCACAACTGACGCCAAACTAAGGCCAAAAACACAAGATAAGGAATTCCCAGACTTCCCAATCCCAAATAGAGTTCTAGCCTTTACTCCATAGGATCCTCTCTGGATCTGAAATGTAGGATTTTGATTTGGGATTCAGCAGGGGAAACGAGACAGAAATTGGAACATTCCACTTCCTGGGGGAAAGGTTATAAGTATGGCAATTCACTCCTCCTTTAGCATCTTCACACACACAGTGGAGGTCTGTGATCTGAATGCTAGGAGTTCTTCACAGGTCCAAGAGACCCGGAATTCCAAGATCCGACCCAGGACTTGAGCAGGTCCGGGGTCCTAAATTCTGACTTGGGTCTGGTCCGATAGAACTGCCATGTGTTTCTGGACACATCCTCTGTTAAGATAATGTGTGAGGTGATGAGAACTGCACAAGCTTGTTATCTGTGTCAGTCAATTGCAACTCAAAACGTATAGTTTATGTCCAGCTGAAAGTGGTTGATTTAAATGTATGCTCACTCAGCTGTGCTTCACAAGTAATACAAAACGGATCTATTACCGGTGTGATCATACAGCCTACCTCAAATTTTGAAACAGATTTTAAAAAATAAAAAAGGCCCGAACAACAATGCATTGTCAGGGCAATTCCAGCAAAGCCAATATGCAGTGATAATGTATATTGGGCCTCTAACAAACCAGTACTGTTTTTAATTGGTTAATGTTGTATAGGCTTATGTTTTAGTCATGTTAAAAGAAAATATGAGCGGTAGATCTCAGCTTGCATTTTGACTCAGAAGGTTGGTTATCGCTGTTCTAGAGTTTTCCCTGTTAACTTCTTATGGCTGGGGGGCAGAATTGAGGAGCTAGGATGAATAAGGTGTCCAGAGTAAACTGCCTGCTACTCAGGCCCAGCTACGATATGCATATAATTAGTAGATTTGGATAGAAAACACTCTGTAGTTTCTAAAACTGTTTGAATGCTGTCTGAGTATAACAGAACTCATATGGCAGGCAAAAACTTGAGAAAAAATCCAACAAGGAAGTGGGAAATCTGAGGTTTGTAGGTTAAGTCTTTGCCTATCCAATTTACAGTATAAAATGTGGTCCGTTTGCACTTCCTAAGGCTTCCACTAGATGGCAACCGTCTTTAGAACCTTGTTTCAGGCTTCTACTGTGAAGGGGGAATGAATAAGAGCTGTTTGAGTCAGGGGTCTGGCAGAATGCCATGAGCTAAATCATGCGCACGGCCGTGAGAGCCTGCTGCGTTCCTTTTCATTTCTAAAGACAAAGGAATTGTATCCGGTTGGACTATTATTGAAGATTTATGATACAAAACATCCTAAAGATGGATTCTATACATTGTTTGACATGTTTCTACGAACTGTAATGGAACTGTCGTCTGAACTAAGTGCCTGCACCTTGTGAATTTGGATTTGTGAACTAAACGCGAACAAAAAGGAGGTATTTGGACATATATGGACTTTCTCGAACAAAACAAACATTTATTGTGGACCTGGGATTCCTGGGAGTACATTCCAATGAAGATCAAAGGTAAGTTAATATTTATAATGCTATGCTGACTTCTGTTGACTTTACAATATGGCGGGTATCTGTATGGCTTGTTTTGGTCTCTGAGCGCTGTTCTCAGATTATTGCATGGTGTGCTTTTTCCGTAAAGCTTTTTTGAAATCTGACACAGCGGTTGTATTAAGGAGAAGTTTATCTTTAATTCCATGTATAACACTTGTATTTTCATCAACATTTATGATGATTATTTCTGTAAATTGATGTGGCTCTCTGCAAAATCACCAGCTGTTTTGGAAGCAAAACATTACTGAACATAACGCGCCAATGTAAACTGATATTTTTGGATATAAATATGAACTTTATCGAACAAAACATACATGTATTGTGTAACATGAAGTCCTATGAGTGTCATCTGATGAAGATCAAAGGTTAGTGATTCATTTTCTCTATTTCTGCTTTTTGTGACTCCACACTTTGGCTGGAAAAATGGCTGTTTTTCTGTGACTAGGTGCTGACCTAACAATCATATGGTGTGCTTTCGCTGTAAAGCCTTTTTGAAGTCGGACACTGTGGTGGGATTAACAACAAGTTTATCTTTAAAATAGTGTATAATACTTGTATGTTTGAGGAATTTTAATGAGATTTCTGTTTGAATTTGGCACCCTGCAATTTCACTGGCTGTTGTCAAATCGATAATGTTAATGGGATTTCAGCCGTAAGAAGTTAACAACATTAACGTTTCCCTTTACTGTGGCAATTGTGATCGAATCAAAGCAATATTAGCCACTTTCAATGCAACATAACGATCTGTAAAATGGTAACAAAAGCTTTAGTTTCTAGACTGTCTTCCTCTCAGGCTTCCATGTCTTCTCCCTGGACCTCCTCAATGTTCACCTCTTGAACATCAGACTGAAGCCTCATCTTCACGGTCTCTGTCCAACCTTGTTGAAGATGGCTCTTTGTCAGGCTCAAAAAGCCTCAAATTTGCCCAGATGGCCACCAATTTTTCAACCCTTGTACTGGTCAGCCTGTTGCGTGCTTTGGTGTTTGTGTTCCCAAACAAGGACCAGTTGCGCTCTGAGGCGGCTGATGTTGGTGGGATTTGGAGGATGATGGAGGCAACAGGGGAGAGAGCCTCAGATCCAAAGTCCCTTCCACCAGGTGGCTGATGAGATATGTTGGCATGACCGCCATATTGCATCTCCATCGCAAAACCCTTGCTTGGAAGTGTACTTTGCCTGACTGCCAAGAACCTTACCCTCATACAGACAGGATGCTCTTGCCAGCATACTTGGGGTCCAACATGTATGCTGCGGCATGTATGGGCTTCAGGCAGAAGTCTTCACGCTTTCTGATGCATTTCAGCACTGCAGTTTCCTCTGCTTGGAGCAACAGTGAAGTGGGCAGGGCAGTATGGATTTATTATTTTACATAACATCAGACAGGATGGCATCGTCTCCCTCAATCCATGCAATGGCTACTGCTATAGGTTTCTGGTGTTTCAGGCTGCTTACCACGCTCTACCAAAATACATCATCCAGGAGGATCCTCTTGATGGGGCTGTTTATATCGACAGACTGTGTTATGGCCATTTCTTGGAGACTCCTTCCTCTCCGGGAGACTGTCAAACATGCTGACAACACCACCCCAACAGGTGTTGCTGGGCAGCTTCAATGTGGTTCTCTTATTCTTCTCACTTTGCTAGGTGAGGTAGATGGCTGTTATAACTTGATGACCCTTCACATACCATTGTTTTCAGTGCCATGACATCGTGGAGGAGCAGGTTCAATGCATGAGCAGCACAGCCAATGGGTGTGATGCGAAGGTAGGACTCCTCCACTTTAGACCAATCAGCCATCACGTTCTCAGCACTGTCTGTCACCAGTGCAAATACCTTCTGTGGTCCAAGGTCATTGATGACTGCCTTCAGCACATCTGCAATGTAGAGACCGGTGTGTCTGTTGTCCCTTGTGTCTGTGCTCTTGTAGAATACTGGTTGAGAGGTGGATATTTAGTTAATTATTCCTTGCCCAAGAACATTCGACCACCTATCAGAGATGATTGCAATACAGTCTGCTTTCTCTATGTGATTTGCTTGACTGTCACTTGAACTCTGTTGAACTCTGCATCTGGCAAATGAGTAGATAAAGCATGTCTGGTATGAGGGGTGTATGCTGGGCGAATAACATTCAGAAATCTATTCCAATACACATTGCCTGTGCGCATCAGAGGTGAACCAGTTCCATACACAGCTCGAGCAAGACATTCATCAGCATTTCTCTGACTAATTGTCACCTTAAATAGAAGTAGAGGCCCTTTTGTCAGAGGTTGCTTGTTGTGAGCGCCGAGGGAACTTTATGCACTTGGCCAGATGATTCTGTATCTTTGTTGCATTCTACACAAATGATTTGGCACAGTATTTGCAAATGTACACAGATTTTCCTTCTACATTAGCTGCAGTGAAATGTTTCCACACATCAGATAGTGCCTGTGGCATTTTCCTGTAAAGATTAGGGAAAAAAACTAGAAAAAAATATACATATATATTTTAAAAAACTGACGGTATTTTATGTTTAATAATAAAAGTTCTACATTTGCTTTATAAGTAGTGTGTGACCCTAGGGTGGCGACACATACATTCTAAATGATTTCAATGGGTCTTTCTCCATTCTGATTGTTTTATACTGTTCAGGTCATTTCTACACTATCACATAGGGCTGCACGATATGGGCAAGCAATCTGGACCTTATTTTTTTTACCATATGTTGCAATTTTAATTGCGATTTAGAGCAAAACACTTGTGTTAACTGTTGGAATCATGGAAATAGAATGTCTACTCTAATTATATAGTTAGAATATAATAGTGGGCACTTTGAATACAGTGTTGTTTGACATGACAACAAATGAAAATGCCAGCGAGGAGCTATTCTGACAGGGTAAGAACTAAAGTGTTGATAGGTGTTTCCTAGGGGATCCTATAAGCTTTGGCTACATTGAATGTTCTCTTAGCTACTTCATGTTGCTAACATTCTTGCTTTGCGTTTACCTCTAATTTAGAAGATACTGTTACGCAAACAAGATTATTTAAGTCAACACCATCACTGGTATTATCAGGCTTTGTAGCCAATTACGCTTGCTCTTACTCAGCGCATTTATTAGCTAGCTAGCGATTAGCGGCTAACAATCAGTGGCTAACAAGATTTTGAAACAACTTGCTAAGAAAAGACAAACGAGCTGTTTGCAGATGTAAGAAACACAAGCTAATAGTGTAATTATAGAATGCTAGTAGATTTATATTAAAGAAGCAAAGTGGCAACTGCATCGTTGTCATCAACATTGTTCACCCACGGCTGCATGGCCAGGCACGACTCCAACACCATCATTAAGTTTGCAGACGACACAACAGTGGTAGTAGGCCTGATCACCGACAACGACGAGACAGCCAAGAGAGAGGTCAGAGACCTGGCCGGGTGGTGCCAGAATAACAACCTTTCCCTCAACGTAACCAAGACTAAGGAGATGATTGTGGACTACAGGAAAAGGAGCAACGAGCACGCCCCCATTCTCATCGACGGGGCTGTAGTGAAGCAAGTGGAGAGCCAGGTTCCTTGGTGTCCACATCAACAACAAACTAGAATGGTCCAAACACACCAAGACCGTCATAAAGATGACATGACAAAGCCTATTCCCCCTCAGGAAAGATTTGGCATGGGTCCTGAGATCTTCAAAAGGTTCTACAGCTGCAACATCGAGAGCATCCTGACCGGTTGCATCACTGCCTGGTATGGCAATTACTCTGCCTCTGACCGCAAGGCACTACAGAGGGTAGTACGTATGGCCCAGTAAATCACTGGGGCCAAGCTGCCTGCCATCCAGGACCTCTACACCAGGCAGTGTCAGAGGAAGGCCCTAAGAATTGTCAAAGACCCCAGCCACCCCAGTCATAAACTGTTCTCTCTACTTCCGCATGGCAAGCGGTACCAGAGTGCCAAGTCTAGGACAAAAAGGCTTCTCAACAGTTTTTACCCCCAAGCCATAAGACTCCTGAACAGGTAACCAAATGGTTATCCGGACTATTTGCATTAACTATTTGCAAAAACTAACTAGCAGAAATTGTTAACAAGTTAGAAATTATTTAACCACACATTGATGTAGGCTACTATTTACTTGTAAAACAAAAAAGCATGTATGTCATATAATATATTTTCCCCACCCAGTATTGTAATCAAAACTTACCAGAAAGTAAGAATTCCATTGAATTGGGGATATGCCATAAGACCTAGAATTGAGTTGTGTATCCCACAAAAAAAAAGGTTCCCTGTCATAAGCCAACTTGAATGAATTTAAGCAAAATTCCCCAAATCCCCGGGCTTAACTTCCCACTGAAAATGTCCGTAAATGTACCGTTAAGTTTCAGACCCTTTGCAACCCTAGGCAGAATGCATTGGAGTAGGATTCTATTGCATTGACATGCACTACTCAGCCCGTACTCTACAAAGACTTGTGTGGCATAAACAAGCAGAGCTACAGGAGGCCTATAAGTAAATAGACCATTGCCATATATGGCTCTGTGCCATGTACTTTGAACTGGACTGTGCTTACAGCATGAGCTTGTTTTGAGATCAAAGCGAAAGCTGCATGTTGCCACGTGTGCACATTTTGTTCATATCCTTTGCTAGTTGATGAGGTATTAGCCCAGTTATAAATCATTTGTAGTCAGCAATAGGGAAAGGGAAATACCTAGTCTGTTGTACATCTGAATGCATTCAACTTAAATGTGTCTTCCGCATCTTACACAAGGGGAGTGATTGCTTCCTACAAGAGCTTTTTGAAAAAGCGAGTCAGGCAAAGAGCTTTTTTTTGCCTTAAAAGGAGCAGTTTCATATTTTGAGACAGGCTTTAATAAGCTAAGTAGCCAATAGACAGAGGGTAACATAATTTGTTTGATTCTCTGTAATAAAAATGGTACAGGAATAATAATGCATTTATTCTGAAGTATTCTTGCATGAAACAATTTCAGTCACCTCCTTGTCTGAAATACAAGTGGTTAAACAGGTTAATGTCAAGCCCTGCACGTTTTTTCCAAAAGTCTCATGGAATGTAGGCCCACATTGAACACCACACATTGGCTGCTACTGTAGGCTGAATGACAGAACAGCTATTTCCATGTTAAAATATTATGGGATGTATTTTCTCCATTGTTTTTGATGGTAGGCCACTCTGGTAGACCTACATTATGATCAAATAGTTTTAACAGTGGCCATGTAGGCTACTGTGTCTAACTTAGTGGGTAAAGCCTCAGTGTTCACAGTAAACGCACACTGGAAGTTGCACATCACTTTAACGTTCAAATTTGTGCTCAGCAGACCTGAAATATGCTCAGTGCTTGTACACTGCTTATAACCAACATTGAGGGAGTGTTTGCAGAGGGGTGTGGTTTATATAGCTACTCTACTGGTGCCAAAATTAGATGGTAGGGTGTCAAATATAATAAAAGGTTTACCCTATTTATCAATGGAAAATACATACGTTTCCTCTTTAATCTGTGTCTGGTGTTAAGTAGTTACTGGCTAGCTAGGTCTTCATCTGTCTGGTGTTAGGTAGTTACTGGCTAGCTAAGTCTTCATCTGTCTGGTGTTAGGTAGTTACTGGCTAGCTAGGTCTTCATCTGTCTGGTGTTAAGTAGTTACTGGTTAGCTAGGTCTTCATCTGTCTGGTGTTAGGTAGTTACTGGTTAGCTAGGTCTTCATCTGTCTGGTGTTAGGTAGTTACTGGTTAGCTAGGTCTTCATCTGTCTGGTGTTAGGTAGTTACTGGCTAGCTAGGTCTTCATCTGTCTGGTGTTAGGTAGTTACTGGCTAGCTAGGTCTTCATCTGTCTGGTGTTAGGTAGTTACTGGCTAGCTAGGTCTTCATCTGTCTGGTGTTAAGTAGTTACTGGCTAGCTAGGTCTTCATCTGTCTGGTGTTAAGTAGTTACTGGCTAGCTAGGTCTTCATCTGTCTGGTGTTAAGTAGTTACTGGTTAGCTAGGTCTTCATCTGTCTGGTGTTAGGTAGTTACTGGCTAGCTAGGTCTTCATCTGTCTGGTGTTAAGTAGTTACTGGCTAGCTAGGTCTTCATCTGTCTGGTGTTAAGTAGTTACTGGTTAGCTAGGTCTTCATCTGTCTGGTGTTAGGTAGTTACTGGCTAGCTAGGTCTTCATCTGTCTGGTGTTAAGTAGTTACTGGCTAGCTAGGTCTTCATCTGTCTGGTGTTAAGTAGTTACTGGTTAGCTAGGTCTTCATCTGTCTGGTGTTAAGTAGTTACTGGCTAGCTAGGTCTTCATCTGTCTGGTGTTAAGTAGTTACTGGTTAGCTAGGTCTTCATCTGTCTGGTGTTAAGTAGTTACTGGCTAGCTAGGTCTTCATCTGTCAGGTGTTAGGTAGTTACTGGCTAGCTAGGTCTTCATCTGTCTGGTGTTAGGTAGTTACTGGCTAGCTAGGTCTTCATCTGCCTGGTGTTAAGTAGTTACTGGCTAGCTAGGTCTTCATCTGTCTGGTGTTAGGTAGTTACTGGCTAGCTAGGTCTTCATCTGTCTGGTGTTAGGTAGTTACTGGCTAGCTAGGTCTTCATCTGTCTGGTGTTAGGTAGTTACTGGCTAGCTAGGTCTTCATCTGTCTGGTGTTAAGTAGTTACTGGCTAGCTAGGTCTTCATCTGTCTGGTGTTAAGTAGTTACTGGTTAGCTAGGTCTTCATCTGTCTGGTGTTAGGTAGTTACTGGTTAGCTAGGTCTTCATCTGTCTGGTGTTAAGTAGTTACTGGCTAGCTAGGTCTTCATCTGTCTGGTGTTAGCTAGTTACTGGCTAGCTAGGTCTTCATCTGTCTGGTGTTAGGTAGTTACTGGTTAGCTAGGTCTTCATCTGTCTGGTGTTAGGTAGTTACTGGTTAGCTAGGTCTTCATCTGTCTGGTGTTAAGTAGTTACTGGCTAGCTAGGTCTTCAGCGAGTATGGAAGAAAAGGATAGTTCAAAACATCCGTCAGTGCTGCTGTGATTCGCATCACAACAGACAGGACAAACGGGAGATAAATATAGCAATATAATTGATGCAATTTCAATGTCCTTCTTCGTTGCTTTGTTGATCACCAAATTTGCTTGAGATGATTTGACTGCAACACTGCGTCCAAGTTGTTTGACGTAGGCGTTTTAAAGAGCTGTCAGTCAAGGTCAGCTCATGGATATAAGCTCCCTGACCACTCAGACGGTCTTTTCAAACTTCCTGGTAGTTAGCCGTGTGAGAAAAAGTCATTTTCAGAACGACTGTGCATAAAAATACGCAACATGTGTTTTGTTTAATTCTGTCAAGTAATTTTCTTAGGCCAGATTATGTTCCAACTAATGTTGTGTTTGCCGCAATATAATAGAATTACCGGTAGCCCAATGGCTACTCCCAATGGCTACTCCCAATGGCTACTCGCAATGGCTACTCGCAATGGCTACTCGCAATGGCTACTCCCAATGGCTACTCGCAATGGCTACGCCCAATGGCTACGCCCAATGGCTACGCCCAATGGCTACGCCCAATGGCTACTCCCAATGGCTACGCCCAATGGCTACTCCCAATGGCTACTCGCAATGGCTACGCCCAATGGCTACTCCCAATGGCTACTCCCAAAGGCTACTCCCAATGGCTACTCCCAATGGCTACTCCCAATGGCTACTCGCACTCAAACCATGAAAAGGAAAAACCAACGAGGGCGAGATGAAACTAAATGCCACCTGTTCGTACTTTCCCTATAAACAATGGCTTTTGATATTACCCTAATAAAAATGTTTGGTTTGGCTATTATTAGGTTAAGCTACTGCAGCGCTTTAAAGGCATTGCGTACAAGCGACAGTAGAATTTGAGGTCATGGAGAATGTTTTAGGCCTACCAGAGTTACTCCTATAATCTAAAAATATAATGAATTTTATGATCGAAAATCTTTCTCTCTGCTTCTTTTAGGCCTAGCCTAAGCCTCTCTTTCTTTATATAAATATAGGTCATATTAATATCATACAGTGGACCCCTAACCTGCAATGTCCTGATGCATTTAGTGCCCAAACCTCTGACAGCGGAACCATAAAAGTGGACAATTATTGTTTAGGAAAGTAAAAACCAATAAAACAGGCTATAAAAAGTTTTGAATAACTACAGATCTAAAATATATCTGTTCTAGGCAGTTTAAGGACACTTAATTGTGGATCATTTGGCCCCCCAAAAAATCTTGTATATTTATGGCGCTGGCAATGCCCAGTTGGTTTCTTTCGCTCAATCTTTCTACTCCCGGATCTGAACGGGCCTCTCGGTTCAGGACCAACACGGGTCTGTTTTTCCACAGGCCTTTTTGCGGAATGGGTCTGACTATACACACATCCAATTGGAACAGGTCTCCCTCTCATTCAACATCTTTTCCACGAGGACTCCCAGTAGGGAGGGATGATTTGGGGGAAGGCTGCAGGGCATCTCTACCCCCGTCACGACCACCTCCACCAGACGCACTTAAGCATCAGTGCATTAGCCCCGGGTTCCCGAAGTCACTCATCACATATGGAGATGGTAGTCAGAGCAACAATCAGAGGATAGGAATTCACACTGTAGGTTGTTATACAAAACAGAATGTCCTCCTAACCATTCCAATGTGGCTGTTCCCCAAAAACACACCCATCCACCTACACACAAGAGTACTAACATACTATTGAGTCAGAGACCAGAAGTAGTCACCAATATGAGTGAGGAGAAAAGCTTGTGTGACTGACTAGCCCCTATCTGATATCCCAAATCTGGGGATAGTTTGTCGTTTTTAAACCAACCACAGCTTTCCTTACTAGAAACCAGGAAATAAAGAGATTCACAAGAAAAAAAAAGGAAACCATAAACAACCATTCTTCATCCTTTTCTACCACAGAATGGAGTGAAGAATCTCACTTCAACCCCCCCATACCACCCCCTTCTCCCGGCCTGTGTACCCAGGCGAGGATGCACCTGTGCTGAGGAGATAAGGCTGGCTGAAACCCCTCATTGTTCCACCCCTCCAACACATTGTTTGTCACTCTCAACAGATGAGTGGGGGTTGGAATGGATCAAAATAGAGAAATGCATTCAGTATAGACCCACGTCACACACCAGGTTTTCCCGTTAGCCGGTAATAGCCAGCTTTTGGCCGATTAAAAAAAGGAAAAAGACGATAAATTACCACCGGCCAATTGTCCAGGACAAGAGAAAAATCCCATTGCGAAATAATGCATTTTAGCCGGTTCACTGATTGAAATACCAGTCGATGTAGCGCGAGAGCTGCTGCAACAGCGCATTCATTGCCGCTGGAGTAAAACTAGCTTTTTTATAAGCCCAATCATTGCACAACAATTCTAAATGCAAATCACGTGTTAAACTGTTGAAGGCCACAATTCCAAAGAGCTATTTTCATTTCTCAACTGGTAATTGAAAGTCTCTTCCCATTCGCCATTCAAGTGTTCAGGCAACTAGGCCGGCTTCAACGTGTCAAACAACACTTTGAAATGAGCTGCAGGGCAGTATGCATTCTGAGACCTGAACATTTTACTACATATTATGAGGCATGTCTTAGCTTGCTTCAAAAGTATCCTAGCCAATGCATAAGGGTCCGGTAAATTTCTTAAGATGTCCTGAAAATTAAAATGCTGCCGGTCCAATGTGAGGTGCCACATTTTCCTAACGGAAGCCCTGACACACACAATATTTTTCCCAATTTGAGCAGCTTTGTCCTTAACTAAAGGAAAGGGTGTAAGAGACATAATAGATCTTAATTGTACCCGTATATCGTTGCGTCGTAGCTCAACGTCGGTGACCCCGTGTCCGTGACTGGGATGACATCGCGTGAAGCAGCAGTACTGACACACGGCAGTCTGTTCTGCCTCACAGTGGTAGAGTCTGTACTCGTCGTGCTGCGGACATGTCCAGGCCTTGACCGCCTCAGCCTCCACCAGCAGGTGTCCCAGGGCGGAGCAGGGCTGCTGCAGGTGTGTCTGGACGTGGCTCTGACAACAGGGGGCGCTACATCGTAGGCACACCTTCACGGCCGGGAGCGGTGGCCCGCGGCGGCACAGAATACACTGCAGCACCGGCGAGGCCGCCTTCTCTACAGACAACGCGTTAAACTTGTCCACGATGTTGGACAGCTTGTGGTTCTTCTCCAGAGCGGGCTTCTGACTGTAGGCATGGTTGCACTCGGGGCAGCGGACCAGGGAAGAGTCTTTAGCCCAGGCCTCTGAGATGCAGCCCCGGCAGAAGTTGTGCTTGCAGGGCAGCTGGATGGGCTCAGAGAAGACGTGCAGGCAGATGGGGCAGATCAGCTCCTCTTCAAAACAGTTCCTCCACGTCTCGGACAGGTCGGAGGTCGCCATGTTGGAGGCCATGTTGGGAGTGGCGGACATAGACACACGACGACAAACTTCTCACATCAAAAAAATAACAACCCTATGGCTCTATAGCCATATACTAAGCCCCTTGACTATAGCTCAAATGTCTTGAGGACTGTATAATGAAATGCTCTAGTCCAATATGTTAGTCCTTGAGGGATAATTGTCTATTGTGCAAGCGCCAAAAACGTAGCAATGAAGGGTTATTTTTAATCACCAGCACCGTCAACCAGTTTAGTCCAACCGACTGATGACACTGTCAGTGAGTCTTGTGAATGTCCGTCAGCTCCCTGCTATTGCTTTAAATCCAGGCAGCAGTGCACATCCTGTAGGGCAGAGCAGGTAGGCAGATTCCACAGCGACAGGCGCAGTCAGAAAAGGCCTCCGGACAACACCTCGGTGATTACAACACACAGTCCGGGCTGACCTTATGCATATTACCTTACCGTAAAGGTCCTTCCCGTTTATCTTAAATCACACGAGTTAGGCAAGAAACGTCTGACTTTGTGCGTAATATATGCCTATTTCTGACACCTCAATTGTTCGTATTTCCAGATAGCTACACGTATATGCTACGGTATGATAGCAATGAAGGCACAGAGATCTACCGAGCAATACGGTTCAGACATTACACCGAATCGGTCTAAATTAGGGCCGTTTAGATGGTTACATCACCGTCAAGCTTGAATTGATTTATATACAGCTGATGAAAGACTTCAACGCTCACCCATTCCTCTCCCCTTCTGCGTAGGTCTTACTTTAGCTTGACGACTTAGCCTCGACTTCCTCGTCGGTTTATGTTTGTTTGTTCCTCAATCGATTGAAGTCCAGCAATGAACATACGGAAAATATTACGTTGCCGAATGTATTCCTATACCCACACCCTGAATAAAGCGATTTATAAATCGATCAAGCGTGCCCAAGGTTAATAAAACGCCTATGTTCCAATGAAGAGAATATGAATTATGTTCTTTTGTCCTCCAAAAATGCACAGACTATTTTAGGTGCATTCACAATTAATATGATTATGCTCGTGACAGCTTTTTCTAAGTAGGCTCTAACTAAAAAATATTATTCGGATTTGCAAATCCGTTACATATGACAAGTGTCCTTAGCCCTTCAATAAACATTGTATCACGTTGAGACGGACTTTGATCCTCACGATATAGCGACAAAATAACAGCCTGTTTGTTTGATGTGTAATGTCGTCAGCTATGAAGCCTCCACAGGCAACGATCGCATATCTGCACACAAGGCCTCGACGTTTCTCACCAAATACTCTTTCCACTCGGCTGTTGGCCTATAAAGACTTGATCAAAAAATATCATACAAATACTTCCGTCAGATGGCTATGTACTGCATAGTTTAATAGCCGACTCCAGTTCATACGCACAAAACAAAGGGTTTTTAGAATACACTGGAATGTTGGCTGCTGTGGCGAGCATTCAGATCAGAAACACAGACCATCAAAACGTCTCCAGACCCAACATGTCCTGGCTTCATTCCTTTGGTTTAATCAGAGACGGATCATGACTATTATCAACTCACATTTCGAAAAAAACAAACATCTCTCCACTTACTTCGTAAGCTTAATTAAATCGCTTCAATTATCTGAGACGTCACATCACTATGTTCTGCCGCTGCACAACGCATAAATAAAGGCTAAGCAAGAATATTTACGACTACCACAGATTTAACATTTACATCCAATATTCTATCTAATGTGTATATAATATATATATATATATAACACCCTTCTAATCTTAACTTAAAGAGGACGTCGCTATTCTGGCCTTATTAAAATGTAGCTGTCATCAGCCATCTTACACTCCTCATTAAAAAAAAAAAAAAGCAAGAAAGAATCCATACAGGGCCTTGGTTGTTCACACAACTCGTTTGGTTTGCTGATCACACCGAAACAAAAAGAATCCGTCGCGTTCAAACACGCCTCGCCAGTTCTTTCAGATCCAGCGGTGTATATGTGGCCATTTTCGAGGCCTTCTGTCGCGTTGTTGTTTATAGCCGAGTCCACGGCAAATTGTCTTGATCATACAAATCCAACCTGTATCTGAATTATAATTTGTGACCCTCGTTTTTAAAATCGCCCTCTCCTTCTTTCTAGGGGAGCGTCGGGGAGAAGAGGAATGCTGGCTAGCTAGACTAGTCGTTCAATCGGACTAAACATCGGCTCCCCCTCCTTCCGGTTGGTCCCGTTCCTCCTCCACCGCCACGTGATCTGTCACACAACCGATGTGTGTCACGTTAACGGAAGGAGTTGGGGAGAAGAGAAAAGCGGCGCGGGAGAGACTGGCATTTAAAAGGCTAAATATTTGGTGCATTGTTCACGTCCATCAAACCTGATACATTGTGTGTGTGACACGCAATCATGCAGTACAGTCAGAAAGCTGTTTAGCAGTTAGAGTAAATTCATAAAAACCAAATGCTTTAACGTTACCTTGACTTGGAAAAGTTCCAGTGTTGGATAGCCATAGCAAGCGCCCCTACTTTTTTGAGCCGGGTGTTTGAGTAGGCTAAACTAGGTACCTGTATTTGCTAGCTAAGAGAGAGAAAAAAAGATATAGCAAGCTCTCTCTCACTTGCTTCTTAATTTTGGAAGAAATTCATTTGTTCAAATATTGTATTTCTTGCTCTTTGAGTCAACTACTCACCAAATTTTATGCACTTGCAGTGCTAGCTGTAGTTAATGCTTTCAGAACTAGATCCATTCTTTGATCCTTTGATTGGGTGGACAACATGTCAGTTCATGCTGCAGAAGCTCTGAAAGGTTGAAGAATGACCTCTGGAAGTTGTCATAATTACTGTTTAAGTCTATGGAAGGGGGTGACAACCATGAGCCTCCTAGGTTTTGTATTGAAGTCAATATACCTAGAAGAGGACAGAAGCTACCTGAGTGCTCCTGAGACTACTGTAGACCTTCATTGCAAAACAGTGTGTTTTAATCAATTATTTGGGGATGTGAATATACACTATATTTACAAAAGTATATGGACAACCCTTCAAATTAGTGGATTCGGCTATTTCAGCCACACCCGTTGCTGAAAGGTGTATGAAATCGAGCACACAGCCATGCAATCTCCATAGACAAACCTCAGCAGTAGAGTGGCCTTACAGGCGGAATCAGTGACATTCAATGTGGCACCACCGTCATAGGATGCCACCTTTCCAACAAGTCTGTTCCTCACATTTCTTCTCTGCTAGAGCTGCCCCTGTCAACTGTAAGTGCTGTTATTATGAAGTGGAAACATCTAGGAGCCACCAAGCGCTGGAGCACGTAGCGCGTATAATCGTCTATCCTCGGTTGCAACACTCACTTCTGCCTCTGTGAGCATCTTCAGCATAAAAACTGTTAGTCGGGAGCTTTGTGTAATGGGTTTCCAAGGCCGAGCAGCCACACACAAGCCTAAGATTACCATGCGCAATGCCAAGCATCGGCTGGAATTGTGTAAACCTCGCTGCCATTGGAAACACGTTCTCTGGAGTGACAAATCACAGTTCACCATATGGAAGTCCGACGGACGAATCTGTGTTTGGCGTATGCCAGGAGAACACTACCTGCCCGAATGCATAGTGCCAACTGTAAAGTTCGGTGTAGGAGGAATAATGGCCTGGGTCTGTTTTTCATGGTTCAGGGTTGGCCCCATAGATCCAGTGAAGGGAAATCTTAACACTATAGCATATAGCATACATGTTAGACGATTTTGTGCTTCAACTTTGTGGCAACAGTTTGGGGAAGGCCCTTTCCTGTTTCAGCATGACAATGCCCCCGTTCACAAAGCAAGGTCCATACAGAAATTCTTTGTTGAAATTGGTGCGAAAGAACTTGACTGGTCTGCACAAAGCCCTGACCTCAACCCCATCGAACACCTTTGGGATGATTTGGAACCCCGACTGCGAGCCAGGCCTGATTGCCCAACATCAGTGCCCGACCTCACTAATGCTCTTGTGACTGAATGGAAGCAAGTCCCTGCAGCAGTGTTCCAACATCTAGTGGAAAGCCTTCCCAGAAGAGTGGATGCTATTATAGCAGCAAAGGGGGACCAACTCCATATTAATGCCCATGATTTTGGGATGAGAGGTTCGACGAGAAGTTGTCCACATACTTTTGGTCATGTAGTGTATTTAGTATAGTCTTATTATGTTTTTTATTTTATGAAATTCACTGAGGAGGACGGTCCTCGCCAAGCTTCCACTGATATTGAAATAAATATTAAGATAAAGAGGCATATAGGAAGACATTTGTTTTGCTGATACTCATAATGTTCCTCTCAGAGGAGGCTGGTGGGATGAGCTATAGGAGGATGGGCTCATTGGAATGGCTGGAACGGGGTAAAACATGGTTTCAATATGTTTGATCTGTTTGATACCGTTTCATGGATTCCATTCCAGCCATTACATTGAGCCCATCAATCAATCAATCAATCACATTTATTTATATCAGCTGATATCTCAAAGTGCTGTACAGAAACCCAACCTAAAACCCCAAACAGCAAGCAATGCAGATGTAGAAGCACGGTGGCTAAGAAAAACTCCCTAGAAAGGCTGGAACCTAGGAAGAAACCTAGAGAGGGGTGGCCAGTCTTCTTCTGGCTGTGCCGGGTGAAGATTATAACAGAACATGGCCAAGATGTTCAAACGTTCATAGATGACCTGCAGGGTCAGATAACGATAATCACAATGGTTGTAGAGGGTGCAACAGGTCATAGCTGATCATTCCGAGTTAGAGACAGCAGGTGCGGTAGAGAGAGGTTCCAAAACAGCAGGTCTGGCACAAGGTAGCACATCCAGTGAACAGGTCAGGGTTCCATAGCTGCAGGCAGAACAGTTGAAACTGGAGCAGCAGCATGACCAGGTGGACTGGGGACAGCAAGGAGTCATCAGGCCAGGTAGCCCTGAGGCATGGTCCTAGGGCTCAGGTCCTCTGAAGGAAAGAGAGAGAGGAGAGAAAGGGAAAGAGTGAGTGAGAGAAAGTGAGAAAAAGAGAGAGAGAATTAGAGGGAGCATACTTAAATTCACACAGGACACCAGATGAGACATGAGAAATACTCCAGATATAACAGACTGACCCTAGCCTCCCGACACAAACTATTGCAGCATAAATACTGGAGGCTGAGACAGGAGGGGTCGGGACACACTGTGGCCCTGTCCTACGATACCCCCAGACAGGGCCAAACAGGCAGGATATAACCCCACCCACTTTGCCAAAGCACAGCCCCACACCACTAGAGGGATATCTTCAACCACCAACTTAGACAAGGCCAAGTATAGCCCACAAAGATCTCCCCTACTGCACGAACCCGAGGGGGGCACCGACCCGGACAGGAAGATCACGTCAGTGACTCAACCCACTCAAGTGACGCACCACTCCTAGGGACGGCATGGAAGAGCACCAGTAAGCCAGTGACTCAGCCCCTCTAATAGGGTTAGAGGCAGAGAATCCCAGTGGAGAGAGGGGAACCAGCCAGGCAGAGACAGCAAGGGTGGTTCGTCGCTCCAGTGCCTTTCCGTTCACCTTCACACCCCTGGGCCAGACTACACAGTCAATCATAGGACCTACTGAAGAGATGAGTCTTCAATAAAGACAAAGGTCGAGACCAACTCTGAGCTCTATAGGAGAAAGCCCAACCTCCAGCTGTTTGCTTAGAAATTCTCTGAACAGTAAGTAGGCCTGCATCTTGTACGTGTAGGTATGTACTGAAGGACCAAATCGGAAAGATAGGTAGGAGCAAGCCCATGTAATGCTTTGTAGGTTAGCAGTAAAATCTTGAAATCCCGTCCTCCTATAGCGCCTCCCACCAGCCTCCAGTGGTTCCTGTTCATGGAAATCTTAAGTAAAAGGCGAAAGATTTATTCCATATGAAGAGAAACCAGATTGTTGGCACTGGCAGCACCAGGATTTCCAGTAGAGGGTATGTGTGCTGATGTGTGCCCTCTGCTGCCTAATCAGAGAAGGGCTACACCTCACTACAACCACCCACTGAGCCCGGTGTCGTGGTAATTTCCTGTATTACTAAACATTGAGAGAGCAAACCACACACAAGTCAGAGTTATATTATAAAGTCCATCTTTAATTACATGAGATTCACCATAGCCCTGTTTGACTCTCAGATCAATTCAGTGTCTATAAATGAATTCCTAAGAGTGTTTACAAAATGACAACTGAGATCTTTTATAGCAAAGATCCACCCCCTAGTCGACATGACAAATCACAGATAAAGGCACTTTGTGAAGTTCCTATTTACTTGAAAGAGGAGTATCCCATAGCCAGAAAGCATTAGCTATAAATTATCGTTCAGTTTGGTCTCCTAAACAAAGTTCTTTACTCGTTCTTGGTACAACATAGTACCAAACCATTACCTCACCCAATGGCAAATATCAATGGTCAATTCTAGATACTCCCATCTCAAATACACCCCCCCCCCCCCCCCCTGGACAAGATCAGAAAAGACAGTGAGCTTCTTAGGTTATATACTAAATCAAGATAAAGGCAACCTCAGAGGGGACATACAATAGTTACAGACACATTCCCATAAGAAGACAAGCCTCCATTCTGCCCTCCTCCCCTTCTGATATTCTTCATAGCATCACATGGTTTAACAGATACATTGACATATGAAGACAGGCCTGACCTCTCCCCTCTCTGGGCCCCTAGTGACTAAGCCCTAGCAGAGAAGGGATAACTGCAAACTGCCAACAGTATTATCCAAAAGAAGACATTCTAATGACATATCTCACATAAGCATTATTATGGTTTATTTACATCTTATTTATCAATGTTACCTAACTAATTCTGATTCAGCCACCACATTCCCCTCTCAAGGGACATTGTCTCTTCTGGAGAATCAGAACATTAACTTTACACATTTATCTAACAGTAGTTGAAGAGTATATGCATTTTTTTTAAATCAATATTTAAAATAAATAAAAAAATCAAATCCCTTCAATGTCAAATACCTTAGCTTATATGTAAGCTTTCTCCCTTCTGAAACTAAGTTTACAACCTTTATTCTACAAGACAAACTTGCACAGGTTTAATCACACAGAATAATCCATTGTTGAGGGGAAAAAAAGAAGAAAAAACATAACATAGAAATACTCCCTAAGTTACATGAGAACCGGTGTCTAAACACAGGCCTCATCACAACATATAGAGCAGTCTTCCCTCTCAGTCCTTATGCTCAGAATAGAGAATAGGTCAGGGAAATCATTCATATTCCAAATCATAATTAACAACCCAACTATTTATCCATCCAAAATTTAGAATGACATTCCTCAGTGATTCAAATTGGTCTTATCACTCAAAGTTTTAAAAAACTCAATTTAACACACATCTATATTAGCAGAATTTACATTCATATTAACATTCAGTATAATTATCCCATAATTATACCATTAACTTTTTAAATCATGATTATAATACAGATCAGTATCTCAATGCATTCTTAATCTAAATTACTATAATTTTACATGGTGTAGACCTCTCCAATTGACCTGATACCACAAAAGTATAAAACAATTTTATTGGCACAGTTGACCAACCCCCTCTCTCAGGCACTGATTCTTCTGGCGTCCTTTTCCTTCTTCTTCAGATAACTTTACAGTTCAAAGTGGATGGCCCATGATAATGTCCCAATGTCATTGTCTCATCCTCACACCATCACCTTTACCACCCATTATGTATGGTCCATTCGTCAACCAATATACCAGCATCATAAGAGAAGTTTAGAACAGATCTCTCTCCAGGCTCACTCCACGTGGACTCCTCTCACACTCCTGAGAGAAAAATAAGAGAAAAGCAGTTGCTAGCTTAGATCTGATACTATACACAGATTTCTGGCTTGGTTCCTTTCTCTCGGTAGAAGTGGTTTGGAAGGGCCTTCTTCAACGCCTTTGTCACTCTTCTTCAGCCAGTTAGAGGGGGTTTTGAGGTACACACACTATTCGTTCCAATTATCTCTTCCATGCATTAAGATACCGTCTGATGTCACTTTTCATGATAACATCGAAAGAACAGATCCGAACAACAGTTTAGTTCAGTTCATTAACTACATGATAAATTATTACTTTTACCAATTATTCTTAATACACATATCTGAACATATTTCAAGAGAATATCAACACATTCTATTGAAACTATTCTTTCAAATTGGCTTATACTCCCCATCTCACTGTCAACTCCATCGTAGAGCCAAGGATCAAGAAGTTAGACCTTATATCCCCTCTGGAATAGAACAAAACAAACACAACAATAAAATACACTCAACAATACAATTACACTCCTTCACATATCACTCAAGGTGTATAAACTTCAATCCAAAACCTCAAATAACTGAATCCTCACCCATTTTTTTTACACATATCTTTCCATGAGGGTAATGTAAAAAACAAAACCACTACTGGTACAAAACATAAAACAAAATTTCAAATAACATAATCAAATAAAATCACTACTCTGAAAAACTCCACAAAGAAAAATTATTTAACCCATATGGTCATAGGAGAATATAATTAAAGCAGCATACCCTTAGTTAAAAGCAATTCCCTCTCCTTCTTCACATTGGTCTAAATTACAAATATGGCTAAGAACTATAAACTCAATCATATTTATCAATTACACAAATTATCTTGAAATCAGTATTACAAATGACCATAAATTCATTATCCAAATGGCTTTCCAATGAGGGTGATCAAGCCACAACGGAAAGTCCTTATAAATGTCACAGGTCATACAAAACCCTTCAAATAAGTTTTTTTTTTACTATATTAGACAAATTTCAAAAAATAGTCAAATAGTTCCTACATGTTGTATCCCGGGTTCCCAGAATATTCCTTAAAATTAACGTGTTTAAGTAAAACTCAGAAGAAAAAAAAATCCATGTGTGTGCGTGCCCCTTTAAGATACCTTTGCACTAAAACAAATGGTAAACTCACCAATCCCAAAGGAAATAAAAAACAAATCAAACATAGTATTTTAAAAACACCAACAAATACACATAACAAATGTTTTATGTGTGTGTATTTGCAAAACTTAAGATAACAACACACAAAAACTTCCAGGCCCTTTTCAATTTGGTCGTTTATGGCCTCAATCTCACTCACTCTCCCCAGGAAACATTTCAAAGAGAGACAATGAAACACTCATTTTCCAAGAAAAAACACAAAACACTTTGTTCGTATTCATTATACTACACCAATGTATATGTATGCTTAAGTAGATAGTAATGATATCAGGATAATTGTATCTAAATGTAATACTTTTTTCCTCTGTCGCAAATGTAGTACATTTCTCAGCATAAGGAATCAGTAATTTCATCCCAGACATTTAAATAAAAATGTAGACGTGTTCTCCCATGGCTCCTTCAATTTACATATTTAGATAACTTCCATCCGTCCCGGGAGAGATATCCTACTCAAACACATCAGATAATACAATGTTTAATTAAGTTAAATCAACACCTAAAATCAACAATAAACAAATAAACAAAGCCCTTTAATCAGCTATCTAAATCATTTCAACCTGTTGATATAAATTTAGTAAAAACTTTTCCTGATTTTTAACAAATCTAAATTCTTTCAAAAGTGGACGCTGTCTCATCAGCGTAAAAATCAAAACACTCATATCCACAAAGTTTTCATTCCCCAAAGGTCAATACTGTTCAGCTCGTACATTAATGATCTTCCTTCTGTCTTTACAGGGTCTGAAGTTCCAATGTATGCAGATGATACAGTGATAAATTCATGCAAATAACAAACTACACAAGAACTCACTACTATAATGTTTCAGATGACAAACTTGCTCAGAGACTCATGTTTGCATCTCAATAAAATAAAACAGTCTGCATGTTTCTCAAAAAACAACAACTGATGCCCCTGTGACAGATGTCTATGTATCAGGGGAAAAGCTCCCTGTGATATCTGATTTTAAGTACCAAGGCATCAACGGAGTAAAGCCACCATTGTTTCTCCCGCTGTTATTGAAAAACCTACACACTCGGTTGATATATTATCGAATATATATTTTAAAAACTACCTGAGGAATGATTATAAAAAACGTTTGACATGTTTCTGTGGACATTATGGAGACTTTTTGGAATTTCCGTCTGCGTTGTGGTGACCGCTTTTTCCTGTGGATTTCTGAACATAACGCGACAAACAAACGGAGGTATTTTGGGTATAAAAGTAATCTTTATGGAACAAAAGGAACATTTGTTGTGTAACTGGGAGTCTCGTGAGTGAAAACATCCGAAGATCATCAAAGGTAAACGGTTCATTTGATTGCTTTTCTGATTTTCGTGACCAAGCTTCCTCATGCTAAGTGTACATAATGCTATGCTCGGCTATCGATAAACTTACACAAACGTTTGGATTGCTTTCGCTGTAAAACATAATTTCTAAATCTGAGACGACAGGTGGATTAACAAAAGGCTAAACTGTGTTTTGAAATATTGCACTTGTGATTTCATGAATATGAATATTTGTTAGTAATATTATTTGACTGTATGCTATTCAGCGGTTGCTGACGAAAATGATCCCGCGACAGGGATGGGTAGCGTCAAGAAGTTTTAAAAAATCACTCAAATAACCAAATTCAACCTAGCTAATTTCCCAAAACATATGAAATTGTTTTTACTATATAGGTAACAAAACTATAATTAAAATCTAAACCTCATGGCAACAGATCTACAAGATCCGCCATGAGAAATGACTGTATAGTTAGTTCCCTTAAGGAAAAGTACCTTTAGTCAATCTGCTTTCAGTGTGAGAGCTTCCCATGTCTGGAATACCCTGCCATTAGACACACACAACTGTGATTAATGATGCACTGTCCCTGTAAAAATAAAAACTACTCAAACTGCAATCAACTTTAATGATCTGACATTGTTCCATGTAATGGAAACAGATTATTATGTTAGACTACATGAACTTTCCTGCTCAAATTCACTGGTGTTACCTAAACAATCAAACCAAGAATCAATAACCATCAGAATACATTATCACAATGTTTCCTTACTCACATCTGAATCACTTTCAGCTTGACATATCCTATTTATTTTTTCCCAGTGGGCAAAAATATAACCCCTCTCATTTCAACGTTTTTCCTTACCTCTATCGTAAGATTAAAACCAAACTTTACAACTTTCTCTTCTCTTTCCTCTTCACACTTATGAAATGTCCAAGACTTTAAAAATAACACACACAGGGCCAAAATCACAACATGTGTCAGTCAATCTATAAGAATGAAAAACATTTCGGTGGGTACCACTCTATCGCCATTATCTCTCCGCTACTATTTATACCTTCTTTCATTTAGGTAACTGTCTTCTCTATTGACACAGTCATTTAAATACGACTCAATTCTCAATACATTATTCCAGCAGATCATTTAGTGAACAGACACCGTCTTGCATCAAATTTCGCTTCGCCATTATTTTAAATTGAATGAATTAGTCTTTCAATTTGAACCAAACAAGCTATTTAAAACGTTCCGTTCATATCTTCACCAAACACTAGCGACCGTATATTTCCAGGCAAAACATACAAATAGTTTAATTACACTCAAAAACTCAAATTTTAGTCAGAGCATTGGCTGGGAACCGAAACCGCGCCTCCCCGCGTGGCAGGGAAGAATTCTACCACTGAACTACCAATGCTATTTGAATGACCAAGACAGCGTTCCTCAATGTAGTGGTATTACTACAGAGTTTCTAAACCAGCCTTTTGGTAGGCCGTCATTGTAAAATAATTATTTGTTCGTAACTCACTTGCCTAGCTAAATAAAGGTTAAATAAATAAATGATAATTATATGATTTTTAAAAAACAAATAAAACGCTGTGCCAATCAAGACGCTCATAGTGGGCTTAGCAATAAATATAGCAAGACATACACTTTCAGCAACTATATGTCTCTAGCGTTCTGGCTACTTAATCAAGTGTTCCAAATCACATATTTCTTTAGGTAGATAAACTCTGAATGAAACTGCACGTTGAACACATCTCCAATACAACGTATTGCATGTAGTGTCCAACGCCTCTAATTACA
The DNA here is from genome assembly GCF_034236695.1 of Oncorhynchus nerka. Lineage (NCBI taxonomy): Eukaryota > Metazoa > Chordata > Actinopteri > Salmoniformes > Salmonidae > Oncorhynchus > Oncorhynchus nerka. Next base: position 36,080,285 of record NC_088411.1, read on the forward strand.
AGCGTGACGAACTTTTTAAATCTCGTGTATCACGATTATATTTAAACAAGTGTAGGAAGCCCAGCCGTGAAGCCGGGCATCAAAAAATTAGTTGATACTCATAATGTTCCTCTCCACGGAAATCTTTAGTAAAAGGCGAAAGATTTATGCGATCTGAAGAGAAACCAGAGTGTACTACCGATGGAAAGGGGGGTGAAACCATCTAGATTCGCGGCACTATCATTCCCGGTAACGGATTAATATTGTTGCGCACAACAATAACGTGTGGATATAGACGCATAAATAAGGCGTCCACTACCATGTTCATGTAACTCTATATGTAAATATTTTGGGTGAAATTACGATAAAAAAATCAAATACCGTTTCCAAATACACATGCGAAGGGGACTCTGGGTAATATAGCATACACTACTTCCTGATTGTTACAGCATTGACGTCTGGAATGGCGCTTTACAGTTTACAACAACAACAACAAAAAACCTGCTGAACGAAATTAAACGTTTATTTTTTGTACTTTATAAGTAGTCTGCATTTCACAAAAATTAGAGACCGATTTGGCAAATAGGCATGCGCAGTTTAGACCCACATACATCCACAGCTCAAAAACACTTCCCAAACTTGAAATATTACTTTGCCAAAGAGGAATGCACAACTTCAATACCGACAGGTACATCACAATCATGGCTCAAACTGTGGTGGTGTATTACTTATTAATAGGAATAGGTAGAAAGACACATACACGGGCATGAGAACAGCAGTTTAGCCTGGTCGCTCCGAGAGACTTGTACCAAAGACAGTACAGTATGTGCTTGTACTATGATGGAAAACCTGGAATTGAAAATATATTGGTTCCCAGCGAAACATTTTTTAAAAACAAATTAGAACGGAACTTGAAAGGAGAAGAACTGCATACACGAAACGTGGAACGGGTGAACAATGGGACGTTCTTGACTTTTGATTCTCTTAACAATTTGTTTGGGGGGGTTCAAATCAAACTTTATTTGCCACATGCGCCGAATCCAACAAGTGTATACTTTACTGTGAAATGCTTACATACAATCCCTTAACCAACAGTGCAGTTCAAGAAGAAGAAAATATTTACCAAGTAGGCTAAAATAAAAAGTAATAATGTAAATGTGATGTAATGTACAATGCGTGATATTATCCCCCCCCCCCCCCAAAAAAAACAGTAAAAAGTGAAATAATAATAAAGATATACTATTTTTAAAGCAAAGCATGAAAACATCTGAAAGCGACAACAGCGCTAATGCAGAAAAATCGACTTTCATTAACACCTTTCTGTGTTTGCAAACATTGGCGCAGGAGGGCGATCCGGGCAAATTGGTGGCAGAACAAGGGGAGTTCTTATAGAACGCCAGCAAAAAAAATCATAATTTCACACTCGTTTTGGAATTTAATTCAATTTTAAGGCACGTATGAATGTCCTGCGTAATATAATGTTTGTATCATCATCGCAATTCAACTGCGTTATACTTAAACCAGTGGCTAGCATTAGCTACAGCCTATAGCAATGAGCATTAGCATTCTACCTTACAACTGATGCATCCAAAATAGCTATTTTGCAAAGATCACAACCAAATATATTCTTAGCGACTGTAAAAGCAAGAATAAAAATATCGGTGTAAGTGTATGAGAACCCCAAAAAGTGATTTTGTTTAAGTAATACAAAAAAGTAAATCGAGGCTATGTTGAATGGGCGGTGATGGATTTCTTACTGCCGCCAAGAGTCCGTTTTTCGTGTACTGGAAAAGTCTGTAGAAAGAAGCTTGACATTAATCCATGCCCAGTCCAAATCCTACAGTACAGCTACCAACAGTGGCTCACGGAGAAAATGAACCATTGCGACACATAGTGGTAGTAGAAGCTAGCACAGCGAGGCAGTCGCAGGGCGTGTAACTGTCCACCGGAAATTACTGATGCTGCGTTCAAGACAACTGGGAACTCGGAACAAATCTCAGACTGGAACATTTGTTTTGAACGGTCATCTGACTTTCCGTCCAAACACTTAAAAGACACACCCTATCCCCTCAGCCCTCAAATTAAGTGGACACTTCTGATGATGTATCATGACGTCTGACGAGTATACACTTGCAGGGAAAGGGGCGAGGGAAGAACAAAGTTGGTGATACCATCGACGTTGTACATCGCCTCGGCAAGAAGCAACAGCAAAACGATTCAAGACCCAGGGGTATCATCATCCTATTCACTACCAGATTCTACAGGGATGCTGTCTGGAAAGTGTTAGGATAATATGAAATTCTAGCTTGATGCATGCCTGGCAATATATTAGCCTTATTAATAATGAAGCTGTTGTAACTCTCTGGCTTACTACTGAGCACTGATAACACTATCTCGTGACAAACACCAGCTGCACTGACACTCCCGACCTTGAGTAACAGGAACAAACCAGCACACACCCCAAAATCCTCCCTTTTACACACACACCAAAAACCTCCCTTTTAGCTGAACAGTGTGAGACAGGAACCAGCGCACACACAAAATCTCCTTCCTAGCCGAACATTGTGTGACTGAGAACGAGACGACGAGACCCGGAGGAACGACGGACGGTTCAACAGGACCAATCCAAGAAGACAACACCTCAACTGTGGCCAATCAAAAGGGGGACTTTCAGACTCAACCCACTTTTCTGTACTGTACTTAACATGCTTGCAATCTGTTATCGGGGCTCTTTTTGCTGGTTCCTTGTGAGCCAAATGAACAGAGCCCGTATACGTTGTACCAGATATCTTTACTCTGAATAAACTGTCGCTTGTCATATAATTGACCACCTTGTCCGAATCGATCCTTGACCGACTCGCCCTATCTACATATCCCATCATCAACAAAATGGTAGCAAGAGGATGGTTAACTAACGACCCAGTTCAGAGTGGTTGATGTGGGTGTGAGGGGGCGAGTTGGTGGAAGGACGGTTCGCGGAGGACAGGTGAAGACATTCGGGGGAGGACAACAATTCTGCTCAACTCGGGAAGCTGATCACAAGGGTCGACCTTAAACAAGGTAAGCAAAACCTGTTAAATCAAACTTTGCATATTGTCGTATAGTCTAACCAAATTTTGATCAGTATGACCGAGTGAGTATGAATTCTTGACTAAATTTATATATACGAATGACAAGTTAACGATAGTGAAGTAAAAATATGTGGTATTAAATCTGCCCGTTGGCCTGTCTGAGAACAGTAGGGGATAGATTTCATTTGTATTTCTATTGTGTAAATCTGCCCGTTGGCCTGTCTGAGAACAGTAGGGGATAGATTTAATTTGTATTTCTATTGTGTAAATCTACCCATTGGCCCGTCTGAGAACAGTACATTTACATTACATTTAAGTCATTTAGCAGACGCTCTTATCCAGAGCGACTTACAAATTGGTGCATTCACCTTATGACCTCCAGTGGAACAGTAGTGCATCTAAATCTTTTCAGGGGGAGGGGGGGTGAGAAGGATTACTTTATCCTATCCTAGGTATTCCTTAAAGAGGTGGGGTTTCAGGTGTCTCCGGAAGGTGGTGATTGACTCCGCTGTCCTGGCGTCGTGAGGGAGTTTGTTCCACCATTGGGGGGCCAGAGCAGCGAACAGTTTTGACTGGGCTGAGCGGGAACTGTACTTCCTCAGTGGTAGGGAGGCGAGCAGGCCAGAGGTGGATGAACGCAGTGCCCTTGTTTGGGTGTAGGGCCTGATCAGAGCCTGGAGGTACTGAGGTGCCGTTCCCCTCACAGCTCCGTAGGCAAGCACCATGGTCTTGTAGCGGATGCGAGCTTCAACTGGAAGCCAGTGGAGGGAGCGGAGGAGCGGGGTGACGTGAGAGAACTTGGGAAGGTTGAACACCAGACGGGCTGCGGCGTTCTGGATGAGTTGTAGGGGTTTAATGGCACAGGCAGGGAGCCCAGCCAACAGCGAGTTGCAGTAATCCAGACGGGAGATGACAAGTGCCTGGATTAGGACCTGCGCCGCTTCCTGTGTGAGGCAGGGTCGTACTCTGCGGATGTTGTAGAGCATGAACCTACAGGAACGGGCCACCGCCTTGATGTTAGTTGAGAACGACAGGGTGTTGTCCAGGATCACGCCAAGGTTCTTAGCGCTCTGGGAGGAGGACACAATGGAGTTGTCAACCGTGATGGCGAGATCATGGAACGGGCAGTCCTTCCCCGGGAGGAAGAGCAGTTCCGTCTTGCCGAGGTTCAGCTTGAGGTGGTGATCCGTCATCCACACGGATATGTCTGCCAGACATGCAGAGATGCGATTCGCCACCTGGTCATCAGAAGGGGGAAAGGAGAAGATTAATTGTGTGTCGTCTGCATAGCAATGATAGGAGAGACCATGTGAGGTTATGACAGAGCCAAGTGACTTGGTGTATAGCGAGAATAGGAGAGGGCCTAGAACAGAGCCCTGGGGGACACCAGTGGTGAGAGCACGTGGTGTGGAGACGGATTCTCGCCACGCCACCTGGTAGGAGCGACCTGTCAGGTAGGACGCAATCCAAGCGTGGGCCGCGCCGGAGATGCCCAACTCGGAGAGGGTGGAGAGGAGGATCTGATGGTTCACAGTATCGAAGGCAGCCGATAGGTCTAGAAGGATGAGAGCAGAGGAGAGAGAGTTAGCTTTAGCAGTGCGGAGCGCCTCCGTGATACAGAGAAGAGCAGTCTCAGTTGAATGACTAGTCTTGAAACCTGACTGATTTGGATCAAGAAGGTCATTCTGAGAGAGATAGCGGGAGAGCTGGCCAAGGACGGCACGTTCAAGAGTTTTGGAGAGAAAAGAAAGAAGGGATACTGGTCTGTAGTTGTTGACATCGGAGGGATCGAGTGTAGGTTTTTTTCAGAAGGGGTGCAACTCTCGCTCTCTTGAAGACGGAAGGGACGTAGCCAGCGGTCAGGGATGAGTTGATGAGCGAGGTGAGGTAAGGGAGGAGGTCTCCGGAAATGGTCTGGAGAAGAGAGGAGGGGATAGGGTCAAGCGGGCAGGTTGTAGGGCGGCCGGCCGTCACAAGACGCGAGATTTCATCTGGAGAGAGAGGGAGAAAGAGGTCAGAGCACAGGGTAGGGCAGTGTGAGCAGAACCAGCGGTGTCGTTTGACTTAGCAAACGAGGATCGGATGTCGTCGACCTTCTTTTCAAAATGGTTGACGAAGTCATCTGCAGAGAGGAGGAGGGGGAGGGGAGGAGGATTCAGGAGGGAGGAGAAGGTTGCAAAGAGCTTCCTAGGGTTAGAGGCAGATGCTTGGAATTTAGAGTGGTAGAAAGTGGCTTTAGCAGCAGAGAGAGAAGAGGAAAATGTAGAGAGGAGGGAGTGAAAGGATGTCAGGTCCGCAGGGGAGGCGAGTTTTCCTCCATTTCCGCTCGGCTGCCCGGAGCCCTGTTCTGTGAGCTCGCAATGAGTCGTCGAGCCACGGAGCGGGAGGGGAGGACCGAGCCGGCCTGGAGGATAGGGGACATAGAGAGTCAAAGGATGCAGAAAGGGAGGAGAGGAGGGTTGAGGAGGCAGAATCAGGAGATAGGTTGGAGAAGGTTTGAGCAGAGGGAAGAGATGATAGGATGGAAGAGGAGAGAGTAGCGGGGGAGAGAGAGCGAAGGTTGGGACGGCGCGATACCATCCGAGTAGGGGCAGTGTGGGAAGTGTTGGATGAGAGCGAGAGGGAAAAGGATACAAGGTAGTGGTCGGAGACTTGGAGGGGAGTTGCAACGAGGTTAGTGGAAGAACAGCATCTAGTAAAGATGAGGTCGAGCGTATTTCCTGCCTTGTGAGTAGGGGGAAGGTGAGAGGGTGAGGTCAAAAGAGGAGAGGAGTGGAAAGAAGGAGGCAGAGAGGAATGAGTCAAAGGTAGGCGTGGGGAGGTTAAAGTCGCCCAGAACTGTGAGAGGTGAGCCGTCCTCAGGAAAGGAGCTTATCAAGGCATCAAGCTCATTGATGAACTCTCCGAGGGAACCTGGAGGGCGATAAATGATAAGGATGTTAAGCTTGAAAGGGCTGGTAACTGTGACAGCATGGAATTCAAAGGAGGCGATAGACAGATGGGTAAGGGGAGAAAGAGAGAATGACCACTTGGGAGAGATGAGGATCCCGGTGCCACCACCCCGCTGACCAGAAGCTCTCGGGGTGTGCGAGAACACGTGGGCAGACGAAGAGAGAGCAGTAGGAGTAGCAGTGTTGTCTGTGGTGATCCATGTTTCCGTCAGTGCCAAGAAGTCGAGGGACTGGAGGGAGACATAGGCGGAGATGAACTCTGCCTTGTTGGCCGCAGATCGGCAGTTCCAGAGGCTACCGGAGACCTGGAACTCCACGTGGGTCGTGCGCGCTGGGACCACCAGATTAGGGTGGCCGCGGCCACGCGGTGTGGAGCGTTTGTATGGTCTGTGCAGAGAGGAGAGAACAGGGATAGACAGACACATAGTTGACAGGCTACACAAGAGGCTACGCTAATGCAAAGGAGATTGGAATGACAAGTGGACAGTAGGGGATAGATTTAATTTGTATTTCTATTGTGTAAATCTGCCCGTTGGCCTGTCTGAGAACAGTAGGGGGTAGATTTAATTTGTATTTCTATTGTGTAAATCTGCCCGTTGGCCTGTCTGAGAACAGTAGGGGATAGATTTAATTTGTATGTCTATTGTGTAAATCTGCCCGATGGCCTGTCTGAGAACAGTAGGGGATAGATTTAATTTGTATGTCTATTGTGTAAATCTGCCCGTTGGCCTGTCTGAGAACAGTAGGGGATAGATTTAATTTGTCTATTGTGTAAATCTGCCCGTTGGCCTGTCTGAGAACAGTAGGGGATAGATTTAATTTGTATGTCTATTGTGTAAATCTGCCCGATGGCCTGTCTGAGAACAGTAGGGGATAGATTTAATTTGTCTATTGTCTAAATCTGCCCGTTGGCCTGTCTGAGAACAGTAGGGGATAGATTTAATTTGTCTATTGTGTAAATCTGCCCGATGGCCTGTCTGAGAACAGTAGGGGATAGATTTAATTTGTCTATTGTGTAAATCTTCCCGATGGCCTGTCTGAGAACAGTAGGGGATAGATTTAATTTGTATGTCTATTGTGTAAATCTGCCCGATGGCCTGTCTGAGAACAGTAGGGGATAGATTTAATTTGTATTTCTATTGTGTAAATCTGCCCGATGGCCTGTCTGAGAACAGTAGGGGATAGATTTAATTTGTATTTCTATTGTGTAAATCTGCCCGATGGCCTGTCTGAGAACAGTAGGGGATAGATTTAATTTGTATGTCTATTGTGTAAATCTGCCCGATGGCCTGTCTGAGAACAGTAGGGGATAGATTTAATTTGTATTTCTATTGTGTAAATCTGCCCGATGGCCTGTCTGAGAACAGTAGGGGATAGATTTAATTTGTATGTCTATTGTGTAAATCTGACCGATGGCCTGTCTGAGAACAGTAGGGGATAGATTTAATTTGTATTTCTATTGTGTAAATCTGCCCGATGGCCTGTCTGAGAACAGTAGGGGATAGATTTAATTTGTATTTCTATTGTGTAAATCTGCCCGATGGCCTGTCTGAGAACAGTAGGGGATAGATTTAATTTGTATTTCTATTGTGTAAATCTGCCCGATGGCCTGTCTGAGAACAGTAGGGGATAGATTTAATTTGTATTTCTATTGTGTAAATCTATCCATTTAAACCGGTAGCGGCCGGTCTGTCTGAGTACAAAAAGGGGAGATATTGATAACAATATCTGAGGGGTTAATGTGCAGTCAATGTGAACGAATGTGTTATGTGGAATGTATGAACTGATTTAACAATTAGAACAAATAGATTCCAGCGGTTTACTGTATTAAAAAAACAATATTTTACTGTATTGAAAACAATATTTTGAGAAAGTGTTTTAAACTGGCAACGTTCCACAACGCCAATAAAATTAAATACACACACACACCACTCTGAGTTTACGAGGGAGCAGCTCTGAGATAAGGCAGAGTACGTGGCTCCAGGAATTCATCACGGGTATTTACCAGTGACGGGCTAAGTATACTCAGATAGTCTGAATATATATTTCAATTGGTCAAAATATACATATATATTTACTAAAACATACAATACATGACAAATGGTGACCCCGACGTGATCTGGTAAAAGGACATCGCTGGACATTGGTGTGCCAGCCGATTGGCCAGTACTGTCGTCGGACGGTGTGTCTCACAAATCCTGACCGGTCAACTAAAAAGGGTAAGCAGACACCTGTTGTGAAAAACTAAAGTTCTGCACATTGGAGTTATCCAAATTTAGTTTTGTGAGACACCTGTTTGATGTAAGTTACTAAATTTAAACTACAATGATGTGTGAGATTGGAAAATAGTTGAGAAAGTAATATCTCCATTGGCAACTGCAATTTTATTATTGATCAACCATACTTAATGGTGCATTGTGTATGGGATGTACTAGTATGCCTGGCTGGTAGGTGGTAACAGAGAACACTTACTACATGTATGAATGGTGGGTAACGGGTGACCACCAAAGCTTGAATGGATAGTCTGGGACTACATGTATGAATGGTGGGTAACGAGTGATCACCAAAGTGCGAATAGAAAGCCATATGATGCGAACGTGATGTATTAGGCAGGGCCAAGTGTGAATGACGGATATTTCAATTGATTACTCGGACTTGAGACCGATTTAGCCTTCGGGAAAGGGTCTCTCTAAGGTCCTAACAAAGCATAGGTGTGTGTGAAGTACATTGGGTAGTGAAGTAAAGGGGATAATCCGGGGGACACTAGACTTCTTAATACCCTAGGGGACCCACAGTGCATAATTGAGTTCTTACTTTAGACATAATTGGGGGCCGATTTGGCCGTAGGGAAGGGGTACCACTTGGGTTTTAGTAAAGGCATAGGTTGTTGACAGTATGTATTGTAGTATACATAAAATGTAGTTGGAAATAGAAAAGGTGTTGAGAACGCTGAAGTCCACTCTAGAATTAAATGAAGGCAGAGAGGATAAGGAGTGGAGGAGACTGGGTGAGAAGCTGTACAGAGAATGGACAGAAGGCGGGGCCATTGCATCTCCTACTGGTCTGCTTGCTGGGGAGAATGAAGATTTGTGTGTGTATGGTGTAAATTGAAGTTTACTGGCGTAAATTAAGATTTGTGAGACTCAAATCGTGTGCATGAAATACGCTTGATATTCAGTCGGGGACTAATATCGGTATGAATGAGGTCGGGGACCAAGCGAGTGTGGTACATTAGGTATTTCAGTTGGAGCTGGTACCGGTGAGAATGTTGAAAAAAGTTGCAGGCTTGCTGATGAGAATATTGAGGGGGTGTGCATGACTGTTGGAAAAGGTGTTAAACTCTATTAACGTAAAATTCTGTGTGGAGATTTATATTATGAGGTTTGAACTATACTAATATTGTAGAATTACATAATCAACATCTGAACATACTTACGTTAAACATTAATTGAGCCACTGAGTAATAGATAAGATATACACTAGGTACGGGGCGACGGGTGTGGTCGATGTAAGACGGGAGTGGTGTTCTAACCAAGTGCTGAGAAATAAGGTAGATTTATTTTGTTCTTTTAATTAATTTACACAGGTACTTCCCGGTTATTGATTTTGGTTTGATTGTTCAGATAACACCACTGAAATTAAACAGGAGGTTAAGGTAGACTAACATTAGAATCTGTTTTCATTATGGGGAACAATGAAAGGCCCGCAGAGGGGATTGCAGGCTGAGGTTTTTATGTTAAAGGGACAGTGCACGTTTATCACAGTTGTGTGTGTGTCTAATGGCTGGGTAGTTAAGACAGATAGGGGAAAAGGCAGGCAGAGGGGCCCTCCCCCGCACTGCAGAGACCTTGAAAGTTGGAGAGAAGAGAGGAGAGTTTTGGAAGGGGGGCCAGGACAGGCAAAGATAGCAGTTGCTGAGTGGAGACAGGGGAGAGAGTTGGACATGTGGAAAATGATGGGGGCGCTCCTACAGGATAATGTCAGAACAGAAGGATAATATACTAATCTTACCTAAGTCATTATTTAGAGTAGGTAAGGTTGTTACCTGGGCAGAGCCAGGTACCAAAAGGGGATGGGTAAATTGTGGTCTAGGATAGGATGGGGCCTATTGGATAAGAAACTAATAATTTTTAAAAAATGTAGCTAACAAATGGGCATAGAAGTTAAAGATATAATCAGATAAAACATATGAGAAATTGTTTGTTAACCAAGCCTGTATGTCCAGGATTTTATGCATTACAGGTGAACTACAGGTGAAGTCACTCAATCCAGTCCCAGAGGCTTGGGGACCATACCAAAGACCCCTGGTGACAGCTAGCTGAAAGAGCTACCCAGATTCATATCGCACGGCGGGAGGGTAAGACACTTTTCACTGTCGGACAATAAACAGTGTTCGGGAGGAGAACTAGAATTAACAGAATTCCGGGGGCCATCTCTCGAATGAAGTAACCCTCCCTGTCCTGTCACCCCTGTTTTTGTTCATAGAAGTGAAGATGTGTCTGGCTCTTGCTAAGTGGTGTGTTCTTGGGAAAAGGGTGGGGCTTCAAATGGAAGCTGTTCGTCTGAGCTGTCTTATCGTGGGGGACATATTCCTGATACAGCACGTCCTACTTGAGTATGCGGAGAGTGATAATTTGACCCATGGTTTAGACGATGAGGATTTTGTTCCAAAATAAGCATAAGAGATCCCTAGATCTGGGTAGACAGGAAGTTAGAGTAGAGATTACATGATAACCGACTTCGGACAGTTCTAGGATTGGAGAAGAGGGTATCCTTATAGCATAGGGGATCCCACAAAGGTGGATAGGTTTTCCATGATATGGGAAAACCTGGGAGCACATTTACATTACATTTAAGTCATTTAGCAGACGCTCTTATCCAGAGCGACTTACAAATTGGTGCGTTCACCTTAAGACATCCAGTGGAACAGCCACTTTACAATAGTGCATCTAAATCTTTTAAGGGGGGGGGTGAGAAGGATTACTTTATCCTATCCTAGGTATTCCTGAAAGAGGTGGGGTTTCAGGTGTCTCCGGAAGGTGGTGATTGACTCCGCTGTCCTGGCGTCGTGAGGGAGTTTGTTCCACCATTGGGGGGCCAGAGCAGCGAACAGTTTTGACTGGGCTGCGCGGGAACTGTACTTCCTCAGTGGTAGGGAGGCGAGCAGGCCAGAGGTGGATGAACGCAGTGCCCTTGTTTGGGTGTAGGGCCTGATCAGAGCCTGGAGGTACTGAGGTTCCGTTCCCCTCACAGCTCCGTAGGCAAGCACCATGGTCTTGTAGCGGATGCGAGCTTCAACTGGAAGCCAGTGGAGAGAGCGGAGGAGCGGGGTGACGTGAGAGAACTTGGGAAGGTTGAACACCAGACGGGCTGCGGCGTTCTGGATGAGTTGTAGGGGTTTAATGGTACAGGCAGGGAGCCCAGCCAACAGCGAGTTGCAGTAATCCAGACGGGAGATGACAAGTGCCTGGATTAGGACCTGCACTGCTTCCTGTGTGAGGCAGGGTCGTACTCTGCGGATGTTGTAGAGCATGAACCTACAAGAACGGGCCACCGCCTTGATGTTAGTTGAGAACGACAGGGTGTTGTCCAGGATCACACCAAGGTTCTTAGCGCTCTGGGAGGAGGACACAATGGAGTTGTCAACCGTGATGGCGAGATCATGGAACGGGCAGTCCTTCCCCGGGAGGAAGAGCAGCTCCGTCTTGCCGAGGTTCAGCTTGAGGTGGTGATCCATCATCCACACTGATATGTCTGCCAGACATGCAGAGATGCGATTCGCCACCTGGTCATCAGAAGGGGGAAAGGAGAAGATTAATTGTGTGTCGTCTGCATAGCAATGATAGGAGAGACCATGTGAGGTTATGACAGAGCCAAGTGACTTGGTGTATAGCGAGAATAGGAGAGGGCCTAGAACAGAGCCCTGGGGACGCCAGTGGTGAGAGCGCGTGGTGAGGAGACAGATTCTCGCCACGCCACCTGGTAGGAGCGACCTGTCAGGTAGGACGCAATCCAAGCGTGGGCCGCGCCGGAGATGCCCAACTCGGAGAGGGTGGAGAGGAGGATCTGATGGTTCACAGTATCGAAGGCAGCCGATAGGTCTAGAAGGATGAGAGCAGAGGAGAGAGAGTTAGCTTTAGCAGTGCGGAGGGCCTCCGTGATACAGAGAAGAGCAGTCTCAGTTGAATGACTAGTCTTGAAACCTGACTGATTTGGATCAAGAAGGTCATTCTGAGAGAGATAGCGGGAGAGCTGGCCAAGGACGGCACGTTCAAGAGTTTTGGAGAGAAAAGAAAGAAGGGATACTGGTCTGTAGTTGTTGACATCGGAGGGATCGAGTGTAGGTTTTTTCAGAAGGGTGCAACTCTCGCTCTCTTGAAGACAGAAGGGACGTAGCCAGCGGTCAGGGATGAGTTGATGAGCGAGGTGAGGTAAGGGAGAAGGTCTCCGGAAATGGTCTGGAGAAGAGAGGAGGGAATAGGGTCAAGCGGGCAGGTTGTTGGGCGGCCGGCCGTCACAAGACGCGAGATTTCATCTGGAGAGAGAGGGAGAAAGAGGTCAGAGCACAGGGTAGGGCAGTGTGAGCAGAACCAGCGGTGTCGTTTGACTTAGCAAACGAGGATCGGATGTCGTCGACCTTCTTTTCAAAATGGTTGACGAAGTCATCTGCAGAGAGGGAGGATGGGGGAGGGGGAGGAGGATTCAGGAGGGAGGAGAAGGTGGCAAAGAGCTTCCTAGGGTTAGAGGCAGATGCTTGGACTTTAGAGTGGTAGAAAGTGGCTTTAGCAGCAGAGACAGAAGAGGAAAATGTAGAGAGGAGGGAGTGAAAGGATGCCAGGTCCGCAGGAGGCGAGTTTTCCTCCATTTCCGCTCGGCTGCCCGGAGCCCTGTTCTGTGAGCTCGCAATGAGTCGTCGAGCCACGGAGCAGGAGGGGAGGACCGAGCCGGCCTGGAGGATAGGGGACATAGAGAATCAAGGGATGCAGAAAGGGAGGAGAGGAGGGTTGAGGAGGCAGAATCAGGAGATAGGTTGGAGAAGGTTTGAGCAGAGGGAAGAGATGATAGGATGGAAGAGGAGAGAGTAGCGGGGGAGAGAGAGCAAAGATTGGGACGGCGCGATACCATCCGAGTAGGGGCAGTGTGGGAAGTGTTGGATGAGAGCAAGAGGGAAAAGGATACAAGGTAGTGGTCGGAGACTTGGAGGGGAGTTGCAGTGAGGTTAGTGGAAGAACAGCATCTAGTAAAGATGAGGTTGAGCGTATTGCCTGCCTTGTGAGTAGAGGGGAAGGTGAGAGGGTGAGGTCAAAAGAGGAGAGGAGTGGAAAGAAGGAGGCAGAGAGGAATGAGTCAAAGGTAGACGTGGGGAGGTTAAAGTCGCCCAGAACTGTGAGAGGTGAGCCATCCTCAGGAAAGGAGCTTATCAAGGCATCAAGCTCATTGATGAACTCTCCGAGGAACCTGGAGGGCGATAAATGATAAGGATGTTAAGCTTGAAAGGGCTGGTAACTGTGACAGCATGGAATTCAAAGGAGGCGATAGACAGATGGGTAAGGGGAGAAAGAGAGAATGACCACTTGGGAGAGATGAGGATCCCGGTGCCACCACCCCGCTGACCAGAAGCTCTCGGGGTGTGCGAGAACACGTGGGCGGACGAAGAGAGAGCAGTAGGAGTAGCAGTGTTATCTGTGGTGATCCATGTTTCCGTCAGTGCCAAGAAGTCGAGGGACTGGAGGGAGGCATAGGCTGAGATGAACTCTGCCTTGTTGGCCGCAGATCGGCAGTTCCAGAGGCTACCGGAGACCTGGAACTCCACGTGGGTCGTGCGCGCTTTGACCACCAGATTAGAGTGGCCGCGGCCACGCGGTGTGGAGCGTTTGTATGGTCTGTGCAGAGAGGAGAGAACAGGGATAGACAGACACATAGTTGACAGGCTACAGAAGAGGCTACGCTAATGCAAAGGAGATTGGAATGACAAATGGACTACACGTCTCGAATGTTCAGAAAGTTAAGCTTACGTAGCAGGAATCTTATTGACTAAAATAATTCAAATGATACAGTACTGCTGAAGTAGGCTAGCTGGCAGTGGCTGCGTTGTTGTTGTTCTATCTCTCTATAGTGCTGTTTCTTGCTGTTTCTTGTATTATGGTCTCTTGTTTCTTTAGAGGTTTCACTTTGTTGTCCTTTTTCTTTTCCTTTTTCTTCTGTCCTTATTTTGTCTTCCTTTCTTCTGTTAACTAGATATTTTTTGTAAAGGTGATGAAATCCTACTAACCATCAAAACTATTAAGCTCTCTGATGCAGGCACTTACACCCTCGGACTACAAAGGACGAGGACAGACATGATGGGTGTGTTTTCTATTAAGGTGCTGCCAAAACCAGGTCTCAGACGAACCAGACACACTCCTCTACCACCCCTGGACCGAACCTGCCACCTACCACCACTGTGTTAAAAATACCATTCAGGTAATTAATGTTAGAGACTATTCTGCTATTGATCAATTAGGCACTGAGACTGGTTTTGATGGTAGGGACAATTTGTGGCTGTCTTATATGAGGTACACAGCTAAAACCCTGAGAAGAAAGGACTGCATTATTTGTAGTCATGCTAGACCTGTTCTGGCTACACACCCATTCGCTGTAGGAGAAGGAGAGGGGTGGTTGTGTATTCTGAGAAGTTTTTACCAGGTTAAGCCCAATTCAACCCTCTGTTCCTCTTTGAGCCTTGTGTTTCCTGCAGTACCTCCTCATCGGGCCTCTTGGGGTGTTGAGGCATATGGGGGCAATTACAGTTGCATCACGGGTACAGGTAATGGCATTGATTATGGGAGATTGCCTGAAGCTGATTGCAGTAGTAACATAACCATTAATTCCACTTGGCCAGTTACAGGCCTAAACCAAACTAGTAGTCTGGCTGATGTGTGGTGGATGTGTGGAGCCAAAAGAGTGCTGAGACCCATTCTTAGAGGAGAATGGCAAGGTACGTGTGGTCTGACCAGTTTGATAATTCCACTGACCATTGTTGATGTTACTGCTGAACAGCTGTTGGGTTCTGTATCCAGGGACCTGAAAACATTCCATCCCATGGGAGACATAGATGTAGTGCTCCATGGACAGAGGATGTAGTTGACATACACACTAACCTGTTGGGAGTGCCAGTGGGGGTTCCTCATGAGTTTCAGGCCTTGGGTAGGAATGATAGACTCTGGCACTTACTACCTACTATGGGTCCAGCCATAGTGGATGCTAGACAGACTGCATGGATTAATTATATCTACTATAATCAACAGCGTTTTGTGAATTACTCCCGTGATGCACTCACTGGTATGTCTGAACAGCTTGAGGCCACATTTGGGGTTTCCAGACAGAATAGACTTGCCTTGGATATGCTTCTTGCCAGTCAGGGGGACGTCTGCAAGATGTTCGGTAAACAATGTTGCACGTATATTCCTAATAATACCAGTCCAGATGGTAGTATATCTAAGGCGGGCTTGATGCACTATCTGCTAAGATGAGGTCCATGGCGGGGGTGGAGGAGTCTGACTGTTCAAATGAGTTGGGAGCCTGGTTAGGTAAGTACACTGGTATAGTGGTTACTGGATTTCTGACCCTAATTCTTGTATTATTTGTTATTGATGTGATGTGCTGCTTGCATCATACCGTGTTTTAAGAAGTCTGTTACAGATGTGGTGAAGGCTTCAGGCATGATGCCTTTGCTTGATGCTCCAGTTGGAGATGCCGATACTGAAGCATGCTTTCAGGGGAGGATGGGACTGACTGAGGATGACACATGGTATGCTGTGGGTGAGGTAGTAGAATACATTTTACACCACCACAGATCCTTGTTATACATTTTTATGATAGGTTTTCTTTCCAGTATGTTTGTTCTCCCTGTTGTGAAGGTTTAGAGTCCCTGGGTGGCAAGGAGCCCACCTGGTACAGGATAGGAGTAGCTGAGAGGACCAGATGGTTTCTAATAATTCTTTACTCTGTTTTCCATGACCAAAGTTTTATCCTACATCTTACATGTCAATAAACAATAAAGTCCTGTTTTTGACAAAAGGGGGAAACAAAAGCATATATCACTTGTCCATTTTTTCTATTTTTCTTGGTTGATTTTTTCTTTTCTGTTTTTCTGTTTTATTATTAATAAACTTTTTATTATTTTCATGAAATGCTATTAACATATTACTATGTTGGGACTGCTAAAATAAGGGATAATGAGTGACACCCTAGCGGGTGTCAAAAGGGGGACTTAAATTTCACACCATTTTCTTTTGTTCTGTTTTTGAATGAGCTGTTGTTCTCTTTTGACATGAGGGTTGTAAGTTCCTAGGTGGCTGGTAGCCAATCTAGTACATAGTGGGATCGAATGGAGGACATGAAGGTATTTTAAACTTTGTAACTGTTATATGATTCATTGCTGAATTTTTGTTCACACCCTTGGGGTTATTTTACATTATAGCCATTACCATATATATGATTGAATATTATCTGCTGTTGCCTTGTGTGGATGTATGTATGTGTTATGCAACCTAGCTGATTTGAAACATTGTTAAAAGTATCAGGGCCAGGGCACTTTCTCATGCTGGAAAAATACAGAAGGGAGGGCACATTCAGAGCGTGGGGTTGCGAGAACAAGCGGTCTTTTGTTAGATAACAGGAGCCAGGTGCGAGATAACGGTATGGAGCATGAGACCCATCTTTCCGTGTTTGCAGCCATTTTAGTGTTGTGCGGCTGCTACTGCATTCCATGTATTCCCAACAAGCCCTTCCCAGATGTACCCCTTTTAGGGGATACGGAACCCGAATATGAGGAGGAAGATCCCATTGCTTTTACTGCTTTTTGAGCTTCTCCATTCTATGTCATGCCTCTTCTGAATTGGGAAGAGGGGGCATGTGGACCATTCCGCCTGACTTGCCTAGTTTATGTCACATCTCTTAGGAGATGTGAAGAGAGGGAATCACAAAACTTTTCCTTCTGGGAAAAGTTTTCCTTTGTGTCTGGATCTAGTTAGGTTGTGTCACGTCTCTGCGGAGACGTGAAGAGAGGGATTTGTTAGGATAATATGAAATTCTAGCTTGATGCATGCCTGGCAATATATTAGCCTTATTAATAATGAAGCTGTTGTAACTCTCTGGCTTACTACTGAGCACTGATAACACTATCTCGTGACAAACACCAGCTGCACTGACACTCCCGACCTTGAGTAACAGGAACAAACCAGCACACACCCCAAAATCCTCCCTTTTACACACACACCAAAAACCTCCCTTTTAGCTGAACAGTGTGAGACAGGAACCAGCGCACACACAGAATCTCCTTCCTAGCCGAACATTGTGTGACTGAGAACGAGACGACGAGACCCGGAGGAACGACGGACGGTTCAACAGGACCAATCCAAGAAGACAACACCTCAACTGTGGCCAATCAAAAGGGGGACTTTCAGACTCAACCCACTTTTCTGTACTGTACTTAACATGCTTGCAATCTGTTATCGGGGCTCTTTTTGCTGGTTCCTTGTGAGCCAAATGAACAGAGCCCGTATACGTTGTACCAGATATCTTTACTCTGAATAAACTGTCGCTTGTCATATAATTGACCGCCTTGTCCGAATCGATCCTTGACCGACTCGCCCTATCTACATATCCCACTATCAACAAAAGCTGCTAGGAAGAACGCCTTCCTTCAGAGCCATGGTATGCGTTTCGCCGAGCATCTCAGCCCGGAAGACATAGAAAGAAGGAACAAGTTGTGGCCAACGGTCAAGATAGCACGAAGTGAGGGGAAGGCTGCTTACTTCGTCGGAGGACGAGGTTTCATCAACGGTTCAGAAATCCATATTCCTCCCTAAAATCTCACCAGAAGGAACAGGTTGGTGGTTTCAGCCATGGTATTCTCATTTTCCTTATGTGGTTTACCTAACAAGCATCAGGTGACTATTTTACAGGAATACTCAGGTATTTCAATTCATTAGTTTGTTCTTGTATGACCAGAAGTCCTATTTTGTTTACAAACTTACGAAGAAGATTGAAAGCTGAATTTATGTTTTATGTATACAGTAACTAAGATACTGTTTTAAATGGCATACAGGTCTGCTCTGACTTTACACGGTTATTGTTCTATTTAGTTATTAATACTTATTTCCAAAAAAGGTCTTAGGAACGTTTATATGTAAAACATTTTGTTATTCAATTATTTTATGATCAGTTTTCATATGTACTTAAAATAGTAGGTACCCTTTATTTAAATTATTATTTGTTGTTTTATTTCTCAGAATAGTTCCTGATTCCACTAAAGAGGGTTTTTAGTCTCTCTTACTACAAGAACCCTTGGTTTGGTCTTGAACATAATTTCCAGTTGAGTTGAATTTCAAAGGTTATGGAATAAGCTATTTTCACTTTAAATTGACTTAAATGGTGCAGATCTCGGTTCCTTATCGTTTACGTTCACTGCTCCTACGTCTTTGACTCATCCTACTACAGTTTATACTTTTATATAATCTTTGTTGTTTTGTCTTTGTCTATATTATCTCTTAATGCTAGGGGGTTACGAAACAGTGTGAAGCGCAAGGCCTTATTTTTATTTGCTAAACAATTTCCAACAGATTTTTGCTTTTTTCAAGAGTCTCACTCAATTTCAGCTGATGCCAACTTCTGGAGGTCACAGTGGGGCAACGATATTTGGCTTTCCCATGGATCTGAACGCTCCGCTGGTGTCACTACAATGAAAAATACCTTTGGTGGTAATATTCTACACTCTGAATGTGACCCCTTTGGTCACTTTATTTGTCTTGTGATCAGTTACAATGACATTACACTCATTACTGTAAACTTCTACGGGTACAACACCAAACATGAGAATGATGAGTTGCTTGAATCTATAGAGAAACATATACTTCATTGGTTATCTAAATTTCCCAATTCGTTATTATTGATAGGAGGGGACTTTAACATTACAATAGATAATTCAACTGATAGATGGCCCCCAGGTAGGCCAACCAATCAGAATTTGGGTTTAATACTTTTTATGGAAAAGTTTGATCTTACTGATATATGGAGAGAGAGGTTTCCGGCCGAAAGATCATTCACTTGGAGTAACAAAACAGGCTCCAGACAATCCAGAATAGATTTTTGGCTTATATCCAAATGTATTGATAGTGAGTGTGTTCCTACAAATATTTGTACTACTCCCCTCACAGACCATAGGGCTGTTTACATTGATATCAAAATATTTACCCCTGATACGAACCTTGGTAGAGCATCCTACTGGAAGCTAAATAGCTCATTATTAAATAATGATATAGTTACATTTGAGGTTAAAGATCTGCTCTCACACTTTTGGGAAAGGGCTTGTGAAGAAAAATCTTATTGCAAGAACTGGGAGCTCTTTAAATTTGAGGTGTCCAAATATCTTAGGAAATATGGTAGTAATCTTGCTAAGACCAGAAGAGCTGAGGAGGAAAAGGTGATCATTAAGATAACTTCCCTTTCTCAGAGGTCCCCAGCTGACCTCTTGGGGGAGGAGAAGATGGAACTAATTGAGTTACAAAATAAACTGGATAATATATATAAATTAAAAGCAGAAGGAGACTTTATTAGATCTAGGAAAAAATGGATTGAGGAGGGAGAACAGAATTCATCCTATTTCTTTAGACTTGAGAAATTTCACTCTAAAAATAACACTATCCATAAGTTAAACATTGATGGTGTTATTACAGATGACCAAAAATTAATCGCTAAATACTGCAGCAATTTTTACAGAAAATTGTATAGCTCTACGTACTGTCAGGAGTCCACAGATATGTTTTTTAACTCACTGAATAATGTTCACTCTATCAGTGATATAGAATCTAAACAGTGTGATGAACCCATCAAAGTTGAAGAGATTAGAGTCTATCAAACATCTAAAGAAATTTAAATCACCAGGTGTTGATGGAATTACATTACAGAATTTTACAAATAATTTTCTGAACAAGTAGCTCCCTTCCTATTTGAAGTCTTTTTAGAGAGTATTAAAAACAATGTTCTCCCTCCTACAATGAGTCAGGGGTTAATAACACTGATACCTAAACCTAAAAAAGAAGTGCTGCTCATCGATAACTGGCGTCCAATTTTTCTTCTTAATAATGATTATAAGATATTAGCCTCACTACTTGCAAAAATAATTAAAGAAGTCCTGGATGCAATCATTGATGAAACACAGTCTGGCTTCATGAGGAACAGACATATTTCTAACAATGTCAGACTAGTATTAGACGTACTTGACTACTCACACCTAATAACTGAGGATAGCTTCATATTATTTTTTAGATTTTTATAAAGCATTTGACACAGTAGAGCATCAGTTTCTCTTCCACTCCATTGAGACTTGGCTTTGGGGATTTTTTCTGTAAGGCTATTTAAGACTCTCTATGCAAATGGTAACAGCTCTATCAAATTGAAATATGGCACCTCACCTAGATTAGAGTTAAAGAGAGGAATTAGGCAAGGTTGTCCTATCTCTCCGTACCTGTTTTTATTAATCACCCAACTTCTTGCAAATTCTTTAAATAATAGTCCTGTACAAGGTATTTCCATAGCTGGTAAAGAAATTATTATAAGCCAGCTGGCTGACGATACTACACTTTCTGAAAGACTCTAACCAAATTCCCATATCGATCAATGTGATACAATCCTTTTCCAAAGCGTCTGGTCTATATCTTAACATTAATAAATCTGAACTCATGGCTGTCAAAGATTGTGTGACACCTTCATATTATGGTATTCCAGTCAAAGAAGAACTTACATATTTAGGCATAACCATTACTGTCACCTTCTTTCAAAATCGAACCCAGAAGCAGACCAGGACAAGGAGAGTAGGAAGAAGGTGAGTATTTATTTACAAGTGAATGTGAATGGGTAGATATATCCAGGTGGCGTAGCGGGCAGCGGTGGTGAGTTGATTGGAGTAAATAGGTGGATCCAATGGGGTAGCGGAATCCTCCGACGACCAGGCGGGAATGGGGTAAATGATCCGGGTGAGTAACTGAAGACAGAACAAACGGAGGTAAGTTTAAGGCAAGCAATACGTAAAAAAACAACAAAACAAATTCTATCCAACTTGAGGCTGATAAGTTCCAGTGAAACTTTCTGCTTTTCATCGGCAGGTTTTCTTGTCATGGTCCTTAATTTATAAACACAATTTTTCTCCACACAGATATTATATATGGAATAATCGGGATATATTGTATAAAAATACCTCTCTGTTTTTAGAATATTGGTTCAGAAATAATATCCTATTGGTGAGCCAACTGGTAAATGCAGAGGGTCTTTTACTCAGTTATAAAGAATTCTTATCACTTTACAAGGTCCCTGTAACACCTAAAGATTTTGCAATTGTTTTAGATGCCATTCCCTCAGGTGTTGCTATGTTATTCAGGAACATGTCAAGACCTGACCCTCAGAGCCTACCTTCTATTGACCCTGTTGACTCATCAGTAGGAAAGATTTGTTTCTCTTTTGGTCCATTCAACAACAGAGCGATACGATCCTTGTTTCAGCAGGATGTTGTATCTATACCTTATGTCATGCCTTATTGGAATGGATTTATTGATAATATCTGTTGGAAAAAAGTTTGGATGTTGCCACACACATACCTACTTGTTAACAACATTAAGGAAGTTTCCTTTAAAATTATTCATAAATATTATCCTGCCAACCACTATATGAAGAAGTTTAAGGAAAACATCAACTCAAATTGCTCCTTTTGTAATGACCACCCAGAAACAGTTTTTGGCATTGTATGCATGTAAGAAAACTGTGGCAAGACATCAGTAGGTTTATAATTGAACACATTTATGAAGATTTTACACTATTGTGGAGAGATGTACTGTTTGGATTCTTTACATACAATAGAAATAAGCGGAATCATTTTTATGTAATTAATCTCATTATTCTTTTGGCCAAATTTCATGTACACAAATGTAAATTTACAAACAGAAAACCACATTTTCGTACCCTACAAAAATAAATTGAACTGTATTTTAAGACGGTTAAATGCTCTACGAACAAAAAAGCTGTTAGAATTGTAAGTATATGCATGTCCCTTAAGGTCCTTGTGTAATTGTAATGTGATATTGTACCCCCTAGCCCGATTGTCTATTGTTTGTAAGCTATGTATGCTTGTGTTCCCTCATGTGCTTTATGTATCGATTTGATATAAAAAAAAAAAAATAATAATAAACATTTAAAACATAAAAATTTAAAAAACATAAAAAAGGGGCGAGGGAGGAAGGAATGATTTTTAAAAGCCCTTGGCCGGAAATGCATCACTCATTCATCCCCCGATGATTGTGTTTTCAGCCACCGGTGGGTGGTAGCATGTGGGTGCTTTATATGCCTTACAGTGCATATCTACTTATATTAAATATATAGTTATTAATATATGCCTACTGTATGATAGCTAGAAAATGAATTAGCTAACTAATGTTAGCCTGCCTAGCTGGAACTGTTTTATTGCTACAATTTCCAAAATATAATCAAACATATTTACTTTTACAGACATGTAAAATGCCGTCATGTGCATTAGTAGCACAATTTCTAACTTATTTGCATTTGTTTTTACTTACACTTGTATGTTGACGTCTCCATTGATGTTGTTTAAGTTTTCGCAGACTTTTCTTAGCATATGTATAATCGTCGTGAATTGAATTATGGGGAGTTTCAGCCCCGGAGTGAACATAATTGTACACTCGCAAAGCCGACTAAATACGAGGGCTGAGGGGCTTACGTTGCAAACTTCCCTTGCTTGGCTAATCATTTGGACCACCCTCCAAGGTGGTGATGGGGATTCCCCAAAGGGCATAAGGCGAGGGTAAATGGACGAGGGTGTGTCTTTTAAGTGTTTGGACCGTAGCCTTGGAATTTCAAGTCGGGAACTCGGGCCACTTTCTGGAGCACCGTCTTTCCTACCTGAAGATCACTAATGTCATGATTTGACCTCATATTTTTCAGAGTTCCCAGTTGTCTTGAAAGCATCATTACTACTGATCCCGGGTGTTGATGGCGCATAAAGAGGCCCATAAAAAGTACAAGTAACCTCTGCACTGTACATACAGTGCCTAGTTCCCACTATCTGAGATACCTACTGCAGCCCTTATCCTCCATATACAACATCCGTTCTGCCAGTCACATTCTGTTAAAGGTCTCCAAAACAAACACGTGAAATTTGATTTCATCCCTGTCTCTTTTCAGTTCGCTGCAGCTAGCGACTGGAACAAGCCGCAAAAAAACACTCAAACTGGACAGTTTTATCTCCATCTCTTCATTCAAAGATTCAATCATAGACTTTCTTACTGACAGTTGTGGCTGCTTCACCTAATGTATTGTTGTCTCTACCTTCTTGCCCTTTGTGTTGTCTTTGCCCTATAATGTTTGTGCCATGTTTTGTGCTGCTACAATGTTGTTCTCCTGCCAAGTTGTGTTGCTACCATGTTGTTGTCATGTTTTATTGCTACTAGGCTGTGTTGTCATATGTTGTTGTTGTCTTAGGTCTCTCTTTATGTTTTTTATTATTTTTATTTAACCTTTATTTAACTAGGCAGGTCAGTTAAGAAAAAAATATTATTTACAATGATGGCCTACCCTGGCCTAACCCGGACGACGCTGGGCCGGTTGTGATACAGCCTGGAATCGAACCAGGGTCTATAGTGACGCCTCCAGCACTGAGATGCAGTGCCTTAGACCGCTGAACCAGGATCTGTAGTGACGCCTCCAGCACTGAGATGCAGTGCCTTAGACCGCTGAACCAGGATCTGTAGTGACGCCTCCAGCACTGAGATGCAGTGCCTTAGACCGCTGAACCAGGATCTGTAGTGATGCCTCTAGCACTGAGATGCAGTGCCTTAGACCGCTGAACCAGGATCTGTAGTGACGCCTCCAGCACTGAGATGCAGTGCCTTAGACCGCTGAACCAGGATCTGTAGTGACGCCTCCAGCACTGAGATGCAGTGCCTTAGACCGCTGAACCAGGATCTGTAGTGACGCCTCCAGCACTGAGATGCAGTGCCTTAGACCGCTGAACCAGGATCTGTAGTGACGCCTCCAGCACTGAGATGCAGTGCCTTAGACCGCTGAACCAGGATCTGTAGTGACGCCTCCAGCACTGAGATGCAGTGCCTTAGACCGCTGAACCAGGATCTGTAGTGATGCCTCCAGCACTGAGATGCAGTGCCTTAGACCGCTGAGCCACTCGGGAGCCCCTATGTAGTGTTGTGGTGTGTGTTTTGTCCTATATTTTAATTTGAATCCAAGTCCCCATCCCTGCAGAAGGCATTTTGCCTTTTGGTAGGCCGTCATTGTAAATAAGAATTTGTTCTTACCTGACTTGCCTAGTTAAATAAAGGTGAAATATATTTTTTTTTAAATGAAATGTCTTGATTGAATATGTCTTCACACCCCAGAGTTAATACTCGCTGCGAACACCTTGGCAGCCATTTCAGCTGTGAATCATTTTGAATAACATTCTACCAATTTTTCACAACTCTTAGAAAAACATACAGTATACTGTAGCCATTGTTTTTGTCAAAATCTCTCAAGCTCAGTAAATTTGGTTAGGAATCATTGATGGACAGCAATATTCACACTCAACACCTCCTGGAAAGCAATTATGGTGTGTCTTTGGCATTACAATTTGTGTAATTGTCCTGCTGAAAAATAAAACTATCCTATGGCGTGTTTTCCTCAAACTTTTTAACTGGGTTTTGCTAATTTCATATGTATTTTGATCCTGACAAACTTCCCTGTCGATAACAAGTATACCCGGACCAGGCTCCACGAGGGGGCTAAAGAGGGCTTAGCCCCCTCAGTTCAAACGTGAGCCCCATCAGTTTTTGTTTTATGTCCCTATATAAAAAATAGCCGAAAGGTTACAATGAAAAGTTAACATGATTGAGTGACAGGCTGACACAAAAAATTCTGTATCTCCGCTGCGCTGTCAGCACAATGGACAGTGCGCGTTGTTTGTAGGGGGGCTATGGAAAGCCACGGGGAGGTTAGGTATGAATCCTTTGGGTTTCCATAAAAAGCGGTTCTCATCTCTCATCTCTGTGGTAGGCTAAGTGAATAACTTGATACTCCTACGCTGTAATATTTGATTTTGATTTATAAGGGCGGGGTCAAGTTTACAGTTGAAGCTGCTTCACTCAACTCTGCCTCACACCCCAACACTACCAAGTTTAGTTAGCTTCTTAGCTAGCTTTAAAGAAGCATTATTGTTATTAGCCTTAGCTAAATAGGCTATCTCGAAACAGCTAATCTGCCATGATGGATATCAGAAATTGGCTTCACCAAAGTACCCAAACAAAGGAGACTGATGAGCAGCAGCAGCAGCATCACACCACGAGGCCGCCGCCAAGCTCCAGCTAGCTCCGTGTGCAGAGCCTACCCACCCTTCCACAAGTGCCGCCAGGATAATCGCTCCTCCTCCAACTTTTTCTGATAATCTTGGAACAGAGGAGCCAGCCCAAGTTAGCCTAGAATCCTACCCTAGCCGACCGCAGGATTTTTGTCCAAAAACATTCATTTAATAGGCTATGTTTTGGTTATTTGGATCCCCGGTTTTGTTCTGTTTGTATTCATTCGTTCCAATTCGCGGTTGTGTCGGTATTCTAAGCCAAACTGCAGTTCAGTATTTTTGTTTGCAAAATAACTAGGCTACTACTTTCAGCATTTTATTTGCATTATTTTGGTAAGACGGTTGTGTGTGCAACTGCATTCACATAGGTTGTTTGTAATAGGTGAATTTCCCAATCTATCTTGTAGCCTGTATGCATTACCAAAATGGCCTTGCTGTAGGCCGTTGTCCATTGTGCTGATACAGCGCAGCAGAGATAGGCTATAGATTTCAAAAGCACTCAGTGATCTCTTGAGTCTTGGCATTTGAACTTTGTTTATTGTCCCATCGCGCTCTTGCGACTCCTTGTGGCGGGCCGGGCGCCTGCAAGCTGACTTTAGTTGCCAGCTGGACGGTGTTTCCTCCAACACATTGGTGCGGCTGGCTTCCGGGTTAAGCCAGCAGTGTGTCAAGAAGCAGTGTGGCTTGGCAGGGTCGTGTTTTGGAGGACGCATGGCTCTCGACCTTTGCTTATCCCGAGTCCATAGGGAAGTGGCAGCGAAGGTCCAAGACTAACTACCATTTGGGGTAAAAAAAAATAAAAAAATAAAAGATTGGTCCAGCCATGTCTCAGTCAGGCAGATGGCAAAGCATTCCCCGTAATCTCTTAGTTCGGATCAAAAGCAGGAGTTCATACATTTTGTGATCGGACATCCGATAGTAGCAAGGCAGGCAGAGGGGGCCAGCTCACCTTCCATGTCCGGGTGTATTCTCACCTGTAGGCAGTGACCAGGTGCGTTGTTAGTCAATTCCACAGGTAAAGAACGATGTTGTGGATCAGAAACACTTATACGATTTCTCCCTGATGCTTAGTAGTTCCAAACGACTGTATTTGTGTAAATATTTAGACCTCCGTACAAAGAACACGGACAAAAGTGAGAGACATAGAATCAGCGCTTGTACCGTGGCAAGCCTCACGGCCACCATTTTCGAAAGACAAGACTTGGAAGACCATAGAAATAGGAAATGGGAACAAAACGTAGTGGCTTTGCCAGCTGCTTCATAATCACAGTGTTTCACACAATACAATACTAATCAGTGTGTCTTGAGTCCTTGTACCTCCAGTCTGGCGTCAGTCACTATCAACAATTATTAGAGTTTATTTTTTTACAAGGATAGTGCACATTAATAATCAACGTTTCAGTGAATGTGCAGGTTTAGCCAGCCAGCTAATTTTCAACCACAGTTCCTGGGTTGACTATTATGAGTTTAATCCATAACATACAGCATCGAGTCTAGTGACCACCATCAACCCGAGATTCCCAAACAGAACACTGGAAATCATGTATATTACAGAAAGGAACAATATATCAATTTGCTAACATTGTGTTAACCACACAACTAAATATGAACGTTATTGATCTTACATTTCCCCATTACAATTGTTCTTTAGGGTATTTTGTAACAGACACATTTTGATGTATCTTTGTCCACCTCTGCAGACAGACGGGGTTTTATGGTTGTTTTGTTTTGCCTGTCTTTCCCTCTGGGTCCTCCTGTCTCTGATAAAGCCGGATGATCTTGGTGTCATGTAGTTTCTTCCAGGTCTTAATCTCTAGGTTGTAGTCGTGATTAGAGTAGAAGATGACTTTGGTTTTAGAGTTCCTCTCAGCATAGTAGTTGGGATATTTATCGTGGTCCTCTGTGATAAATCCATACGCATCCACCTGAGAGGGGAAAGAGGGAGAGAGAAGAGGATCTCCGATGACACCATGTGTCCTATATGTAGACTGTAGCCCCCAAGTTCAATAAAGAGCTAATGTACCTAGTCATTTCTATGGTACACTACCCCATTTTGTGTCTTCTTAAATATAATATATGCCATTTAAGCAGACAACTTTATCCAAACGATTTGCAGCCATGCACGCGGGTGGTTCCAACTGGAATCGAACCCACATAAGGCCATCAAATAATTCAATGGTGATCACATTAATGTCTCCTCCATTGTGTGTGTTCGTGGCGTACAGACTCACCATGTCACAGGTGTGCAGGGCCAGGAAGAGTGTGAATGCTCCGTTAGTAGGTCTGAATATAGACCACAATGAACTCTTCATCTCCTGGGACCACATGAACCTACAGATGAGGAGCACACGCGCACAGTTTCATTTCATCACTTGGAAGCGACTCCTGCACTGCAAGCACTGAATGTGATCACAGGGTTCTACGTAGCTAGCTTGGCGCTATGACCTTGCTAAGCTAACTTGACTAGTAATGTCTATGGGAAATGCCCCATGTGTGTCTTCTTAAATATAAAATATGCCATTTAGCAGACAACTTTATCCAAAGCCATTTACAGTCATGTGTGCATACACTTTCGAATGTGTGGTTCCAGCTGGATTCGAACCCACAATTATCGCGTTGCAAATACTGTGCTCTACCAACTAAGCCAGAATGGACCACATTCAAGATGCCATGTTGAAGGCCAGTAGACTAGGGCTTTTTCCATCCTTGTCAAGGGGAGTGCTAACCTTCTCTCCTGTCATACAACACCTATTGGACAACACGTTACAACAAATATTAGCACCCACCAAATTATTATTATTATTATTAGACACTTTGCTATACCTTTTGCGGATGTATCTGAGAAAGTCAGGGTGAAGAACATAGAAGCGGGTCTCATCAAACTGTCCTGAGTAGTCCTTCCACGGCCTGCAGATAAGACAGCAGAGACAACACTGAGCAGTGTAGAGGGAGTGAGTGTGTATGTGTGTGGGGGGGTGGGGAATAGTGTGTGTGTGTGTGAGACTATCCACGTCACAGGCTTACTGTCTGTTCTTGTAGGGTCCTTTAGAGACTAGTGTCTTCCCAAATAGACCCTGTAGCCACTGGAAATCCCTCAGCCCCTCTGGAATCAGCACATACTTTATACCCTGCACAGAACAGAGACACTAAGCAGTCAGCAGAGTGTGTGTGTGTGTGTGTGTGTGGCTGCATGTGTGAGAACAATACCATCTGTCATGACTCTTACAGCCCACATGCGGTCTTTTATTATATTTTTAATTCATCACTTTGTCTAATAAATCACAGTTTATTTTTATATAACAAAAAAAAAACATGTTTATGATTTAATTCCATTTTCCTCCTTGGGCCACTGAATTGCTCAGTCAGGCTGTGTGGGCGTAGGTATACAAATGTTTATATATTTACATACAGCCCTGATTGGGGCCCACCCACTGCCTGCCATCTATTCAGGGCAGCATGGCATGATTATCTACAGGGCAGAGGCCCTAACCCGGAAGCCAGACGCATCAATGTGTCAGAGGAAACACTGTTGAAATGACGACTAATGTCAGCTTGCAGGTGCCCGGCCCGCCACAAGGAGTCGTTAGAGCACAATGAGAGAAGGACATCCCGCCGGCCAAACCTAATCCGGGTGAAGCTGGGCCAATTGTACGCCGCCTCATGGGTCTCCCGGTCACAGCCGGCTATGACACGCCTGGGATTGAACCCGGGCTGCAGCGGCGCCTTAGCACTCATTGTTGAATTTGCGATTTCCAACTTGTTGTGTAATGTTCATGTACAGTGGCCGATGAGCACAGATGCATTTAATCTATAATTTCTCTTCATATGACAAGGATTAAAAGGATTTGCCAGCAGATTGCCGACTTGATGCATGATGTCTAGCTTGCAAGCTAAGATTATGAAAGTATCAGTCCAATCAAAGCTACTGTAGATAAAACGTGATTTGATGTCATTTTATCTGTGGCCAATGACCTTGAGCCTTCTTGGATGGGCACTTCTAATGTAAGTCTAAGGCAGCACCCAAGGGGCTTGAATTTTCTAGCTCTACCCATAGATTTTGCGGTGACATAGTGTCCCCATGAGTGAGAGAACACTGAGCCAATCACGGCACAACTAGAAAACATTACCAACCCCTACACTCCGTATTTTCCCCTGGCTGCCCCACCACCACAGAAAGCACTGAGCTAGGCTGAAATGCATGCATTTTGGAGCTGCCTTACTCAAGAAAGCAAAAAACAGACCATTTGTATGCAGCTTTATTAACTCAATGGTAATAGGTTTTTACATTGTTAGCAAACTGATATGTGACACGTATTAATTCCAAAATAACATGCAAAGCAGGCACCAAACAGGCTCTGCGCCACCTGCCCTGAATGACGCGTCAATTCAATCATTTATTTAGAATTTATCAGAATACATTTTCCAGAAATAATTTTACTAGCTCCCGTTTATTGTCAAATTGAAATATCATCAATTGTCCATGTCACTATAATGCACTTTAGACTAAATCTCCATCAGAAAGTTTATTCGGACATCAATCCTCAAGGGAACATTTTAAAAAATGTGAAGAAGCATACAAACCATGAATAGCATGTCCTTTACTTATAATAGAAAAATAACTCAACATTTACTTCATGAATGGCTGCTGCTGATCTAAGCCAAATCAGATGACTGTCTTCCATCCGAACAATCTCTCTTGCTTTTGGGCGGGACCCCTACCAGAACTAGGATATATGCAAATGAACGTTCATTGATCTATTATAATCAGATCACTTTGTGACTTCATGCGGCGGGGCCAAACACTCTGTGGCAGGTAGCCTAGCGGTTAAGAGTGTTGAGCCAGTAACTGAAAGGTCACTGGTTCAAATCCCCAAGCCGTTCTACCCTTGAGCAACAACCCCCCCCCCCCCCGACTAGGTATCCCATTTCCATCCCACTTGAAGAGGCTGAAATTTAAGGCTCTTACACAAAAAAGGGCATTTTCATAATTTCCACAATTTCAGAGTGTTATTTCAAACTCATATAAATCATATAATCAATATAATCAATCATATAGATATCACCAAACTACCAGCACAATCTAGCATTTTAATGCTCTGGGCCTTTAAAAATGTTGCTGTGGTCTAATACAACAGAAGGACTGTGCTAACCTACCTCGTCATGAGGTGCATTGTTGTAGCCATATTTCTGGAATAGATAAGGAGATGATGTGATGGCGTGGGCGGTGTGAATGTACACCGACGTTCTATTACCTACATCCTCCTCATAACCCTTGGTTATGGCACCATTCATCCTAACAGACACAGAGACAGACACAGACACAGGACATGGGACAGATACAGCAAGAGAGACAGGGACGGGTACAGAGACGAGGAAAGAGAGAGACAAAGTCATTCATCACTCTTCATGAGCAATCTCCATTACATTATCATGGTCACTGGTATGTACACTCGTTGAAAAAAGGGTGCTAAGTAGATCCATTTAGGGTTCTTCCATTTGTTCCCATATGAGAACCCTTTTTGGTGCTAGGTAGAACACTTTGCAGAGGGCTCTACCTAGAACCCTTTATGAAGGGTTGTTTCTAGAACCCTCCATGAATGATTCTACCAGCCTTATTTGCATATTGTTTTATGACAGTACATTTCATATATCGTAAGAGCTTTCTTTCAGGGCCTAGTTATATCCTAACACAGTGGTAGGAAACTCCTGGTTTACAGGCCACATCAGGACTGAAAGTCACATTTCAAAGCCTTGCAAAGTGATACATAATTCCTATTGAAACCCATGAGGCGGGGTTTCAATAGGGGATGTCCTTGTCTCATCGTGCTCTAACGACTCCTTGTGGTGGGCCGGGCACCTGCAAGCTGACACATTTCTTGTTAACAAATTATGGTTTTGACAAGTCGGTTAGGACATCTACTTTGTGCATGAAAACAAGTAATTTCTCCAACAATTGTTTACAGACAGATTATTTCTGTGATAATGTTGCGTTAGGAGGTAGGTGAAGGAGTCAGGCGCAGGAGAGCAGAGAAGCGTACTTTAATTGGCAAGTCCACCAACACAGGTATGGCACAATCAAAAAGGTAAAACGCCCTCGACAACAGATAACCCATACAAACGCACGGAGGAACAAACAAAGCTCAGACAATAACACACTCTTATTAAATCCGTGAAAACAAAGGATGATGAAACAAAAATAGAACTGTTTGGCCATAATGACCATCGTTATGTTTGGAGGAAAAAGGGGGATCCTTGCAAGCCGAAGAACACCATCCCAACTGTGAAGCACGGGGGTGGCAGCCTCATGTGGTGGTGCTTTGCTGCAGGAGGGACTGGTGCACTTCACAAAATAAATGGCATCATGAGAAAAGGAAAATTATGTGGATATATTGAAGCAACATCTCAAGACATCAGTCAGGAAGTTAAAGCTTGATCACAAATGGGTCTTCCAAATGAACAATGACCCCAAGCATACTTCCAAAGTTGTGGCAAATGGCTTAAGGACAACAAAGTCAAGGTATTAGAGTGGCCATCACAAAGCCCTGACCTCAAACCTATAGAAAATCTGTAGGCAGAACTGAAAAAGCGTGTGCGAGCAAGGAGGCCTACAAACCTGACTCAGTTACACCAGCTGTCAGGAGGAATGGGCCAAAATTCACCCAATTTATTGTGGGAAGCTTGTGGAAGGCTACCCGAAACATTTGACCCAAGTTAAACAATTTAAAGGCAATGCTACCAAATACTAATTGAGTGTATGTAAACTTCTGAGCCACTGGGAATGTGATGAAAAAAATAAAAGCTGAAATAAATCATTCTCTCTACTATTATTCTGACATTTCACATTCTTAAAATAAAGTGGTGATCCTAACTGACTTAAAACAGGGAATTTTTACTTGGATTAAATGTCAGGAACTGTGAAAAACTGAGTTTAAATGTATTTTGTATTTGGCTAAGGTGTATGTAAACTTACGACTTCAACTGCATAAGCTCATAGTCGATTAGTCTATTCAGCCCTTTGAACAGGACTTGAACAGGATCACAGACTTTAGCACACATCCTTTAATAACCCCTACAAAGTCAGACCAGGTGATCCAGAAAGGAACACTACTGTGTGGTTGGGGTTTATTTATTCTTAATACATTGTGTCAGACTACAGTACATACAGAAATGAGATGTCTCTCTCATATTCTCTATGTGGGTTGCTGAATGAATCCCATTCCATGGAACCACACCTTAAGACAATATTGTACAACAAATATTTGATGTTGAAAAAGTCTGCAACGCACTGGAGGAGCCAATTATGATGCCAAAGACGTTGTCACAAACAGTACTGCAGATGTACATTGACTATCTTGTTGGTGTTATAATAATTCAACCTGCTTGGACTAAAACCTTACGGGGACAAACACCTCCAGTACAGAGCTGGCCAAGAGTAAGGCAGCTTTACCTGGCAAGGTCAAACGGACAGGGGTAATTCCATGGCAACGGAATTACGCTGAGACTCAGCCTTTCTCACTTTGAAAGGTATACCAACAAAAAAAACAATTCATCTCAAAATGTAACTATGCACGAGGACTACTTTTAACCATTACCACTGAACATTTTACAAAAACCCATTTACAGAAAGAAATGTGCAGATACAAAGTTTGGTAACTGAGGTAGATTTTACTGTGCTTCTGTTACCAAACTTTGCATTTGCACAGTTTTTGCAGTAAACGTTTTTTTTAATTTTTTTTATTTAGTATGTAAATTGTTCAAAATAGTCATTGTGCATAAGTTGTATGGTTTGTTAACCTTTGAAATCCTTTTTTGTTGTTGTTTGGAATACATTTTAAAGTGAAATAATCGAAGTGTCAGCATAATTCTGTTAAACGTGGAATTGACCACAGGTTAAACTCATGGGAGTCTATCTCACACAATCCTGATCCAGAACCAAAAATAGGTTCCAGCCGAAACATCGTTATGGTTGCTGCTGGTTTCAAGATCCATGCGTCAAGACCTTGATGGAGCCGCTGTGTATCTAGCCTGATTTGCAATGCTGTCCGATGCGAAGTGTGCTGTGCATTAGCAGAGGTTCGGACTGAACTCTTCTGACACTTAATTATGAAAAATAAATCGAAGACAAATAAGACAAAGTGATTGTTCGGATGGAAGATAGTGCAAAGACAGCCAGCCATAATGCACTCTCTCTTGCTTTCGGGCGGGACCAGCACCAGAACTAGGAGGATATAGGCAAATAAACATTCATTGGTCTATTATAATCAGATTTAATCATTTTATTTGTGACCGTTATTTATGTTCTTATTTACAATGACGGCCTACACCAGTCAAACCCGGACAACGCTGGGCCAATTGTGCACCGCCCTGCCAAGGCTGGTTGTGATATAGCCTGGAATCGAACCAGGGTGTCTGTAGCAGTGCCTTAGACTGCTGCGCCACTCGGGAGCCCACTCAGATCGCCTTGTGACGCTATGTGGTGGGCCAAAAACTCTATCCCTGAAATTCTAGCCATTTTTTTTCTAAACAGC
This sequence comes from Oncorhynchus nerka, assembly GCF_034236695.1. NCBI lineage: Eukaryota > Metazoa > Chordata > Actinopteri > Salmoniformes > Salmonidae > Oncorhynchus > Oncorhynchus nerka. The sequence continues at coordinate 36,114,207 of NC_088411.1, forward strand.
TCTTACACAAAAAGGGCATAATTATAATTTTCACAATTTCAGTTATTTTTGACCTCATATCAATCATATAATCAATCAACCAATGGGTGCACATTTTTCTTTATTTTTCTTCCCTCCTAACACTACACATCTGATTCAAATGATCAAAGCTGGATGATTCGTTGATGATTTGAATCAGCTGTGTAGTGGTAGGGCAAAAAACTAAATGTGCAACCTTTGCAGTCCGTTTGTGAAACCCCACCATATAGGTAGAGTTTTAAATATTCTCACACTGATCAGATTACTCAACCCCTGATGTTAAAATGTAAACACTAATGCTCAGGCACAATTTAAAAGAATGCACAAGACAATAAAAAAGCTTATTCAGAAAGGTTCTATGTAGAACCCTTCTTTCCTTCCAAAGAATAGTCAAAGAATCCTTTCTTGGAAAAACAGTTCTCAAGTTGAAAAAGGTTCTAGGAAGAACTTGATCCCTCCACAAAGGACCCTTTTGGAACCCTTTTTTCTAAGACTGTATGCATTGCACACAGCTATTTTGTCATATTATATTGTTAGTAGAGGTCTATCCTAATTGGCAATATCAGCTTCTGACTGTCGATCCAATATGATTTCACCTACCAATCTACATATAAGCTCATAACCAATCAGTAGCGGTGCGTGTGTAAAATGACTGGGGAAGCCGAGCAAGGAAACAAAAAAGGCGATATTACAACCTGTTGTGAAAATTGAATTGTTTGCTCTATAACCTGTTAGTTCATATGCCATGTGACCGTGATTTATAGGCCTAAGGCCGAGGCAATAAAAAGACACAGTAGTAGAATAAATTCAACCACACCTTTGTTTCATCACAAAACCGGAGAGCCACTTCTGTCTGGTGAAGTCTACAAAGCATATTGCATGTAACAAACTGTTACTGTAAATGACCTACAGCATGGTCAAGCAAGTTAATGTTTTCAACATTTTTGGACTACTAAACAACTATTGATTTAGAACCACAGAGGTATCACAAAGAAAACGGGAGCTGCCTCCACTATTCCAACACCATTTCATCATCCTCAAATCACGTATGCCTAGTCTAATACAGTGACAACTAAAATATACCAAAAACAATTTAATCCAATCAATGTAAACTAAATATGTGGCTGTCCGTGGCTCTCTTTTGTGGGTGGGTGCGTTCGTTCGTGCAAGTAGAAACAACATGTTGACTCACCCTACTTGTAGAGAAACGCAAGTGCCATCCTCCTCTCTATCATGTTGATGAAATGGTCTATGACTATCATACAGTACACACTTTTCTTTTTTGTTGTCCTAAACTACCTGGCTAAAATGCTTGCTCGCTAGCCTGTCTTCCGTTCATGAGCAATGTTTGATAGTTAACATTAGCTTTCTACATCGAGCTACATATTGAACTTCCATCCTCTCAGGCCAGGGGCACCATTGGTTGGATCAGAATCTCTGTTATAATCATTGGCCAGTACAGAGAATTAAGCAAAAGTCCAAATCCTCCATCCATGGCTCATTTAGGAAAAGGTCATTTTAGCTAGCTAGCCAGCCACCGGAAGACAACAATACAACGAGATGTAACAATTTAAAGTTGTTTCTGTCAATGGTGTATTGCGCTCGATGTGATTTAATTGGTGGGAAGCCCCAAATCCAAACTGGCTTCCCTTGACACTTTTTGTTGGTGCACCAGGACCAATCACAGTTGAGTTCACTCAGTTTAGCTCAAAGCTGATTGGCTATTATTTTATATATTTTTTTAATCAAAAGGAGGCCAAATGCTCGCTGGCTTCTCTTGAATTCGAGCTACAGGTGGTAACAATGTCATACTCTTTTGGACTAGACATCACCAGATAGATGGCCTACACATACAGAGACAGAGGGGCACTGTTTAGCACACTTGGATGATTTCTCCGGTGAGATACATTGAAAGAAAATTATGAAACACAGAGAGACAAAGTATACATAGTCTTTTTGTCATTTTTTCCTGGTACATTTTTTGGGGGAAGCCTGGTTTCCCTTGGCATCCATTAATACATAGTACTTTCGGAAAGTAGACCCCTTGACTTTTTCCAAATTGTTTTAGGTTATAGCCTTATTCTAAAATGTATTAAATAGTTTTATTCTCTCATCAATCAACACACAATGCCTCATAATGACAAAGCAAAAACAGTGTTTTAGACATTTTTGAAAATGTATTAAAATGAAAAAACTGAAATATCACATTTACATAAGTGTTCAGACCCTTTACTCAGTACTTTGTTGAAGCACATTTGGCAGCGATTACAGACTCGAGTCTTCTTGGGTATGACGCTTCAAGCTAGGCACACCTGTATTTGGGGAGTTTCTCCCATTCTTCTCTGCAGATCCTCTCAAGATCTGACAGGTTGGATGGGGAACATTGCTGCACAGCTATTTCCAGGTCTCTCCAGAAATGTTAGATTGGGTTCAAGTCCGGGCTCTGGCTGGGCCACCCAAGGGCATTCAGAGACTTGTCCCAAAGCCATTCCTGCGTTGTCTTGACTGTGTGCTTGGGGTCGTTGTCCTGTTGGAATGTGCTTCATAGCCTTATCATTAAGAGTATCTCTATCGCTCCTGCTGTCTCTAGAGAGTTGAAAATAGCAGGTCTGGGACAGGTAGCACGTCCGGTAGCACGACCGCACCCCTCATAGCCTGGTCCAAATGGGCTTCAACAAAGCTAGGGTCAGTCTATTACATCTGGAGTATTTCTCCTGTCTTATCCGGTGTCCTGTGTGAATTTAAGTATGCTCTCTCTTTCTCTCTCCCGAGGACCTGAACCCTAGGACCATGCCTCAGGACTACCTGGCATGATGACTCCTTGCTATCCCCAGTCCACCTGGCCGTGCTGCTGCTCCAGTTTCAACTGTTCTGCCTGCGGCTGTGGAACCCTGACCTGTTCACCGGACGTGCTACCTGTCCCAGACCTGCTGTTTTCAACTCTCTAGAGACAGCAGGAGTGGTAGAGATACTCTTAATGATCGGCTATGAAAAGCCAATTGACATTTACTCCTGAGGTGCTGACTTGTTGCACCCTCGACAACTACTATGATTATTATTATTTGACCATGCTGGTCATTTATGAACATTTGAACATCTTGGCCATGTTCTGTTATAATCTCCACCCGGCACAGCCAGAAGAGGACTGGCCACCCCTCATAGCCTGGTTCCTCTCTAGGTTTCGGCCTTTCTAGGGAGTTTTTCCTAGCCACCGTGCTTCTACAACAGCATTGCTTGCTGTTTGGGGTTTTAGGCTGGGTTTCTGTACAGCACTTTGAGATATCAGCTGATGTAAGAAGGGCTATATAAATACAATTTGATTTGGAAGGTGAAACTTCGCCCCAGTCTGAGGTCCTGAGCACTCTGGAGCAAGTTTTCATTAAGGATCTCTCTGTACTTTGCTCCATTCATCTTTGCCTCGATCCTGACTAGTCTCCCAGTCCTTGCTGCTGAAAAACATCCCTGATGCTGTCACCACCATGCTTCACCATAGGCATGGCGCCAGGTTTCCTCCAGACGTGACGCTTGGCATTCAGGCCAAAGACTTCAATCTTGGTTTCATCAGACCAGAGAATCTAGTTTCTCATGGTCTGAGAGTCTTTAGTTTTCTTTTGGCAAACTCCAAGCGGGCTGTCATGTGCCTTTTACTGAGGATTGGCTTCCGTCTGGCCACTCTACCATAAAAGCCTGATTTGTAAAGGCCTGATTTGTGGAGTTTTTAAAAACATTTTTTACATTTTATTTCACCTTTATTTAACCAGGTAGGCCAGTTGAGAACAGGTTCTCATTTACAACTGCGACCTGGCCAAGATAAAGAGAAGCAGTGCGACAAAAACACAGAGTGACACATCTGATAAACAAAAGTACAGTCAAATGCAAATGGAGTAAGGAGGTAAGGCAATAAATAGACTATAGTAGCGAAGCTATTACAATTTAGAAAATTAACACTGAAGTGATAGATGTGCAGATGATGATGTGCAAGTAGAAATACTTGTGTGCAAAAGAGCAAAAAAGTAAATAAAAACAATATGGGGATGAGGTAGGTAGTTGGGTGGGCTATTTACAGATGGGCTATGTACAGCTGCAGCGATCAGTTAGCTGCTCAGATAGATGATGCTTCAGGTTCGTGAGGGAGATATAAGTCTCCAACTTCAGTGATTTTTGCAATTCGTTCCAGTCATTAACAGCAGAGAACTGGAAGGACAGGCGGCCAAAGTGGGTGTTGGCTTTGGGGATGACCAGTGAGATATATCTGCTGGAGCGTGTGCCATGGGTGGGTGATGCTACAGTGACCAGTGAGCTTTACCTAGCAAAGACTTATAGATGACCTGGAGCCAGTGGGTCTGGCGACAAATATAAAGCAAGGGCCAGCAGACGAGAGCATACAGGTCGCAGTGAAGGGTGGTATATGAGGCTTTGGTGACAAAACGGATGGCACTGTGATAGACTGCTTCCAGTCTGCTGAGTAGAGTGTTGGAGGCTATTTTGTAAATGACATCGCCAAAGTTGAGGATCGGTAGAATAGTCAGTTTTACGAGGGTATGTTTGGCAGCATGAGTGAAGGAGGCTTTGTTGCGAAATAGGAAGCTGATTCTAGATTTAATTGTGGATTGGAGATGCTTAATATGAGTCTGGAATGAGAGTTTACAGTCTAACCAGACCCCTAGGTATTTGTAGTTGTCCACATATTCTAAGTCAGAACCGTCCAGAGTAGTGATGCTAGTCAGGCGGGGGGTGCGGGCAGCGATGATCGGTTGAAGAGCATGCGTTTAAGAGCAGTTGGAGGCCACGGAAGGAGTATTGTATGGCATTGAAGCTCGTCTGGAGGTTAGTTAACACAGTGTCTAAAGAAGGTCCAGAAGTATACAGAATAGTGTCGTCTGCATAGAGGTGGATCAGAGAATCACCAGCAGCAAGAGCAACATCATTGATGTATACAGAGAAAAGAGTCAGCCTGAGAATGGAACCCTGTGGCACCCCCATAGAAACTGCCAGAGGTCCGGACAACAGGCCCTCCGATTTGACACACTGAACTCTGTCTGAGAAGTAGTTGGTGAACCAGGCGAGGCAGTCATTTGAGAAGCCAAGGCTGTTGAGTCTGCCGATAAGAATGTGGTGATTGACAGAGTCGAAAGCCTTGGCCAGGTCGATGAATACGGCTGCACAGTATTGTCTTTTATCGATGGAGGTTATGATATCATTTAGTACCTTGAGCGTGGCTGAGGTGCACCCGTGAACAGCTCGGAATCCGGATTGCACAGCGGAGAAGGTATGGTGGGATTCGAAATGGTCAGTGATCTGTTTGTTAACTTGGCTTTCGAAGACTTTGGAAAGGCAGGGCAGGATGGATATAGGTCTGTAACAGTTTGGGTCTAGAGTGTCTCCCCCTTTGAAGAGGATGACCGTGGCAGCTTTCCTATCTTTAGGAATCTCAGACGATACGAAAGAGAGGTTGAACAGGCTAGTAATAGGGGTTGCAACAATGGCAGCAGATAATTTTAGAAAGAGAGGGTCCAGATTGTCTAGCCCAGCTGAATTTGTATGGGTCCAGGTTTTGCAGCCCTTTCAGAACATCTGCTATCTGGATTTTGGTGAAGGAGAAGCTGGGGAGGCTTGGGCAAGTAGCTGTGGGGGGTGCTGAGCTGTTGGCCGGGGTTGGGGTAGCCAGGAGGAAAGCATGGCCAGCCGTAGAGAAATGCTTATTGAAATTCTCGATTATCGTGTATTTATCGGTGGTGACAGTGTTTCTTAGCCTCAGTGCAGTTGGCAGCTGGGAGGAGGTGCTCTTATTCTCCTTGGATTTTACAGTGTCCCAGAACTGTTTGGAGTTTGAGCTACAGGATGCAAATTTCTGTTAAAAAGCTAGCCTTTGCTTTCCTAACTGACTGTGTGTATAGGTTCCTGACTTCCCAGAAAAGTTGCATATCGCGTGGACTATTCGATGCTATTGCAGTCCGCCACAGGATTTTTTTGTGCTGGTCGAGGGCAGTCAGGTCTGGAGTGAACCAAGGGCTGTATCTGTTCTTAGTTCTACGTTTTTTTAAAGGGGGATGCTTATTTCAGATGGTGAGGAAATTACTTTAAAAGAACAACCAGGAGGCAGAGCTAGCATGTTGGAGTGAACGGCTGTGCGTGAGAGGCTCCTGCAACTTTTTTGCGAAATAATCTAATTTAACCTACTTTATGGCACTTTTTACAACAAACGTTTCTTTCTAATACAAGATTGTAACTTTTTATATGAAAATGCTGAGTAATAAGCGACCAAAGGACAATAAATCCACAGCGGAGGCCTACTCCCCACTAAACAACGAGACAGACATGGCGGGAGGCACATGCAACAACGTGACACTTACAGAACTTACCCGTGCTTTGGGGGAGCTACGTGTTGCTATAGCTGAGGATCTTAAGGCCACTATTGCTGAACTGGACACCAAAATCCAGTTCACCAAAATGATGCTCTCATCATTCGAACGGTCGCTTCGTATGGCCAGAGTATTGTGGACCTTGAGAAAGCTTCTGAATTCAACGCGGGTAGGATCGACGAGTTAGAGAAGCTATGCACGTCATTGCAGGATACTGTGCAGAGGCTTTCTGTGAAAGTGGTGGACCTGGAGGGCCGATCCAGACGTAATAACCTTCCCGTTGTTGGTCTGGCAGAGGGGATAGAGGCGGGCTCTCGCCCTACCGACTTCTTCGCCAAGCTATTGAAGGATGCAATGGGATCGGATGTTTTGGATTCGGATCCACAGCTGGACCGCGCACATCGCTCCCTTGTCCCAGTGCCTGGACCGGGCCAACGTCCTCGCCCAGTAATAATCTGTTGTCACAGTTTCAAGACCAATGATCTTATCCTGCGTGAAGCTCGAATGAGGGGCAACCTGTCACATAAAGGGCATCCATTCCGTGTCTATGAGGATTATGCGCCCGATGTGGCAAAGCATCGCGCCAACTACAGAGATGTCATGACCAAACTCTACAAACTCCATCTTCGCCCAGCCTTACTCTTCCCTGCAAGACTAAGAATTACCCCGCCTTCCGGTGAGAAGATTTGGCTCTCCTCGGTTTTGGACGCAGAGAAGTTTATCCGGAGATATACACCAATCCCCCGTACAGGTTAGAGTGCCTTGTTATTGCGTGTTAGGGTCTGCTCATGGACTCGAATCCATACTATACCATATTGGGTGAAAACGTATTAAACGGGCTCAACAAGGGCTACCGAGCATGTAAGACGCTGAGCAGACCAATGGATGGCGGTCAGAGCTCTCATTTAACGTTAAATTCACTTTCATCCCGGCTGTGCTCAGTGATGCATATTTTTTATTTCCAGGTTTGATCACTGACACCTTCGGACGGATATACTTATATTCCCCCACTTTTGTTTTGTTTCGTTATTTATTTTACAATCCTTACATTACTCTTACTACCATACCATTTATTTATTGCTTGCAGGGGACTGGGGTGATGGTTGGGAGGGGGCAGACACCTGGTTAGCAAGTTGATGTTTTGTGCCGTTCTGCCTTTGTCTGGCCGTGGGCCTCTCTCCCGACTAGAGTCCCACCAGCCCTCTGTAGTGCTTATGTATGTGTAGGTGTGCGTACATATAATTACTATTTGTACTTTATTACTATTTTCTCTTAGCATTTTAGTATTATGTATGTGTATATTTTAAATCAGTGTAGATTGTTATTCTGGGGTATGAATGTTTGTTTGTGTATGTGTGCATATGGATGTATATACATATTCTTTAAATATATATTTTTATATATGATTCTTTTGTGTGGGTATGTATACATACATGTATATGTATGTATGTGTGTGTGTGTGTATGTATATATAGGTATGTGTATGTGTGTGTATGTGTGTATGTATGTGTATATATATATATGTATGTGTGTATGTGTATGTATGTATGTGTATATATATATATATATATATATATATATATATATATATATATAAGGTATATATTTGTATTTATTTTTTATTAAACATATTTTTTTATGGGGGGAACATTTAATTTAACAAATCCTTGTTCCGATCTCCTGACCCACAGTATGTAAAGGTACGGCTGACTAGGTCGGTTGCGGATGGTTTATTTTTTGACCGGCAGTGCTTAGCAATATAATCTTGAGGCTATATCTTGCTTATCTCTGGGATTGACCCAGGATGACGCTTAAATGCGCAATATGTTTAAGTTGCAACTTATTCGGTTTAGGTTTATTAGATGCTAACTGAACACTTAACTCGCGGGAGCCTCCTCAGTTCATATGTTAGTAGAAGTTCTAGGATAGTGAGAGGTGAACGTATAGTTGGGATTTTATTTTTGTTTTACCTCTTGTTCGAGGTCGCGCCGTGCTTTTTATGGCATCGGCCAGACAATGTGTTTATTATTTTTATTTTTCCTTTTTTTTCTCTCCTGTTTGTACATGCCTGTTAAATGTGGGTTGATGGGGGGGTAAGTGTTGGGGAAATTAGGGAACAGGGTGGGAAGTAAAGGTGCTTGCAGGGGGAGGGGTGGGTTGGATACTGCTCGGGTGTAGGTGCTACATATGCTGATCGTGATGGTTTGGTGCGCTTTCTTACCTTTTTATCAAGTTACATGGTATGCAGGCCACCATAGGAACTACAAACGAGAGGAGGGCGGGGCTTACATTCACTTCCTGGAATGTCAAGGGTTTAAACGAACCAATTAAGAGGGGCAAGGTCCTAGCCCACTTGAAAGCACTCTCGTCTGATATTATATTTTTGCAAGAAACCCATCTGAAGAATAACTCTCATAGCAGACTTAAGTGTAGGTGGGTGGGGCAAGTGTATCACTCTAACTTCTCTGCCAAAACGAGAGGCACAGGTACGGAAAGGAATTCCCTTTCTACACAAAACCACTATTGCGGATAAAGAGGGTCGGTATGTGATCGCAATAGGAGAAATCCACTCTACCTCAGTAACTCTACTAAATATCTATGGGCCAAACATTGACAACCCCTCTTTTTTCAAAAGAGTCCTTGCCCTGATTCCAATATCTCCCATACTAACCTGGTCATTGGAGGGGACCTTAACTGTGTGCTAGACCAATATTTGGATAGATCCTTTACCCGGCGAACCCCTACCTCCTATTCAAGCGAATTCTTGAATACCTACATAAAAAATTCAAACTTATTTGATATATGGAGGATCGCTAACCCTACGGGTAGGGAATACTCCTTTTACTCTCATGTTCACAAGGTTTACACTCGAATTGACTACTTTTTGTTGGATGCTAGACTACTCCCCTATACCTGTAATGTGAGGTATCATGATATTATAATCTTGGACCACAGTCCACTCACCTTCTCCCTGAGATTGGGTGACATTGTACCAAACGAGAGGGTCTGGAGGTTGAATCCTCAGCTCCTCACAGAACCAACATTCTGTGAATATCTTAAAGACCAAATAAAAAATTTCTTTGATACCAACGACAACACAGAGACCTCCCCAGCATTATTGTGGGAAACACTGAAGGCTTATCTGAGAGGCTGTATCATCTCCTTTCAGGCTGCCAGGAGTAGGCAAAACAGAGGAAAACTGGAAGAACTAGAGGGACAAATTCACTTACTGGATAGGGAGAATGCTAGCCACCCATCTATGGAGAAACATAAAAAAATTACCTCTTTAAAATTTGAATATAATCAGATTCTCTCAGCTAAAATTGCTAAATCTTTTCTCTATGCCAAGCAAAACTATTTTGAGTTTGGTGACAAACCACACAAATTACTCGCCAGACAACTTCAAAAAAATGTGAGTGACCGAATGATTCACAGGGTTAAATCTGCATCTGGGGAATTACTCTCTTCCCCCAAAGACATCAATGACAGATTCCGGCAGTTTTATGAGACTCTATATACATCTAAAGCGGATCCTAACCCCTTAATTATGCAAACATTTTTGGAGGACTGTAATCTTCCTGCCCTGAACCAGGAAGATTCTAACTTCCTGAATAAGGAAATATCTCTTGATGAAATTCGAGAAACAATTCAATCTCTAAAGAATGGCAAGACTCCGGGCCCAGATGGATACCCTGGTGAATTCTATAAAACATTCAGCAACATGCTCTCTCCCTATCTGCACAAAATGTTGATTCAGGCCAATGAGGATGGAGCTCTCCCTTCTACTTTGGACGAAGCGTTCATTACAGTTATACATAAGAAGGGTAAAGATCCAGAAGAGGTAGGGTCATACAGACCAATATCTCTCCTTAATACAGACCAAAAGATTTTAGCAAAAACTCTGGCTAACAGGCTTAGCACTTTAATTGGCAAATTGGTCCATTCGGATCAGACCGGCTTTATCCCTAACAGAAACTCATTCTTCAATCTCAGGCGCCTCTTCAATATTATGTATTCTCAGAGGTTACCCAACGTGGACCTTGCCGTCATATCTCTTGACGCCGAAAAGGCCTTTGACCAAGTTGAGTGGCCCTATCTATTCAAGGTCCTACAGAAATTTAATATTGGAGATAGGTTCATAAATTGGATCCAGCTTTTATATAGGAACCCCTGTGCCAGAATACTCACTAACCAATCATTGTCGCCCCGATTTAACCTCAACAGGGGGACAAGGCAGGGTTGTGCGCTGTCGCCTATGCTCTTCGCCCTAATTATCGAACCGCTCGCTCAGACGATTAGATCTCATGCAGCAATACACGGCTATAATACTAAAGATACTCTAAATAAGATCTCCCTATACGCAGATGACATCCTCCTCTATGTAACAGAACCCCAGGCTAGTATCCCAGCTATTCTTGATGTGATCAATTTGTTTGGTACCTTCTCGGGATACAGAATAAATTGGAACAAGAGTGAATTAATGCCCATACGGTCGCAAAATACCTCCTGGCTAGAACATCTCCCATTTAAGTTATCTTCAGAAAAATGTACCTACCTAGGAATTGTAGTTACCAAACAATACTCCTTACTATTTAAAGAGAATTTCCCCTCTGATACAAAAACTCAAAGCAAACATACTATTTTGGAGAACTCTCCCAATTTCTCTGCTCGGAAGAATTAATGCCATTAAAATGGTCTTCCTCCCACAACTGCTCTACCTATATCAGAACATCCCAGTATTCATACCTAAATCCTTTCATAAACAACTGGACTCAATAATCAATCCCTTCATCTGGGATTATAAAACACACAGGATAGGTAAAAAACACCTCTGTAGATCCAAGATGGAAGGAGGATTGTCTCTCCCAAATTTGATATTTTATTACTGGGCCGCTAACCTCCGCAGTGTTACGTTTCTGTTGGATGACGTACTCCCGGCATCCAGCTGGCTTAGTATGGAGCGTGAGGAGTGTCACCCCTTCTCTATTGGCGCTGTGATTTTGTCGCCTGTCAATCTGGAGATGTCACTTTATTGTAACAATTCTATTATACATAGCACAGTCCGAATCTGGAAGCAAATTAAAGTCCACTTTGAGCTTAGACCAATGTCATTCATGCTCCCTGTCGCCAGGAATCCCTCCTTTGCTCCTTCTAACCTTGATAACACCTTTGAGCGATGGGGAGAGTTGGGGATAAGTACCATAGGGGATTTATACATAGAAGGGACCTTTGCTTCCTTTGAGTTGCTGAGGGAAACTTATAATCTTCCAGGAAGTAATTTTTTTCAGATACCTACAAATTAGAGACTACGTTAGAAAACACCTCCCAACATTTGGGAATGCTAAACCTTCCATGTTTGACGGATGCATAAAAATATGCCCCACCTCAAATAAACTGATATCGCGTCTATATGATGCTTTTCAATCTGTTAGCACACCTTCTACTGATGCCATCAAGGCAAAATGGGAGGAAGAACTAGGGACTGACATCTCAGTGGCAGACTGGGAAGAGAGCTTGGAGTATATCCACACATGCTCCATTAATTCCAGACATCGTCTCATACAATTCAAGTTATTACACAGATTACACTATTCCAAAACTAAACTGCATAGGATATTTCCTGACACATCCCCTACATGTGATAAATGTCAGGCTACGCAGGGTACACTACTCCACTGCTTTGCCCTATGCTCTAGCTTGCATGGTTATTGGTGTGGAATTTTTAGGATCCTCTCTGAAGTTTTGGAGACTTCAATAGATCCAGACCCGCTTCTGATAATCCTGGGAGTATCTGAGTCCCTAAACGGATTAACCAAACCCCCAAAACAACTAATCTCGTATGGTCTCATCTCGGCAAAAAAACTAATCTTGTTGTTTTGGAAAAGGAGGGAAGCGCCCTCTACCAAATTATGGCTCAAACACTGTACACTTAGAAAGAATTAGATATATTCTGAACAATAAATTATCAACATTTGATCAAATCTGGCAGCCTTTCCTCTCCTACTTGAACGAGTCGGCGCTGTGAATTTGTACTTATTAACGCACTCTCAATTGTAATATTTTAATCTACCTTTGGGCAGCGTGTGCTGGCCCTGCCACCCGAGCAGTTGGGAGGGGGGGGGGGGGATAGGGGATGGGGGGGGGGACATCTTCCCTCTTTCTTTCTACGTGTCCTTGTTTTGTATGTCGTGTTTTGTATTATTTGTTCTGCACCCAGAACTCTGGGTCTTGTTGTTCCTGTATGCTCTTTTATGTTTAGATAAGAATTGTATACCTGTCATGTATACCTATACACCATTCTTGTGTGTGTTTAATAAAAATATTTGAAACAAAAGAACAACCAGGCATCCTAAACTGACGGGATGAGGTCAATATCCTTCCAGGATACCCGGGCCAGGTTGATTAGAAAGGCCTGCTCGCAGAAGTGTTTTAGGGAGCGTTTGACAGTGATGAGGGGTGGTCGTTTGACCGCGAACCAATAACGGATGCGGGCAATGAGGCAGTGATTGCTGATATAGTAGGTTGGTCAGGATAATATCTATGAGGGTGCCCATGTTTATGGATTTAGGGTTTACCTGGTGGGTTCCTTGATGATTTGTGTGAGATTGAGGGCATCTAGATAGATTGTAGGACGGCCGGGGTGTTAAGCATATCCCAGTTTAGGTCACCTAACAGAACGAACTCTGAAGATAGATGGGGACAATCAATTCACATATGGTGTCCAGGGCACAGCTGGGAGCTGAGGGGGATCTATAACAGGCGGAAACAGTGAGAGACTTATTTCTGGAGAGATTCATTTTTAAAATTAGAAGCTCAAACTGTTTCGGGATAGACCTGGAAAGTGTGACAGAACTTTGCAGGCTATCTCTGTAGTAGATTGCAACTCCACCCCCTTTGGCAGTTCTATCTTGACGGAAAATGTTGTAGTTGGGAATGGAAATCTCTGAATTTTTGGTGGCCTTCCTAAGCCAGGATTCAAACACGGCAAGTACATCAGGGTTGGCAGAGTGTGCTAAAGCAGTGAGTAAAACAAACTTGGGGAGGAGGCTTCTGATGTTAACATGCACGAAACCAAGGCTTTTACGGTTACAGTCAACAAATGAGAGTGCCTGGGGACACACAGGGCCTGGGTTAACCTCCACATCACCCAAGGAACAGAGGAGGAGTAGGAGGGTATGGCTAAAGTCTATCATAACTGGCCATGTAGTGCGTTAGGGACAGAGAATAAATGGAGCAGATTTATGGGCGTGGAAGAATAGATTCAGGGCATAATGTATAGACAGGGGTCGGTATGGTAGGGTGTGGGTACAGTAGAGGTAAACCTAAGTATTGAGTGATGATAAGAGAGATTGCATCTCTGGAGGTACTAGTTATGCTAGATTAGGTCACCCCATGTGTGGGAGGTGGGACAAAGGAGGTATCTGAGGCATGTTGAGTGGGGCTAGGGGCTCCGCAGTAAAATAAAACAATGATAACTACCCTAAACAACAGTATACAAGGCATATTGACATTAGAGAAACATAAAGCGAGGCATAAAGCAATCACAGGTGTTGATTGGGAGAGCTAGCTAAGACAATGGGTAAGACAACCGGTAAAATGGTGATGAATGGGCAGAGAGGGTCAGTTAACTACACACAGGGCCTGAGTTCGAGGCTGGGGCCGACAGATAAACAGAACAAACTAAATGGAGTACCGTGATTAATGAACAGTCTAGCAGGCATCAGCTATGTATCCAGGTGATCTTAGGGTCCAGTGAACAGCAATAGATGAAACAGGGAAGTCGTTACCACGCTGGCAAGTGGGAGACACGGCGTTCATGAAGATAGCAGGCCGAGGCTAGCAGGAGCGTCTTCATCGACGTCTGACAAAGGCCGGTTGAGGGCACATCAGATGGAATTACGTCGGCAGGCCAGTCGCGGTGGAGCTGCGGGGCTCCGTGTTGACAAAGGGTCCAGGCCAATTGGCAAAAGAGGTAATGTAGCTGGAGTAATATTGTTTGCTAGCCGGAAGATGCGCCTGGCTCCAGGCTAACTGGTGCTAGCTTCGGGACAAGGCTACCGAGTGGCTCCACTATGGCCACTCGGTAGCGGCTAGATAGTATCGATGATCCGATGACAAGGTCTAGAGCTTACGGCAGGAATCCGGCGACGTAGTGGCTTCTAGTCGTGTTAGTGAAGAGTCTGGCAGGCATCAGCTGTGTAGCCCACTGAGCAGGCCAGGAGATGGGCCTGGTTCAAAGGCTAGCTTCGGGGCTGGGCCACTCGGTAGCAGCTAGCTAGCTTCAAGGATCCGGTCCAGTAATGGAGTAGTCTGGGGTAATGGTGGAGAAAAGCAGTCCTGATATACTCAGGATTGATGTCGCGCTGTGCAGACTGGCGGGTATTATCCAGGGTAAAAACGGATGGTGTCTGAGCTAGAGGTAAAAGCCGCTAGCAGTGGCTAACAATGACTAAATAGCTAGTAGCTAATTAGCTGGTTAGCATCTGATGGCTAGCTTCTGATGGAGGTTCTAGCTATAAGGTCTAAAAAAAAGTGGATCCGTATTTCAATGGGTGAGACGGGTTGCCGGAAGGTATATTTCATTTCAAAATGGAAAAAGAGATTGAAATATATACAAAAAATATGAAAAAAAGACTACAACATTTACATGGGACAACAAACACGTCTGCAGAGATGATTGTTCTTCTGGAGGGTTCTCCCATCTCAAGAGAAGAACTCTAAAGCTCTGTCAGAGTGATCATTGGCACGGCGGCCAGCTCTAGGAAGAGTCTTGGTGGTTCCGTACTTCTTCCATTTAAGAAAGATGGAGGCCACTGTGTTCTTGGGGACCTTCGATGCTGCAGAAAGTTATTGGTACCCAATCCTGTGTCGGAGCTCTACGGACAATTCCTTCGAACTCATGGCTTGGTATTTGCTCTGACATACTGTGGGACGTTATATAGACAAGTGTGTGCCGTTCCAAATCATGTCCAATCAATTGAATTTACCACAGGTGGACTCCAATCAAGTTGTAGAAACATCTCAAGGATGATCAAAGGAAACAGGATGCACCTGAGATCAATTTCAAGTCTCATAGTAAAGAGTCTGAATTACTTATGTAAATAAAACCTGTTTTCGCTACGTCATTATGGAGCATCGCGTGTAATTCTGTTTACGTCTCTGTTAGTGAGCATTTATCCTTTGCCAAGATAATCCATCCACCTGACAGGTGTGGCATATCAAGTAGCTGATTAAACAGCATGATCATTACACAGGTGCACCATGTTCTGGGGACAATAAAAGGCCACTTTAAAATGTGCAGTTTTGTCACACAATGCAATGCCTCAGATGTCTCAAGTTTTGAGGGAGCATGCAATTGGTATGCTGACTTCAGAAATGTCCACCAGAGCTGTTGCCAGAGAATTCTATGTTTATTTATTTTCCATAAACCGCCTCAAACGTTGTTTTAGAGAGTTTGGCAGGACATCCAACTGGCCTCACAACGACAAACCACGTGAAACCACGCCAGCCAAAGACCTCCACATCCGGCTTCTTGCAGGATGTGGACCAGTCTCTTGCTGAGACCAGACCTGCAGGATCGTCCACCCGGACAGCTGATGAAACTGTGGGTTTGCACAACCGAAGAACTTCAACACAAACCGTCAGAAACCGTCTCAGCGAAGCTCCTCTCCGTGCTCTTCGACCTCCCCAGGGTCTTGACTTCTTTTTTTACGGTTTTGCACTGTAACCGACTTCACCTTTGATAGCCACTGGCACGCTGGAGAAGTGTATTGCATTTTATCTATGGAAATTTGAATGCACAGAGAAACATTGAAGAGATCCAGAAGCCCATTGTCATGGCCGATTGCATTCAGTTGTTTAATTCACAGACAGAGATAGCTAATTGAAACACAAATTGACATTTATAGTAGCTGGCTAGGCTGGTCAAACTAACATTGGCTAGCTTTCAATACATTTGGTAAATGGTCAACGAAGTTACTGTACCTCTTCATACGATCAAGACAGTTCGTACCCCAACTATTTATTTTGTAGGGACACTGTACCCCTGGCAGTTGAGCAAATTTGCAGACATGAATGTTGAAATATACTCTTTATGAGGAAATATGCGAGAATTGAAGGTGCCAATAAATGATATCGTCATAAGAATCTTTTACCGTCATATATAAAATATCTACCCGTCGCTCGACGGGGATCGATCAACCTCACGTTTTTTCTGCGTGAGCCCACCACCTATAACCCCTGCAAAGTCCAACTAGGTGAACCAGAAAGGAACAGTACTGTGTGGTTGGGGTTTATTTATTCTTAATACATTGTGTCAGACTACAGTACATACAGAAATGAGGTGTCTCTCTCAATTTCACTGTGTGAGTTGAATAAATCCCATTCCATGGAACCACACCTTAAGACAATATTGTACAACAAATATTTGATGTTGAAAAAGTCTGCGACACACTGGAGGAGCCAATTATGATGCCAAAGACGTTGTCACAAACAGTACTGCAGAGATCATACATGAACATTGACTATCCTGTTGGTGTTATAATAATTCACCCTGCTTGGACTAAAACCTTACTGGGACAAACACATCCAGTACAGAGCTGGCCAAGCTTTTCCTGGAAAGGTCAAAGGTAATGGTTCAATTCCATGGTAACAGAATTACGCTGAGACTTATTTTTCAGTTTAAAATGTACAATGCCTTCAGAAAATATTCATACCCCTTGACTTATTCCACATTTTGTTGTGTTACAGCCTGATTTCAAAATGGATTCAATTGATTTTCTTCTCAACCATTTACACACTATACCCCATAATGACAATGTGAAAACATGAAAATTAAATGCAGAAATATCTCATTTACATAAGTATTCACACCCCTGAGTCTATACTTTGTAGAAGCACCTTTGGCTTAGAAGCAGTCTTTCTGGCTAAGTCTCTAAGAGCTTTCCACACCTGGATTGTGCAACATTTGCCCATTACTCTTTTCTAAATTCTTCAAGCTCTGTCAGATTGGTTGTTGATCATCACTGTCTTCTTGGTAAACAACTCCAGTGTAGATTTGGACTTGTGTTTTAGGTTATTGTCCTGCTGAAAGGTGAATTCATCTCCCAGTATCTGGGGTAAAACAGACTGAATCAGGTTTTCCTCTAGGATTTTGCCTGTGCTTAGCTTCCGTCTCTTTTTTTTTATCCTGAAAAACTCCCAAGTCGTTATTGATTACAAGCATACCAATAACATGATGCAGCCACCACTATGCTTGAAAATATGGAGAGTGGTACTCAGTAATGTGTTGTATTGGATTTTCCCCCAGCATAACATTTACATTTTACATTTAAGTCATTTAGCAGACGCTCTTATCCAGAGCGATTTGTATTTAGGACAAAAAGTTAATTGCTTTGCAACATCTTTTGCAGTATTATTTTAGTGGCTTGTTGCAAACAGGATGCATGTTTTGGAATATTTTTATTCTGTACAGGCTTCATTCTTTTTACTCTGTCAATTGTGTTATTTTTGTGTAGTAACTACAATGTTGTTGATCCATACTTAGTTTTCTCCTATCACAGCCATTAAACTCTGTAACTGTTGTCAAGTCACCATTGGCCTCATGGTGAAATCCCTGAGGATTTTCATTCCTCCTCAGCAACTGAGTTAGGAAGGACACCTGTATCTGTGTAGTGACTGGGTGTATTGATACACCATCCAAAGTGTAATTAATAAGTTCACCATTTTCAAAGGGATATTCAATGTCTGCTCCCAATAGGTGCCCTTCTTTGCGAGGCATTGGAAAACCTACTTTGTCTTTGTGGATAAATCTGTGTTTGAAATTCACTGCTCGACTGAGGGGACCTTACATATTATACTGTATGTGTGGGGTACAGAGACGAGATAGTCATTTAAAAAATCATGTTGACAACTAGTATTGCACACAGAGTGAGTCGATGCAACGTATGTGATTTGTTAAGCACATTTTTAATCCTGAGCTTATTTAGGCTTGCCATAACAAAGGGTTTGAATACTTATTGACTCAAGACATTCCAGCTTTTCATTTTTTATTAATTTGTAAACATTTATAAAACATAAGGATAAACATTATGGAGTATTGTATGTACTGTAAAAATCTAATTTGAATCCATTTTAAATTCAGCCTGTAACACAACAAAATGTGAAAAATGTCAATGTCAGGATCAGCAGGGGGAGTGGGCAGATTTTGTACCTTGGGCGGAGTACGCACAGAATTCCCTCCGCCATTCCTCTACTAACCTCAGTCCTTTCCAGTGCGTGTTAGGGTATCAGCAGGCCCTGGCACCTTGGCATCCAAGCCAGACCGAGGCTCCTGCGGTGGATGAGTGGTTTTTGGCGTGCTGAGGAGTTCTGGAGCGCTGTACACACTCGTCTCCAGCGTGCCGTGCGTCGGAGCAGGCCGACCGCCACCGCAGTGAAGCGCCTGTCTTCTCCCCAGGCTACCGGGTCTGGCTCTCCACCCAGAACCTGCCACTCAGCCTGCCCTGCCAGAAGCTGAGCCTGCGGTTTGTGGGACCGTTTAAAGTCCTGAGGAGGGTTAATGAGGTAACGTACCGTTTACAACTCCCTGTTGATTACCGCATGAACCTGACCTTTCATGTGTCTCTCCTCAGGCCAGTGGTGCCTGGTCCCCTCGCTGAGGCTGGACCCAGTGACGCCCCGCCTCCTCCTCTGGACATCGAGGGAGGTCCGGCGTACTCTGTATACGTGTTTGTTTTGGGTGTATTAAAAAACCCTTATTGTGTATTCCTGCGCCTGTCTCCAAATCCTTTATACCAGCGTGACAGTCAAGGAATGTGAATAACTTCTGAAGGCACAAACAAAAACCATTGATTTCAAAGTTGAACAAACTATTCAACTCTATGCACAAGGAATGCTTTTAACAATTTCAAATGAACATTTGAACAAAAACACATTTACATGAAGAACTGTGCAGATACAACTTTTGGTAACAGAATAAAACTGAGGGAGATTTTGCACAGTTTTTGCAGTAAATTATTATTGATTTATTTGCTGTGTAAATTGGTCAAAGCAGTCGTTGTGCATAGAGTTGTATGGTTTGTTCAACTTTGAAATCAATAGCTTTTTTTTGGCATACATTTTAAAGTGAAAAATCGGACACTCATATTTCCATTACCATGGAATTGACCTCAGGTTAAACTCATAGGAATCTGTCTCACACATTCCGGAACCAGAACCAAATATAGGTTCCAGCTGAAACATTGAAAAATCGACTTTGGTCTCTATGGGACTCCCTGCCTTAATAAAGGTTCAATAAAATTGCCTGATCATTGTGATGCACAGATGCATGCAGTCATAGGAATATGCACAGGCGCACGCACACAAACACACACACACTGACCGGAACACGTAGTCATGGGCATCGATCTCCTTCCCCATCCGAGAGCCATTGAGGATTCCTCCGTTGGCCACCACAGCACAGCGAATACACTTGAGGTTCCCCCGCGGCAGGAGCAGGGCCTCTCTTGGCTTGGGGATCAGGTCCACCACTGCCTTTATTTCTGTAACCAACCACACACAGTATGTTTTACTTGTCTGTGTCTTTGGGATTCCATAAAGCAAGCATCACTTGACTTGTCACCAGTCAATGGTATAAGTATCAGGAAGTACTACACATTGTAACCACACAAAAACAGGCCAAGTAGACCTTATTTTAAAAATATATTTTCGCAGTGGACTTCCTTCGGGAGATTCTAAATTGGTTTTGCTAATTCCTCAGTCCTCTCCTCGCAAACTTTTTAAAAATGGTAATGACGTTCATCCAATATGCTGTAATAGAAATAATGCTCCAAATAAATCACCCCCCCCCCCCCCATCTTAAATGGTATCGACCACCACTGTAATACACAAATAATCCCCCCCAAACAAGAAAAATAATTGAAGAAATCAATCAATTAAGAAATATCAGAATGATACATTTCAATGTCTGAATTCAGAATATAAATGTGTGGTGTATATTGACAGTATGGACAATATATAAGTAGGAAAAAGGTATGTACAGCAATAGATACATAGGAATCAGCTATGTACAGAGTTGTATTTATTTAAATGTATTTATTTAACCTTTATTTAAACAGGAAAGGCTCACTGAAATTTGAAATCTCTTTTTCAAGAGCGTCCTGGCCAAGATAGGCAGCACCAAGTCATTAGTAAAAACTAGTAATCTAGTAAAAACCATAGAATTCACAAGAGTATAACAAAATCATAAAACAGCACATTAAAAACATTGACAGGTCAGGGAATCAGCCAAAAAATACTTCATCAGTGATTT
This sequence comes from Oncorhynchus nerka, assembly GCF_034236695.1. Taxonomy (NCBI): domain Eukaryota; kingdom Metazoa; phylum Chordata; class Actinopteri; order Salmoniformes; family Salmonidae; genus Oncorhynchus; species Oncorhynchus nerka. The sequence continues at coordinate 36,134,898 of NC_088411.1, forward strand.
AAAAACACCAATTGGGACAAGGACTTCCAGTTTAAAAGTATTTTGTAAGGTGTTCCAAGACGATGGCTCAGGGTACATAAAAGCCCTTTTACCAAATTCAGTTCAGACATTTGGAACAGTTAACAGGATAAAGTCCTGCGAACGAAGAGAGTACCCACCACATTTCTGAACAATAAAAATGCCCAGATAAAATGATAGTAAACACAAGAATACAGTATGTACAGCAGTAGTTATGTAGGGTGAGCTATGTCCAGAACAATAAAAATAGCCCAGATAAATGTCCAGAATAGTAAACAGTAGTTAAGAATAGCTATGTCCAGAATACAGTATGTACAGCAGTAGTTATGTAGGGTGAGCTATGTCCAGAATACAGTATGTACAGCAGTAGTTATGTAGGGTGAGCTATGTCCAGAATACAGTATGTACAGCAGTAGTTATGTAGGGTGAGCTATGTCCAGAATACAGTATGCACATATAAAGTGTGTAATCAAAATCTTTAATTTCTCAGAGATCAAATTACATTTCAACAGAATAATGCTGATCTCATCTGTTTCTAACTACATAAATTATTTAAAAACAATAATCATTATATAAACATTTTTAGTGACCAGTGTTCAATGACTCAATGTACATAGGGCAGCAGTCTCTAAGGTTCAGGGTAGAGTAGCGGGTGATAGCCGGCTAGTGACTGTCACGGCTGACTGAAGGACTGGACCAAGGTGCAGCATGGGAAGCGTACATTTCCTCTTTACTCAAAAAATGACGCAGACAAAATGAAGAACAAAAACCAAACCGTGAAGCTTTGGGCTATGTGCCCTGAACGAAGACAAAGTTAACTTCCCACAAAACAGGTGGGGGGAAAGGGTACCTAAGTATGGTTCTCAATCAGAGACAACGATAGACAGCTGCCTCTGATTGAGAACCACACCCGGCCAGAACATAGAACATAGAACATAGACTGCCCACCCAAATCACACCCTAACCAAACCAAAATAGAGACATAAAACGTTCTCTACGGTCCGGGGCGTGACAGTATCCCCCCCTAAAGGTGCGGACTCCGGCCGCAAAACCTGAACCTATAGGGGAGGGTCTGGGTGGACATTTCTCCGCAGTGGCGGCGCTGGCGAGGGTCGTAACCCCGCTCCACCTCTGGCTCTGCCCACTTAGGTGGCGCCTCTAGAGCAGGGACCCTCGCCGCCGACCCCGGACTGGGGACCCTGGTAGTGGGCCCCGGACAGGAGGGAGACTCTGGCAGCTCCGGACAGGAGGGAGACTCTGGCAGCCCCGGACAGGAGGGAGACTCTGGCAGCTCCGGACAGGAGGGAGACTCTGGCAGCCCCGGACAGGAGGGAGACTCTGGCAGCTCCGGAAAGGAGGGAGACTCTGGCAGCTCCGGACAGGAGGGAGACTCTGGCAGCTCCGGACAGGAGGGAGACTCTGGCAGCCCCGGACAGGAGGGAGACTCTGGCAGCTCCGGAAAGGAGGGAGACTCTGGCAGCCCCGGACAGGAGGCAGGCACAGGATTCAGCGGGCTGGGGAGACACACAGGAGACCTGGCTCTGGGAGCAGGCACAGGACTCACGGGCTGGGGAGACATCCAGGAGGCCTCTTCCTTGGCCGAGGCACCGGATACACTGGGCCGTGGAGGCGCACGGGTGGTCTCGAGCGCAGAGCTGGCCAACCCGTTCTGGCTGGATGCCAGCTTCCACCCAGCAAATGCGGGACGCTGGCACCGAGCACACCGGCCTGTGAATGCTCCGCCTCGACACCGTGAGCATCACCCCATAGCAAGGGGCCTGACCAGTCCCATGCTCTCCACGGTAAGCACAGGGAGTTGGCTCAGGTCTGCCTTCTGACTCTGGCACACTCCCCGTGTCCCCCCCCAAAAAAAAAAAAATTGGGGGCTGCCTCTCGTGCTTCCTTGCTAGCCGTGTTCCCACATACCGCTGGTTCCTTTCTCCGGCTGCCTCTGCTCTCCTAGCTGCCTCCACCTGCTCCCATGGAAGGCGATCCCTTCCCGCCAGGATCTTCTCCAATGTGTAGACTCCCTTGCCATCCAGAACGTCCTCCCATGTCCAGGAGTCCACCTTACCATGCTGCTTGGTCCGCTGGTGATGGGAAGTTCTGTCACGGCTGGCTGAAGGACTGGACCAAGGTGCAGCATGGTAAGTATACATTTCCTCTTTATTCAAAAAATGATTTCCACCATACTAGGCCGAAAACAAAAACCAACATAGAAAAACAAACATAGACTGCCTACCCCAACTCACAACCCTGACCATACTAAAACAAACAATAAAATAACAAAACTATGGTCAGAACATGACAATGGTGCTATAGAGAACCATTAACATAAAGGTTCTATATAGCACCAAAAAGGGTTCCACTATGGTTTCAACCATTGACTGTAAAATAAAATGGAGCCATTGATGACATCACCCCATTGTTTCCTATGTGAAGTCTGTGGCACATTTGTAGATCAGGAAGTGTGAAGTGTCGTTTCAGCGTGTTGCCATCTTGCATCATGGATGAGTTTTTGAAAACATTGCATGCGCAGTTTGAGCTACTCTAGGAAGTGACTTTGCAGGCTAGCACAGTGTTTCATTAGCTCATTGAGTATCTCAAGTTGAAAGCCATTAGCAACGAAATGATCGTTATAACTTCTTCTGTGTGTGATTTAAAAATAAGCATCTCAAGAACATGGTGTAATAGAAGTAATTATCGGTACCATGATTGTCCTCAAAACATTTTTTATTTATACAATGATTGACCACGTTTGCTATTTTCTCATTCACTATAATGGGGGATCCGGTTTTGTGAAAACAATGCCTGCACTAGACACAGGAACTTGAAATCCTCAATGAGCGGGGACAGTCGTTCTCCCCTGGTTACAACCATTTTTGGTTCTTTATAGAACCTTTTGAATAACTTTTTTTTAATGATTGTAATTAGCTGTATTACATTGTTAAAATTCCATAGGCGTTACTATTGTGCTAATTCCCAAGTTGAATCCGGTGTATATCTCTGGAACAGCTGGGGGTCCCTGAGGAGAGAATTGAGTACCACTGATTTTAGTAACCTAACGTAGCAGCCATAAAAGAAACGCCTGAAGCTAGATCTCTTACATACATGGTAGTCGTGTAAGGAGGAAAAACAACTGTAGGGGGAAGTTCTCTTCTGCACTGTTCAACCAATCCAGGAAATGTGGAGGAGGAGTTAAGATGGAGTGTTGCCTTGTTAACGTCCAAAAGCCGAAGTCTGGTCACAGGCTCTCTTTCCATTTTTGCTGAAAACCGGAACATCAGGTTGTTGGGGATTTGTAAGAGGCTACTGATTTAGTAAACAGTTCTCAATTGACACAAGGCCTTACGTGAGTCTTTCAATAGATACTGCTATTGGGCCTAATTATATTTAAGATACATTGACATAACAGAACAAATTAGATCAACTGGGATGACACTCTCGCTTGTCACGCTATCAAAAAAGAGAAAACCACGCCCCAAAATATTTGAATGAGTGGGCGCACCTACATTTTAATTATCACTAAAAGATTAAATAACCCTTTTCTGAATTGTAAAGAACCACTGAAGGGCTCGAAGGGTTCTTTGAGTCATTATGGTTCCATATAGAACCAACGAATTGACACTCTCCTCAATCACTTATCACTGAGGAGAGAGGATGGAGGAGTTGAACAGAGGACAGTCTTTTGGCCAAATGAGAGTCTCCCAATAAGCCTCCATTTGCGTATACCTTGGTTTGAGAAAACAACTGCTAATTGAATGATTGACTCATTGTTCTCATTGACATTTCCTTTAAATCCTGTCTTTTCTAAGTTTGAAAGTGCAGCTAAGAGGGAAGTTTGCCATGTAGCTGTGGTCTAACGTTGTAAATTGCTGACTTAATTTTGAGATCATTTAAAAATTAAAAATAAATGTAATATTGAGAAGTAAAATGACTGTTTAGTTAGTGCTTCCCTCAACCATGCACCAGAATCTGTGTTTTGTTTTGCTTGATTAAATCATTGCGTTACCTTTGTCCTCCTTTTTGGCCGGTCTCAAAATAAAACCTCAGTAATTCAATTTGCATTGACTCTTGTGAAGTTGATACATGTCTGGGAATTCATTATTCTGCAACTCAACCCCAAACTAAGAACCCGTTTGTAATGTGTGTTTGTTCCTAATGGTCTTATTTAAACATGGGGTAGCTGAGTATGGCAGTGAGACACAAATGCCACTTGCTTTCTCACTTCTCTTGCTGTTTCTTGATTTATGCCATGTTCCTGATATTGCACACCCTTAGCCAATGTAGACCCGCCTTCTTTAATCGTCTGTTATTGTGTACTAAAGGATGAAAGTTTGTCATTGTGTCAAAAGTCTACATGGATGAAGAGGGAGTTGGCCATCCGAGCTGCGCTGCCTGCCAAGGATTTTTTAAATAGTTTTAATTGAACCTTTATTTAACTAGGCAAGTCAGTTAAGAACAAATTCTTATTTACAATGACGGTCTACCACGGCCAAACCCGGACGACGCGGGTCAATTGTGCGCTGCCCTATGGGGCTCCCAATCACGGCCGGTTGTGATACAGCCTGGATAGCCATACTCCTGGACACACACACACACACACTTGCGTGCGTGCGCATGCTCACACTCACACTCACACACCTGTGTAGTTTGTGTATTCCATGAAGCCAAAGGGGTTATTGAAGTGAGCTAGCCTGTTCCACTCTGGCACGTTGAGTAGTTCACCGTGGAGGTACAACTGGACGTCTGGTATAAAGGCCTGCTGGAAGCCTGGGTCCTTGGAGTTCCGCAGAGACTGGGGACAGGCCTGGCACACATACACACACACACACACACACACACACACACATAGAGTTTATTTGGGATGTTTGTTAATATTTGCAAATCCTTGGCCAGTGACTGTCTAAAAACATAGGCTTACCGTCTGTCTCGTTTGCTTGTCCCGGATGTAAACATCCTCAAAATCCCAGTCGGGATATTGCTCGAAGTCCTTTTGTTGCAGGGGGAGCATAGGGGTCTCCTTGTGTGCAGACCTGGGTCCACCTGTTAATCCATTTGTCTGTTTCACGGTCTGCTTTAAAGTTGTTGGGTCAGTCGTCACGGAATTACTTTTTTCTTTGGTTGTGATTGCTATGAAGTTACCAGCTGCAGTTTTCCTAGTTATATTAATATTTAAGTCCACATTGGAGGCATAGTGGAAGTTTTTCAACCATGCGGGCAAGCTCCACCTTTTAGATGTGTCATAGACAGCCACAATGTTTCCATCACCGTAGAAACGGATCCTGGACCCAAGAATGAGAGAAATACACAATGTGTGTTAATGGATTATTTAAATATGTCCTTAATAACTTTTGATTGATTGATTTGAGAGTGGTAAAAAGCCTATACTTCATGAATGTGCCAAAAACATATGTTGTATTTTTACTATAGGAGATGCCGTCCCCTAGGAAGTAGCTGTAGTTTTAGAAAATGGCTGAATAAAAAAATAATAGATGACATCATAGGGGGTTTTCTGATCTTTTTTTAATACATAACATCTTGTTCTTTTTTCTCTCACTTATACAGAAACCTATACATCCAGCACCATACCAGTGTCTGTATAAGTGTAGGGAAAAAACAAGGATGTTCTGCATTAAAAAAAGATAAGAAAACCCCATATGATGTCATCTATCATTTTTAATATGATGTCAAAAAGTGGTGAAGTGTCCCTTTCAACTGGCCAATTTCAACAAGTTACAGACTATGAGGCAAAACCTAACTTCCACTGAAGTGTAATTTTCACTTAGTTATGCATTGATAAAAAAAATGTTTTGACTTAAGTGGAATCTAGGATTTAACCCTATATGATTCAGACACACAATAATTACAAACAAAAAAACAGCACTTCAGTGTTCTTTTATTTGTTTAAAAATAGATATATTTTCAGATAAAAACCAATTTCCCTTTCGCTTCACAATTCCACCACTTTTCAATAATCAGAGCTTTTGGAGCATTTTGATTAAAAGTGATTATTATCCGTTTCCATAAAAACATTACACCACTGTCTTTATTACTATGTAAGTAAGTATAAATGTAATAACAGTGTAACAAGTATTGTAATTAATCATTTTAAAACTAAGTACATGGTAAGGTTAGGGTTACTGCAATTAGCTTACGGTGCAATCCCTTAAAAAATATTGCAGTTAGAGTGCAATATAACTGCATAATGCTCAAAATACGCATCCAAAATAACCCTTTTTTTTATACAGTCATTTTGCAGTTTGACTGTAGTTACAGTGAATTATAACTCCAAGGCAGTTATTCTGCAATTACCTTGTCCAGAATTCCACAGTCCACTGCAGTCACTGAACTTTTACTGCAGTTTCAAAACTGCAATCTTTTTTTGTATGGGATTACAGTGTAAAACGGAATAGTGTGTGAATAACTACATGTAATTACACTGTAATTACTGCACTGTAATGTAAACTGTTTTCTTAACTTGTATTTGGGTCAAATACCTGCAATGGGCAACAAATACAACAATTGCAACAAGAAAAAATATTTTTGGAGTTTCAGTTTTTTATTCTTGTTGTGAATGTTCCCCACAGTTAAAAAATAAATAAAATACTAACGGCTGAATACCGTCCTTTGACTAACTCAACAAGTCAAATATGTTGCCATTTGTTGGTGCAGAATACATACCCGATGCTGTCTTCAGAGATGTGTTCATACAGAAGCACATAGATCAGTGCGCACATGAAAACCACCAGCGCCAAGGGCATAACTCTCCGTAGTCGGACTGTCATTTCCAAGAGAGAGAAAGAGGATCTACCTAGGTACACTGAAAATGGACTATAGCAATATATTGAAAGAAGCATTTGGTCGTGGTGGGATGCGCTGAACTGTTTTGCGCTGATCTGTTTTGCCTCTCTCTTGCCCTCTTGGCCACTTGCCAGGTTTTACGCCATGGTGCGTAACGACGCATCAAGTGGCCAGAAAATAGGTTGGTTGAAAACCTTTGTAATTTTACCTCTCAAACACTACTGTACTTCCGAACCCCAAGATCTGTTCTCTAATTAAGCTTAAAGTAATAATAATGTTGCGCAGTATTTGAAAAGTTTATGGCTTTCAAAAGCAAAACATAACACATTACAAAAAGCTAAGCACAATATAATTAATACAGGCCCGGCAGACGGTTTGATTGGGATTAGGCTACTGTGTGACTAATTAACTAATAAACAGTGGTGGAAAAAGTACCCAATTGTCATACTTGAGTAAAAGTAAAGATACCTTAATAGAAAATGACTCAAGTAAAAGTGAAAGTCACCCAGTAAAATACAATTTGAGTAAAAGTATTTGGTTTTAAATATACTTAAGTATCAAAAGTAAATACAATTCCTAAAATATACTTAAGTATCAAAAGTACAAGTACAAGTATAAATCATTTCTAATTCCTTATATTAAGCAAAGCAGACAGCCACATTTTCTAGTTTTTATTTACTTACAGACAGCCAGAGGGCACACCAACACTCAGACATAAGTAAGATCATGGCACTAAAACCGCACTCAATGAACTGAATACTGCCATAACCAAACAGGAAAACGCTCGTCCAGAGGCAGGGCTCCTAGTGGCCGGGGACTTTAATGCAGGGAAACTTAAATCAGTTTTACCTCATTTCTATCAGCATGGTAAATGTGCAACCAGAGGGAGAAAAAAATCTAGACCACCTTTACTCCACACACAGAGACGCGTACAAAGCTCTCCCTCGCCCTCCATTTATATCTGACCATAATTATGTCAAATCAAATCAAATCAAATGTATTTATATAGCCCTTCGTACATCAGCTGATATCTCAAAGTGCTGTACAGAAACCCAGCCTAAAACCCCAAACAGCAAGCAATGCAGGTGTAGAAGTCCTCCTGATTCCTGCTTACAAGCGAAAAGGATCTGCCCCTTTTTTCCCATTTTCGCCTAAAATGACATACCCAAATCTATCTGCCTGCAGGACCTGAAGCAAGGATATGCATATTCTAGATTACATTTGAAAGGAAAAACTTTGAAGTTTGTGGAAATGTGAAATTAATGTAGGATAATATAACACATTAGATCTGGTAAAAGATAATACAAAGAAAAAAAAACATGATTTTTTTTGTATATTTTTTGTACCATCATCTTTGAAATGCAAGAGAAAGGCCATAATTATTCACAACATTCTTATTGGCAGACTCAACAGCCTTGGTTTCTCAAATGACTGCCTCGCCTGGTTCACCAACTACTTCAGAGTTCAGTATGTCAAATCGGAGGGCCTGTTGTTCGGACCTCTGACAGTCTCTATGGGACAAGCCACAGGGTTCAATTCTCGGGCCGACCCTTTTCTCTGTATACATCAATGATGTCGCTCTTGCTGCTGGTGATTCTCTGATCTACCTCTACGCAGACAACACCATTCTGTATACTTCTGGCCCTTCTTTGGACACTGTGTTAACTAACCTCCAGATGAGCTTCAATGCCACACAACCCTCCTTCCGTGGCCTCCAACTGCTCTTAAATGCTAGTAAAACTAAATGCATGCTCTTCAACCAATCGCTGCCCGCACCTGCCAGCCCGTCCAGCATCACTACTCTGGACGGTTCTGACTTAGAATACGTGAACAACTACAAATACCTAGGTGTCTGGTTAGACTGTAAACTCTCCTTCCAGACTCACATTAAACATCTCCAATCCAAAATGAACTCTAGAATTGGCTTCCTATTTCGCAACAAAGCATCCTTCACTCATGCTGCCAAACATACCCTCGTAAAACTGACCATACTACCGATCCTCGACTTCAGCGATGTAATTTACAAAATAGCCTCCAACACTCTACTCAACAAATTGGATGCAGTCTATCACAGTGCCATCTGTTTTGTCACCAAAGTCCCATATACTAACCACCACTGCGACCTGTACGCTCTCGTTGGCTGGCCCTCGCTTCATACTCGTCGCCAAACTCACTGGCTCCAGGTCATCTACAAGTCTCTGCTAGGTAAAGCCCCACCTTATGTTAGCTCACTGGTCACCATAGCAGCACTCACCCGTAGCACACGCTGTAGCAGGTATATCTCACTGGTACCCCCAAAGCCAATTCTTCCTTTGGCTGCCTTTCCTTCCAGTTCTCTGCTGCCAATGACTGGAACGAACTGCAAAAATCACTGAAGCTGGAGACTCTTACCTCCCTTCACTAGCTTTAAGCACCAGCTGTCAGAGCAGCTCACAGATCACTGCACCTGTACACAGCTCATCTGTAAATTAGCCCATCCAATTTACCTCATCCCCATACATATTTGTTTATTTATCTTGCTCCTTTGCACCCCAGTATCTCTATACTTGCATATACATCTTCTGCACATTCTACCAGTCCAGTGCTTAATTGCTATATTTTAATTACTTCGCCACCATGGCCTATTTATTGCCTTACCTCTCTTATCCTACCTCATTTGCACATGCTGTATATAGATTTTTCTACTGTATTATTGATTGTATATTTGTTTATTCCATGTGTAACTCTGTGTTGTTGTATGTGTCGAACTGCTTTGCTTTATCTTGGCCAGGCCGCAGTTGCAAATGAGAACTTGTTCTCAACTAGCCTACCTGGATAAATAAAGGTGAAATAAAATAAAATAAAAAATTCCAGCCCAGGCGCAATTTAGATTTTGCCCACTAGATGGCAGCAGTGTATGTGCAAGTTTTTAGACTGATCCAATGGACCATTGCATTTCTGTTCAAAATGTTGTATCAAGACTGCCCAAATGTTCCTAATTGGTTTATTAATACATTTTCAAGTTCATAATTGTGCACTCTCCTCAAACAATAGAATGGTATTATTCCACTACAGCTACTGTAAATTGGACAGTGTAGTTAGATTAACACAAATGGAAGTTTTCTGCCAATATCCAATATGTCTATGTCCTGGGAAATGTTCTTGTTACTTACAATCTCATACTAATCGCATTAGCCTACGTTAGCTCAACGGTCCTGCGGGGGACCCCACTGATCCTGTAGAGGTTAAAGTAGGAAGCACCAGTGACTCAGGTCGATAAAAAGAGTGGTCAGATGAAGCAGATACTAAACTACAGGACTGTTTTGCAAGCACAGACTGGAAAATGTTCCCAGGATTCTTCCGATGGCATTGAGTAGTACACCACATCAGTCACTGGCTTTATCAATAAGCGCATCGAGGACTTCGTCCCCACAGTGACAGAATGTACATACCCCAACCAGAAGCCATGGACAACAGGCAACATCCGCACTGAGCCAAAGAGTAGAGCTGCTGCTTTCAAGAAGCTTATAAGAAATCCCCCTATGCCCTCCGATGTGCCAGCTCCAATGCGTGTCGATGTGGGAGGGCTTGCAAACTATTACAGACTACAAAGGGAAGCATAGACGAGAGCTGCCCAGTGACACGAGCCTACCAGACGAGCTAAATAACTTCTATGCTCGCTTCGAGGCAAGTAACACTGAAACATGCATGAGAGCATCAGCTGTTCCAGATGACTGTGTGATCACACTCTCCACAGCCGATGTGAGTAAGACCTTTAAACAGGTCAACATTCACAAAGCCACAGGGCCAGACGGATTACCAGGACGTGTACTCCAAGCATGCGCTGACCTACTGGCAAGTGTCTTCACTGACATTTTCAACCTCTCTCTGTCTGAGTCTGTAATACCAACATGTTTCAAGCAGACCATCATAGTCCCTGTGCCCAACAACACTAAGGTAACTTGCCTAAATGGCTACCGATCCATAGCACTCACGTCTGTAGCCAGGAAATGCTTTTGAAAGGCTGGTCATGGCTCACATCAATACCATTATGCCAGGAACCCGAGACCCACTCCAATTTGCATACCACACCAACAGATCCACAGATGCTGCAATCTCTATTGCACTCCACACTGACCTCTCACACCTGGACAAAAGGAACACCTATGTGAGAATGCTATTCAGTGACTACAGCTCAGCGTTCAACACCATAGTGCCCTCAAACCTCATCACTAAACCAAGGACCCTGGGACTAAACACCTCCCTCTGCAACTGGATCCTGGACTTCCTGACGGGCCGTCCTCAAGTGGTAAGGGTAGGTAACAACACATCCGCCACGCTGATCCTCAACACAGGGGCCCCTCAGGGGTGCGTGCTCAGTCCCCTCCTGTACTCCTTGTTCACTCATGACTGCATGGCCAGGCACGACTCCAACACTATCATTAAGTTGGCTGATGACACAATAGGCCAGATCACCGACAACGATGAGACAGCCTATAGGGAGGTCAGAGACCTGGCTGTGTTGTGCCAGGATAACAACCTTTCCCTCAATGTGATCAAGACAAAGGAGATGATTGTGGACTTCAGGAAAAGGAGGACCAAGCACACCCCATTCTCATCGACGGGGCTGTAGTGGTGCAGGTTGAGAGATTCAAGTTCCTTGGCGTCCACATCACCAATAAACTAACATGGACCAAGCACACCAAGACAGTCGTGATGGCACGACAAAACCTATTCCCCCTCAGGAGACTGAAAAGATTTGACATGGGTTCTCAGATCCTCAAAAGGTTTTACAGCTGCACCATCGAGAGCATCCTGACGGGTTGCATCACTGCCTGGTACGGCAACTGCTCGGCCTCCAACCGCAAGGCACTACAGAGGGTAGTGAGTATGGCCCAGTACATCACTGGGGTCAAGCTTCCCGCCATCCAGAACCTCTATACCAGGTGGTGTCAGAGGAAGGCCCTAAAAATTGTCAAAGACTGCAGCCATCCTAGCCATAGACTGTTCTCTCTGCTACCGCACAACAAGCGGTACCGGAGCGCCAATTCTAGGTCCAAGAGGCTTCTGAACAGCTTCTACCCCAAGCCATAAGACTCCTGAACAGGTAATCAAATGGCTACCCAGACTAATTGCCTTGCCACCACCTCTTCTACGCTGCTGCTACTCCCTATTATTATATGTGCATAGTCACTTTAATAACTCTACCTACATGTACATATTACCTCCATTACTTTGACACCGGTACCCCCTGTATATAGCCCCATTGTTGGTTAAGGGCTTGTAAGTAAGCATTTCACTGTTGTATTTGGCGCATGTGACAAATAACATTTTATTTGATCATTTACAAGCGAAGCATGTGTTTAGTGAGTCCGCCAGATCAGAGGTAGTAGGGATGACCAGGGACGTTCTCTGTTTAGTGAGTCCGCCAGATCAGAGGTAGTAGGGATGACCAGGGACGTTCTCTGTTTAGTGAGTCCGCCAGATCAGAGGTAGTAGGGATGACCAGGGACGTTCTCTGTTTAGTGAGCCCGCCAGATCAGAGGCAGTAGGGATGACCAGGGATGTTCTCTGTTTAGTGAGTCCACCAGATCAGAGGTAGTAGGGATGACCAGGGATGTTCTCTGTTTAGTGAGTCCACCAGATCAGAGGTAGTAGGGATGACCAGGGACGTTCTCTGTTTAGTGAGTCCGCCAGATCAGAGGCAGTAGGGATGACCAGGGACGTTCTCTGTTTAGTGAGTCCACCAGATCAGAGGTAGTAGGGATGACCAGGGATGTTCTCTTGATAAGAGTGTGAATTAGACAATATTCCTGTCCTGCTAAGCATTCAAAATGTCCTTTTGGGTGTCAGGGAAAATGTATGGAATAAAAAGTACATCATTTTCTTTAGGAATGTAGTGAAGTAAAAGTTGTCAAAAATATAAATAGTAAAGATACCCCAAAAAACGACTTAAGTACAAATACTTAGTAAGTACTACTTAAGTACTTTACACCACTAATAAATAAATGCATAGGCATGTGACATGTAAAGACATTTTAGGAGAAACATTTCAAATCCCAAAAGCGTTAGCAATACATTTAATGTGTAAGCTCAATAAAGCCTTACTGTAGATGTGTCTTAATGTCTTTGGAGAAGATGTTGCACAATCCTTCATTGAATGGATGGCTGATGTCATCGCCTTATCTGTTGCTTCTTCAGAAACAGTTTCAAACTTAGTGTAAAAATCATGCAGTATGAATGCAGTAAGTATGCAACTCTGCACAGTTTTGATTTCTGTCTGTAAACGAAAAGGTTTAAAAATCTATTATTCATTATTATTATTAGTACAGACATTTAGTCAGATTACATTGCCAGCCACACACTTGCACACACAGGGGAGACGACAAAATCCAGAATTGACACAACGATGACGCCATTACTTGTATCAAAGACACAGTGTTTATTGCTTTGAATGGTATATAAAAGTAATAAACAGCAGAAGCCGTGTTGGAGTATCTAATGTACATGTTTGTGTTCGCACCAATGATGTGTTTGTTCAAACAGAGGCGTCTAGACTCTAGACGCCTCTGTTTGAACAAACACATCATTGGTGCGAACATGGGAAAGGGTGCTCCATGGGAAACGGTGCTCCATGGGAAACGGTGCTCCATGGGAAAGGGTGCTCCATGGGAAAGGGTGCTCCATGGGAAAGGGTGCTCCATGGGAAAGGGTGCTCCATGGGAAAGAGTCCTCCATGGGAAAGGGTGCTCCATGGGAAAGGGTGTTACATGGGAAAGGGTGAGGAGAGATAGCAATGGACGAGATAAGGATACGGCCGAGGCAAGGCAGGGAATAGCTGAAAGGAGAAAGATCTGTTCAGATAAGAGTTTGATGTGAGGCTTGCTGAAACTGTTGGCTTTCATGGGTGTGTACGATATAAGAACCTCGTATTTTATCAGACCAATCAAATCACTGGCCCAACTATCCAAAGCCTGATTTGCCATCACCTCAGAATCTTTAGAGAAGAGTATGTGCCTCAAAACAGAGTGGACCTTTGAAACAACACCCCCTTTGAAACCCAGTGGACCACGTGAATGCACTTTAATCTTGATTGTGAGCTTTATGTGGGATTAACATAGAGTAGAGTTTGGGGAAAGTAGAGTTAGACGTAGTACAGTCGACTGTGAGTAGACTAGGGGTTTAGATGGAGTAGAGTTGCTCCTCCACGTCTCTCTCTGACACCTCCCCAAACGTCTCCTGGTTCTCCTTCAGCAGCTGGAAGATGGCTGCCAGCTGCTCCCGTTGCACCCTGGGAAAAACACAAAGGTTTACAAATCGGAGTGTCCACTCTGCTGCCCTCACCTGGCCAAGGAAAAAGATAAAACACATTGGAACAGGCTGGTTTATAAACATCAAGTCTAGTCTACATTCATGCACAGATGGTTAACGACAACTGGTTCATGAAAAAAAGTGCAGAACCTAGGTCAGCAAAGCTAGATGATGGTGCAGCCTAGACAGAAAAAGCTATACGGACACTACTTACCTGTAACCTGACATTTAATTTCAGAATTAGTTCAATTTGGTTACGTTTTAGATTTTGGTTATTTGTTTTTCAGGTCAGCAGTATATTTATGGTCTCTCCCAGCCCAACTCAGCCAAGCGCAGCATGGAGAAACACAAAACAGTGAATATGGTGTGAGTAAAATGGCCACTGAAATCACATGTTCATACTTTACCATGCTTTTATTACAACGCCTGTCCGTCCGTCCGTCGTCTGTCTGTCTGTCTGTCTGTCTGTCTGTCTGTCTGTCTGTCTGTCTGTCTGTCTGTCTGTCTGTCTGTCTGTCCGATCGGCTTACAGAGAGGTAAAGTCAGTGGTGAACTCTACCCTGCAGAAATAGAGATCAGGATACAGATGTTACAGACAGACACCAGGCCTGGGTTTCTGCTGGAGTAAAATTAAGCTGCCCTCCAACACTGATCCAAGGTCTGATTTGTGTTTCTCCCTCAACTCGTTGGGGGGTTTCCTCCTCTTTCTTTCTTTCACCTTGTTTTCGGAGCCTTGGTCAGTCCTAAGTCCCCAGTGGTGCCGTGGATAGAAGTAGCTGCTAAGCAAAATCACCTCACAGAGACAACACTCACTGACACACTCACTGACACTTGGAGAAAGGGATAGGGGTTGTAAGGTAGCAGAGGACACTGGACAGGAGAGGGTTATAGTGAGTTGGAAAGACTATTTACAATGGCCGTGTCTGAAATCTGTCTTGTCTACTACATCCGAAATCTACATACTGTGTACTAATCATACTACATAGTACTTAGAACATACTTTTTTAGTAAAAATGTATGCAGTAAGCAACAAAGATGAACATTCTAAGCTCATTCATACTGAGAAGGCGTCATGTAATGCAAAATGGTGCGTGTTCCACGCCGCATTCACTATCTGGATAATTAGCTGTTGTCAAACGCATGTGGGTCTCAAAAGACTATCGTCTTCCTCAACAGTGTGCTGCAAATTCTACGAGATGAAAAGCTGAAATTAGTATGACATCCTGGCCTTTACTACATTTTCTAAATCTCACAACCTATAAAACATATTTTGGCATACCCAAAAAGACTACTATTTAGAACACAAGTATGGGTATTTGGACATGGCCAGTTACTGCTGGTAAGCAGTGGCACTTAAATAAGGGGAAAGGAGAGGAGACTAGGAGAGGAAGCCACGTCAGAGTATTGAGATGCTGCCCAGTCCAGTACAGACCTCTGCTCCTCATCCAGCTCCTCATCTTCTCCATCTGGCTGGTCCGCTGCATCCTGGGGGTGTATTTCATGGACGCACATTCTGCGTCCACTTCTTCCATATCTGCTAAGAGAAAAGACCACCTCTCAGGGAACTGTAGGTGACCAAAGTATCTTCCTGGAATGTCCACCGGCGCTGAGGCGGGGTTTGAGTTCCAGCACTGTTGGCTTGACTGTCAGAGATGAAGAGAGAGAGGAAGAGAGAGATGGAAGGAGAAAGTGAGGTTGAGAAACATTGGACTCAGGGCCGGCTCCAGGCACAAGCAGCATAAGTGGCCTCTAAGGACCCCCGACCTTATGGCTTGGTTTTTGCACCGTGTCAACCATGGGACCTTATATAGACAGTTGTGTGCATTTCCAAATCATGTCCAATCAATGGAATTTACCACAAGTGGACTCCAATCAAGTTGTAGAAACATCTCAAGGATGATCAATGGAAACAGGATGCATCTGAGCTCAATTTCGAGTCTCATAGCAAAGGGTCTGAATACTTATGCAAATAATGTATCTATTTTTTGTTGTTGTTGCTAAAATAAATAAAAAAATAACAGTTTTTGCTTTGTTATTATTATTTTTTTGTGTAGATCGAGGAGGAAAACATTTTTTAAATCCAATTTAGAATAAGGCTGTAACGTAACAAAATGTGGGAAAAGTGAAGGGTCTGAATTCTTTCTGAAGGCGCTGTATGTTGTGCTGCTGCAGTGATTTCATGCCAGTCAAAGCTTATGTAAATCAATTATATAGCTCATGTTTTTGACTTCTCCCTTTATCTGCTAGGTGCTGATCTAGCACTTGACTGTCTGTCTGACCAAGTCTCCTCTACTCCTCACTATGTATCTTCTCCCCCCATTGCTTTACCTCTTTATCCCACTCTCTCTCAGAAGGCTACTGACCTGACACCCGACACTCCCCTTGTGTCACCTTGACACTCCCAAAGGCATAGGTCTGCTCCCTTTCTCTTTCCCCCCCTCCAAGGTGCTGACTGACACCTTAGTGTTTCTTCTCAGTATCTACGGTGATGGTTTAGTCAGCCACAGTGGACTGGACTGCCACCCAACGTGCACTTCAGAAAATCATGCTGCAAGTAGCTTGTAGGTTCCAAGCAGCATGGGCATGGCTAATTCAATTAGAGGCACGGCTCTTGTAGCCTATCTGTGTGACCGTGCTTCTACACCTGCATTGCTTGCTGTTTGGGGTTTTAGGCTGGGTTTCTGTACAGCACTTCGTGACATCAGCTGATGAAGAAGGGCTTTAGAAATACATTTGTAAATGAGTTGGATGTGCAGAAACGGTGTATTCTGATACATCAATAATGTTATAATTAAACAAAATAGGATAGGATACTCATACAGAACATTATATTACCATAATGCCAGATTTCACCATTTCCTCGTGCGCGGCAGCGTGGATCCCCTCCTTCCAAACTGTCCTTCTGTCCGCTGCCACCGGATCCGTTATCTTCCCCACGAATCGGCATTCACTGTCCTCCTCCGGTTTGTCCGCAGAGGTTAGCCCTGCTACTGTCCCCTGTTTCTCCGTAAGATTTACCGACGGTCCTTATTTAACTAATCCAGTTTTCATCTCATCGCTCCCTCCTCCCCTGAGTGATCTGCTTTGGATGCTGCAAAGCCAGAGGACGAGTCAGCAGCAGAGTGTCGTTGTTACTGAACAATGAGGTCACCAGAGTAGTGGCAAGAAACGTGAAGAGAATAGGCAATACAAAACTAAATTCCATTGTTGCAGACAGAAAGTGTGTAGAATATTCGAGTCAGAAAAAGATGATCTGCTTATCATATTGTCTTCTATTTTTGTCTGTAGGCTCTACCGCTTAGCCTATACCGGAGAAATACCGTTAAATGAGCCTATCCCCGGTATTCTCACTCATGTGGTAGTCAGTCTCAGTTTGCCTCCCCGCGTCCGGATGGCTTTGTTGCTGTAATATTACCGATAACTGTGTCCACTAGTGTAGCTCGGAGAATGTATGGTGCTTTCAAGTCAACTGGTAACTCGTACAAAACGTGGTCAAATCAAGACGTCAGTGATCTTCTTTGGATGACTATTCAAAACGATTTTACCCAGTCCCGAGTTTCCAGTTGTTGTGGACGCAATGAAGACGGGATGCATCCGAATTCCCAGTTTTTTTGAAGGCGACAAAGGTCTTAGGTAAGAAAAGGTGCTTTGACCACGGTGACACGCATGGAAAGGAAACGTAATGTCCGTAATCGATGCAGTGCACAGGTCTATGGTCCGTTACAGTGAACGGCCAAAAGCGGTGAGGAGCGCACTTCTCAAACGGTCAGTGCCATCCGGGGTCCTTGGGACGTCCCTACACTAAACCCTCACCTTTAAACGTTTTAAATGTCCACTTCAAAGGTTAAGGGACTTCCCAATGATCCCGGATAGCACTGACCCTTCTCAAATCTAACAATCTTCACAGCACAACCATGTCGTCAACAAGTATTGGAGTGGCACACACCCAATGACAAGAGTGTGCAAAGCTGTCAAGGCAACGGGTGGCTACTTTGAAGAATCTCAAATATAAAATATTTTAATTTGTTTATCAATACCCCATAATGCATGATCCCATGTGTTATTTCATAGTTTAAGTTTTCAATAGTATTCTACAATGCAGAAAATAGTTTTAAAAAATAAAGAAAATCCCTTGGATGAGTAGGTGTATCCAAACTTTTGACTGGTACTGTACATCTCTTTTCCATTAAATATGTGTTCAAATGTTTAAACTAGTTTTCATTAGGAAGGCATATATTTAAATGTAATTTTACTCTACAAGTCGGTCCAACGCTCTAACCACTAGGCTACCTGCCGCAGATGAAGTATTATCAAAAGCAATCTCTTTTTTAACGTGAAAACACAGAATCCTACTCATTACTCCACATGCCTATCTATGGTGCTTTCAAGACAACTGGGGAAAAAACTAGGTTAACGTCAATCTTCAGGTCACAAAGTTGGAGCTCAAGAAAGATTCCACAGTTCCCAGTTGTCATGAACGCACTGAAGTCAGAGATTCTCTAAGTTCCCAGTTGTTTTGAACGTGGCAATAAGTGGTTAGCTGATGTTAAATACCTATCCAGGCGTATAAGATCCGGCAGTCGTCAGCAATGCCTGGGCAGAGGAACGCACCCATGACGTGGTTAGCTGTTACATAAAACACCCAAGGAGGTGCATGTTTTGTCTTTTGCCCTAACACCACAGTTGAGATCTGTTAACGCCTGGGCAGCGGAACACGCCCAATGCTTTAGTAAGCTTGACCCTAGCAGCACCAAAACACAGGGACCGGAGTATTGGGTGACCATTACATTGCAAGCTTCTCACTTACACCTTGCCCTTTCAGCATGGCATACTTTTGACTGAGAAAATGGCCTATGGGTATAGAGCAGAGGTATTCAAATTTTACCAAGGTCCGGAACCTGCTAATTTTCTGTTCTACATAATTCATTGCACCCACCTAGTGTGCCACGGTGAAAGCACTGGATTATAAAGGAATGGCACTAATTGAGATCCAAATCGGTTTGAGTCAAGGGCTATGCAGTGGTTCTCAAACCTCTTCATAAACCCAAGACGTTTCAGTTATGTTGTAGCCCTGAATTAGCTTACCTGGCTCACCTAGTCAAGAGCTTGATAATGAGTTGACAAGTAAAATCATGTGTGCTAGCGCTGGAATAGCTAAAATACATAGAACGGGTGGAGGTCGCACAGGAAAGGTTTGAGAACCACTTGTATAGAGTTAGCACTGTGTCAAGAACTGGCTTGTGCAGTAGTGGGTCTCACATTGTCTTTTGGGTACATAGACCTGTAGACCTATAGACTTTGCGTTTAATGGAAGATGAGCAGAGAGCTGAAGCCCATATTAAAGCAGACACACATACTTGGTAAATATGGCCATCAGCTTCATTCAAGGTGTAGCAATACAATCATTGACTAAATAATATTACAAACATGTTTTTTTCATTTTCAGAAGTGTAGAATTGATAAAATTGTAGTATGCTGTAACAACTCATGAGGAACCTAGTTTGAAAATCACTTAATGGGTATTGGCTATCGGTGTGAAGGAGCCATTACCGACGGGCCTAAGGACTGTTAGGGCAGATCCTGTAACAAAATAGTGAATCAAATGAACCACAAATGTTTATTAGCATTCACCTAAAGCAGTTACAAGAAATCTTGCGAGGGTACACAAAATCCACAGATTCATTTGTTAAGCTAGTGGAATGCCCTTCACCAAACCCTCCCCTATCGAGCCTTTTCCATCAACAATGTACAACCAGCTCACAACAGAGGGACTAAACCACAGTTGGAGGGGGGTTTGGGATAGGCTGGTGGAACAAGCTTGATCGAACAAACGTTAAACGCAGCGATCAGGCTGGTTCCACCAGGCTAGGGTTGGGAGAGAGAGAGAATGGGAAAAAGGAGTGTATTTGTACATCAGGAATGGGAAGAGACCATATGAGAACAACACAGGGGGAGAGATGGCGTGATCAGATCTACCACCACAGACTCTTACAAACCAGAACAAGGCAAACGGCAGCAGTAGCACCAAGACGAGCGCCGGGCGACAACTGCACCAGGCACTCACAGGGTACCGCAACACCCCCGCCAGCCACTGCACTGCCACCTCACCATCAGCACTGCATCGCACCTTAACAGCTAACCAGCAATACTCAACTGCTACACAACTGCGCCTAATGCACAAAAGATAACAAGAGAGGAGGGTTAGAATTCACAGGAAAGCAAACTTAGAACAGAGAAACGGCAAGAAAAAAAATTGATCTAGTAGACATACGTTAGGCAAAAAAACTAAAACAAACACTGCTAGGCAGGTTAACCAATTACATAACACGTGACATTTGATACAATATTGGCTTATTATTGTTCCCTCTCAATTCCCTCTACATGTTACTGCTTTTGCTTAGAAAATAATGGAAAATATTTAGGGGCTATTCACTCTCCCTTTGCTAAAATCAACTCTGCAAAATAACAAAACAAAAACAAAACACTTAACTCAAAAACCAGAATCTGTCTGTAGAGAATAAAAGACTACTAAATACAGAGAAAAGCTGTAGCTACTTCACCATAAAATGTTTTATTAACAAGACCAAATCAAAATTCAACAAACCAGCACTAACAATAAGAGAAAATCCAGTAGTCACCTCACAAAACCTTTAAACGTGTCCTCTACTCTAGTCATGGTAGTTACATCGCCTTGGTAATTATATAGTAGAGTCTTTCTGGGCAACTGAAACCAAATAAATCATTTTAGACCAAGTCACAATAACCTTTTGGTCAGTATTCTGTGGGGCATAGAGGGGTGTCCACTGGCAGACTTATGATCTGGTTGGCGTCCGCAGAGAAGAAGTCTCCATCGTATCTCACCTGGAAAGAAAAGAAAAGCTGTGTTGGTGGCGGTCAAATGATGAACAGTTTGATTGTCTAGTTGTGTCAATCTAAAGTCAAATGTACAGATCCGATCATTCCACCGAGGACTTGTCGGTTTGTTTTTTAAATGGCGATTTAACATGTCAATTGTCCATGTTACTGGTATAGAACTGACCCTTTCCCTTGTGGGCAGGAAGTTCTTAACGGCGTCAGTCGTCTTCACACTCCAAGGGCCCCAACCCAAAGCTACCTCTCAATATCACAATTGTTTGCTTATTTTTACTCAGGCATTTATTGGACAACAAACCTTGGGGTCCTCCCTCCTTCACCAGTGAGACCACAGACACAGCGGTACAGCCAGCAGAATTCTGTCTGTGGTCCTGTGAAAGTTCCGTACCTCACCACCACCTCACACCTCACCAACTGACAGCACGGACCACGCGTCGCCATTGACGACCTGCTCCATAGCAACCGCCATCGCACCCACCAACTCAGCAACAGGCAGGTCACATGGGCGGGTCGCGTCACACCACACTAACTGCTCTCACACTGCCATCTCTGCCACACCCCCACCTCTCTGTTTGACAAGAGGACCGCAGCTTGGAGGAGAGAATTCCACATTTAGGTAAACGAATGTTTGATTTTAGCACCCCGCCATAAATATAGCATCTCAAAAATAATAGGCCCATTTTATAAATATTGTAAACCATTTTTGCCTACTTTACTTCTGACCTTCCATGTAGATAAAATCCTAATGTTGGCTGATGTGTCAGTTTGGTTGGATGTAAAACATTGGTAGACACCCACACACTTGAATAAAAGCATTCAAGTGTACAGATATCCTGATTTATTTCCTGACTTGACCTTTGTACCCTGCAACTGCATGTTACTTGATGTGTGGACTACTTTCTGAACTGGTTCTAAAACCTAGTTTACAATCGTAGTTTCCCCTGCAACAACCCAGGGTCAGGATTCTGCAGTCTTGACTGGTACGCTGTAACGCTGGTGACTAAACAAGACTAAAGAGTCACACTCAATATCAGACTGTCATGGCTGCAGAACACTGTCCAACTGCATTTGAATTTAAACCTACCCTGTAGTCTCTCCTACACAAACCAAACTATCCTGACACATATGTGATGGTCACACCCCTTCTCCCCTTCCTTGTGTACCGTTTTAATGGCTCCGGGTTGGAGCTGTTGTTACTAAGAGTCGGTTCCGTTGTCCTCGGCGGACTTGGGCCTGCTCTTGGACCGCGACCTGGATTTGGAGCCTCTGTTGGAAGCCGGGCTGCGGGAGCGGGACCTGGAAGCACCACGGGACCTCGATCGAGATGGGGACTTGCTCTTGCGGGGGGTGCGGGACTTGGAACGGGATCTAGAGTCGGAACGAGACCGGGAGCGGCTGTAGTCACGGCCACGGGAGCGGCTCCTGCTCCGGGAACGACTGCGTCTGCGCCGACGAGGGCTGGCCGAACGACTGAGGGGGAAGAGGAGAAACATGGAGAAATCTTTACCCAGAGAAATGAACAGCAACGCGGGTTAAACAAGTCCCTGTCCTTTTGCTAGACTAATTGGAGATTTGCAACTCACAAACGCAACTGAAAACATGGTACCTAGCTCTCTACAAAAAGTAAACAAACTACTTTGCCAGACAAAAACCAATGCAAATGCTTAACTTGCCTGGCGAAGTAGTTTACTTTTTGCAGAGAGCTAGGTACCATGTTTTCAGTTGTGTATCTCCAATTAGCTTAGGTTTAAAGTAGCAGTCCAGCGAAAAAAATTGCAATTCCAAAAACTCCTACCCAAATAACGTGGACTCATCCTATATAGTTTTATTTGCGGCCAACTCATTAAAAAAAATCTAAAACCCCACCTCAAATTTTTTATCTCGTTTGAGATGGCAATTTCCCCAGAGGATGATGTCATCCTGAGGATTAGTTTACCAATCAGCGGTCTACTTGCATTAATATTTTTAACAGCGGTATATGCCCACATTATTCGGTTGGGGTACACCCACACCACTTCAACACAGGAAAGTTACTTTAACATACCGTCCAACTTCAGTTAAAAAGCAGTTCTCAGCTGTTAGCAGCCAATAGCCAGGTAACGGCACAACGGCACACCATGCTTCTACACCTGTATTTGCTTGCTGTTTGTGGTTTTAGGAAGGGCTTTATAAATACATTTGATTTGACATTTCAGCAACAACAACAAAAAAAACAGGTCGAAATGTATTGTTTACGAGGTTTAATGCTTAATGAAATAATTTGGTAATGACTCAAATTGCAATCATCCTATTTTAATTGCCAGTGAGAAACTGCTAGCCATTGGCTTCTAACAGCAGAGAACTGGTAGCTAAATAACAAGCACCAACAGGGCCGATCGCCCTCTAGCGGCGAAAGTAAGAACAGACGAAATTGCAGTCAGGATTTTTTTTATTACATTTTGGAGACTACCGTTACGTAACTCAAAATAAACTTAGCACAGTATGTAAATGATACGTGCAGGAGATTACAAAATGTATAAAAATGCTGGAAGTGAATGCTGTAATTAAACAATTAACTATGCAAAAGAGAAAAACCCGTGTGCATTAAGGAAATAGACACCTGGCGCAAATAAATGCCATCTCTAATAACAGTTGTGTTCAGTGATTTAAGCAAATAAACGCATGGGCCACTAATTTAAGTTTTACGGACCTTTAATTACCATTATTTTTTAAGGAAAATTACTTCACATTTCTATGAAATATTTGGAAACACGACTAAGTTTAAGTATATTCTCTGAAAATATCTTATTATAATGATTCATGAAGATGTTATTCACTAGGGTTAATATTTTAATAAGATAATTCAATCAGAAACATTTGTAATTTTGGGTATAGAATTGTCAACAAAAGATGATGCTTTGACTGAACTTGGCCAGTTACGTCATCGTTGCTGTAGTTTTCAACAATTGCTAGTTACGATGTTTTATTCAAACTGAACCAAAAACGTACCTCCTGCTCCTGCGACCATAGCCTCCGTGCCTCCTTGGAGGTCCACCGCCGCCTCGGCGCCCGAAGTGAGAGTCTGGTGGACGGCCATAGCGCGCCATCTGGACTCGCAGTTCCCGCCCGTCAAGCAAGGCCCCGTCCATGGCGTCCATCGCGTCTTCAGCGTCGCGGTTATCGTGGAACCGCACGAAAGCGAACCCGCGGCTCTCCTTGGTGTACCGATCGCGGGGGATGTACACGTCTCCCACCCGGCCGTACTTCTCGAAAACTCGTCGTAGTGTCTCAGGAGAAGTTCGGTAGGTGAGATTGTCCACTTTGAGCGAGGTCATACCCTCGACATCGGGCGGCGGCCTTCCGTAGCTCATCTTTGCTCCTCAATGTGAAACAGCCAGACGATTACAAATCGAAAACAGACTATTCAGGACTTGTTTTCCGATTAAAATAGTTATTTTTGGTCAAATTCGATGTTGTTTTGCCGATTTCCAGGCCTACCTCACACACGTTCTCTCAACTCCTTGCACGTGAAATGGCGGCGCCAGAGCTTCCTTGTTCTGTGTGGGCGGGTTCAGAACTCCTCCCGGTGCCCTACAGTGCCCCATAGAGGACTGGAGTAGTACAACAGTTAACGCTCTCTGATCATGTCAAGGTGGAAATAGCAACATTGTTCAAGTGTATTTTACGCCTGCTACATTAGGTTATACAAAAGCATACCGTTTGCACATTATAGGCTGCAACGCTGTAGCTATCTAGCCTACGTGGTATGTTATCAGTTTCTCATATTATTTTATCACTGTTCAGTTCAGATACAAGCCTATACTTGCCAAATTGCCTATCAATAATGATGCGTGTAGCCTAAATTGATTGTCTATTTCTGTCCAAATTTCAAAGACACATTTAATTTGATATATATATAATTACGCAGCTCTGCATGTCGTTGTAACAGTCACTATACATTGCATTATTAAGCCATCATCTGCTGCAGCATTGCAGTGATTCGTTCCCACATTTGGGGAAGGTCACGTTATAGCGAACCGGGAGCTGCCTGCCTGCTGATATTGTACTGCGCAAAACCCATAGTCCGGATTTGTGCCTGACGTCATGGGTAGCCACCATTAGATTCGTTCTTTGACAATTGGAGCACGGAGAGTCCAAGCAAAGATAGCCATCAGCATCCCCGCACGGCCTTACAAACGGGAGAGAACAAACAGAAAAGATGTCGAGTGGACCGTTATACGGCGCTACATAGGGAGATA
The DNA here is from genome assembly GCF_034236695.1 of Oncorhynchus nerka. Classification (NCBI taxonomy): domain Eukaryota; kingdom Metazoa; phylum Chordata; class Actinopteri; order Salmoniformes; family Salmonidae; genus Oncorhynchus; species Oncorhynchus nerka. The sequence goes on from NC_088411.1 coordinate 36,160,121, forward strand.
CCTCGTTTTCCTCCTCAAAGCGGCCCCCGAAAAGCGCTGCAGTGGAGAGGAGAATGCGTCGCTAAGTGAAAGGATACAAAGCTTTGCTGTTAAAGGGACGCAGTTGTTGCTTTTCTGCCTCTAAACAAACAGTGACAGTCCCACGGGGCTTTGGATAAAGCAATAACAACAACTAATCCCCAGAACGAGCACAACAACTAGGCTACGGCTGCTAACGGCAGGGAACCAAGGACATAAACCAAGAATAACAATGGAAACGGCAGCAGGAACTGGTTTAAGTTAAAGACAATAGAGTTTTTTGAGAATAGCGAATGTTTTCTTGGTATGTACGTTAATTTGAGATTTTATATTCTGTGGAAATGGGAGCTTTGACCAGCAGACAAAATGCAGGAGTGGAAGAGGTCGATGTACCGTCCAACTCGGTGTACCGCTATCCACCGAAATCTGGTAAGTGGTGCCTGTGCCTCATTGGCAACAGCACACTCATGAATAGGAGCGAACCTAGCCTGGAAACGCCACATTGAATTCCATGTCAGGCATAAATGAGTTTATCAGGATAGTTTCCTGTCATTAGCTGTTACAAGCCAGAATGTTGAATATAATTATATTTGAAAGGCCCTTTGCAGTCAAAAACATGATTTCCCCGTGTTTTATATATATTTCCATAATGAGGTAGGAATAATACTGTGAAATTGTGAACATGATGATATACCTTTTTTTGTGTAAGAGCTGTTTGAAGATACCGCCTGAAATTTCAACCTTTTTTGGTGGGATGGAGTTTTGGCCTTCCATGCTTATAATCACCATGTGTTAAATGCACTAATAGACCAATAAGAAAGAGAGTTCCAAACCTCTCTGCCAATAATATCTCATTTTCAGTTTCCCCCTCTCAGACCACTCCCCAAATACTTGCTTGAGAAATTGCTCTTGCTAAGAAGCTATTTTTGTTTGTTTTTGACCATTTTAGTTGAGACCAATCACAGTAAGTTACTTAATTGTTACCCAGACAATATTTGATATTAAAGTGTCCACTTACATTTTTCAAATGACCGATTTTAAAATCAGTTTATTTATGGCCCTGTAAATCGAACCCTGCCCTTATGCTAGGTATAAGATACAACATGAGTGGTAACGGATGTGTGTGTGGAGGAGGGTTGATATCCAAGGACACAGAGACAGCCAGTGTAACCAGACTCCCTGTCTGCCATTCTACTGCATCTCTGGCTGCAGGTCCTTAGATTATGTAGAGGAATATGTCTGGCTGCAGGTCCTTAGATTATGTAGAGGAATATGTCTGGCTGCAGGTCCTTAGATTATGTAGAGGAGTATGTCTGGCTGCATGTCCTTAGATTATGTAGAGGAGTATGTCTGGCTGCAGGTCCTTAGATTATGTAGAGGAGTATGTCTGGCTGCAGGTCCTTAGATTATGTAGAGGAGTATGTCTGGTTGCAGGTCCTTAGATTATGTAGAGGAATATGTCTGGCTGCAGGTCCTTAGATTATGTAGAGGAGTATGTATGGCTGCAGGTCCTTAGATTATGTAGAGGAGTATGTCTGGCTGCAGGTCCTTAGATTATGTAGAGGAGTATGTCTGGCTGCAGGTCCTTAGATTATGTAGAGGAGTATGTCTGGCTACAGGTCCTTAGATTATGTAGAGGAGTATGTCTGGCTGCAGGTCCTTAGATTATGTAGAGGAGTATGTCTGGCCGCAGGTCCTTAGATTATGTAGAGGAGTATGTCTGGCTGCATGTCCTTAGATTATGTAGAGGAATATGTCTGGCTGCAGGTCCTTAGATTATGTAGAGGAGTATGTCTGGCTGCATGTCCTTAGATTATGTAGAGGAGTATGTCTGGCTGCATGTCCTTAGATTATGTAGAGGAGTATGTCTGGCTGCAGGTCCTTAGATTATGTAGAGGAGTATGTCTGGCTGCATGTCCTTAGATTATGTAGAGGAGTATGTCTGGCTGCAGGTCCTTAGATTATGTAGAGGAGTATGTCTGGCTGCAGGTCCTTAGATTATGTAGAGGAGTATGTCTGGCTGCAGGTCCTTAGATTATGTAGAGGAGTATGTCTGGCTGCATGTCCTTAGATTATGTAGAGGAGTATGTCTGGCTGCAGGTCCTTAGATTATGTAGAGGAGTATGTCTGGCTGCAGGTCCTTAGATTATGTAGAGGAGTATGTCTGGCTGCAGGTCCTTAGATTATGTAGAGGAGTATGTCTGGCTGCAGGTCCTTAGATTATGTAGAGGAGTATGTCTGGCTACAGGTCCTTAGATTATGTAGAGGAGTATGTCTGGCTGCAGGTCCTTAGATTATGTAGAGGAGTATGTCTGGCTGCATGTCCTTAGATTATGTAGAGGAGTATGTCTGGCTGCAGGTCCTTAGATTATGTAGAGGAGTATGTCTGGCTGCAGGTCCTTAGATTATGTAGAGGAGTATGTCTGGCTACAGGTCCTTAGATTATGTAGAGGAGTATGTCTGGCTGCAGGTCCTTAGATTATGTAGAGGAGTATGTCTGGCTGCAGGTCCTTAGATTATGTCTCCCTTTGTCTCTGGTTATGTCCAAAAATGGCACCCTCCTTAACGGTGCTACTTCTGACCAGGGCCCATCGTTCACTATGGGTATAGGGTACCATTCCAGACTCAAACCCTGTTTCTGCAAAGGGAAGGATCACTGCCGCTACCTCGCTCTCCAACCAAGGTGCATAAATTTAAGGGCAAACTGAAGAAGAGAGGCTATTCAGCAACACTTGGAGGACAATGAAATTAAGTAAATAAACATCTTTATTGCTAATACCCATCCTCCCAAATGATCTGCATTCAGTTTGGATTCTCATAGGCATACTTTCACCCAGCAGTGCAAATTTGGTTTTAGAAGTGGGGGGGACATCATTTTTATAATATTTTTTTAAATCCAGCTGGATAAACACTCCAAAACAGTTTACCCAACCGCTTGGAGGCATCAACATGGTCCTAAAGCACACCGTTGCCTCGTTTTGTATCACATTACAATGATAAAACTTTCACTCGTTCCCAGTGAAAGTTGCGCCCCTGCGTTCACTTATCCAGTCATGACAGATCAGTCATTGCAGTTAAGAAGAGAGAATTTCTTTTTTTTTAGAAGAAGAAAGTGGTATAAGACTGTTAGTATGTTGAGCTAAAGGGTATGAATTAGCCTAGGGAGCTAACACAAGCCTTAAGGTGTGAGGCAAGGTGGCTCATCACTTGAGCGTTGTTCACTGAACCACTTCCATCACCGTTGTTGAGTAGCTATGGCCTGGGATCTCTACTTGGATTGCTCAGCCTCAGCTTCGTGTGTGTGTCTGTGCAGAAATACACACAGTGGGCATTCAAGGGCAGTTGATAGGCTTTACAATCCCTACAGCTGATTATAATTTGAATGGTATCTGGCTGTCTGCGTTTCTATGACCCATACATTCTAATTATTTCTCCACCAGGCAGTGTCATAAAAACTGTGTTTTGTTCCTGATCAGAATCATCTATTTATTTAAATCTTACCTTTATTTAACTAGGCAAGTCGGTTAAGAACAAATTTTTATTTTCAATGATGGTCTAGGAACAGGTTAACTGCCTGTTCCGGGGCAGAATGACAGACTTGTACCTTGTCAGCTCGGGGGTTTGAACTTGCAACTTTTCAATTACTAGTCCAACACTCTAACCACTAGGCTACCCTGCCGCCCCAATTTCTGAGTTGAAAAACACAAAGTGCTTTTACAAGCACTGCTTGTGGGGTGGAAACAGCCGGAACAGCTACGTTGATTCAGACCAGCCAACCCTACCTAGTCTGCTGTTTACCAGACATTACTTTACTGTGTAACCACAGATCTAGGATCAGTTACATTACCACAAACCGTAATTTAGCAAATAGGGGGATAAAGACATTTCTGATATAAAATCAGTGCTTAGAGGCAATGTCTACTGTACCTATTCCCTATCTGTTTCTCCCCCTATTGGCTAAGATTAGAACCAGGGTTGGAACACCTTGTCCTAGCTCGGTGAGCTCCTTTAACTGTCCTCTGTTCAAGTAAAAGGGGAGAAACCTATTTGGGCTGTAGTGTCTGTATTGGGATCAGGTTTGCTCACTCCCTCTTCTTGTTCCCCACAGGAAGCTACTTTGCCAACCACTTCATCATGGGCGGGGAGAAGTTTGACTCCACCCACCCCGAGGGATACCTGTTCGGAGAGAACACTGACCTCAACTTCCTGGGAATCAGACCAGTGGCGGTACTGATTCTCACACTAAGCTACACTACACTACACTAAACCTGGGTTCAAATATGATTTACTATTTAAGGTATTTAAATTACTTTCAAAGATATTTGGAAGTAAGTATTCAAATATTTTTTATTTTAAAAGGCAAATTGTTGAATATTGGAATGTATTTAGAAATACACTTGGCAAGCATTTGAAAATACTCACATACACAACATCTTTCTCTCTCTCTCTCTGTCTGTGTCTTGCTCTCTCTACATTTTAGTCATTTAGTAGAAGCTTTTATCCAGAGTGACTTACAGTAAGTAGTGAGTGCATACATTTTTGTATTGGTCTCCCGTGAGAATCAAACCCACAACCCTGGCATTGCATGCACCATGCTGTACCAACTGAGCTACACAGGATATCTCTGTGTCTCTCTCTTTCTCTGTCTCTGTGTCAATTCCGTTATATAAGTCATCCTGCCCTCTCTAAGCAGATGGCAATGTAGAGCCACATCTCTCTTCCCCACTCACTACATCTCTCTCCCGGAGTTGTTAACTGTGATCTGCAGCACAGGTCTAGTGTATTTCAGATGAAATTGACCCCTACTCTGGATTTGTACAGCTGTGTGTGTGTGTGCGTGCGACTGGAAGTACACAAGCCTGTGATGTTGGGGATTTAGACAGCAGCTTACTGCAGTAATTATGGTTGGAAAAGGAGAGTATATTACTGGAAACTTTTAAAGTTTACCAGTAAACTACCAGAATTCAATCTATCTTTCAAGGATTTGAAGTAATCTCACAAGACATGTAGTGGCCCTTTTGGGTATTTTAGATAATCACAGGTGTCTGCAATTATCTCTGGCCCTCTGTGTGACCTTTATCACGTGTCAATTATATCACACCATTAAATAAGATGATTTAAAAATAAACAAATAGTATGACAAAGTTTTAAAGCATTATCTTAAATATAAACCACAAAGTTAATGAATATCATTGGTGTTTAATATGAGCATTTCAGCATAATATCCTTTTTTAGGCACTTTTATTTATTTGACTAGAACAATATGTATTTGTTGTCAATGTTTTGTGGTCAAACTGGTGGCAGTTGTGAAGAAAATTCAATAATTGGAAGAGTTGAAGAGTTCATTGAAAATAATGCCGTTGTTGATTGGTTGTTTTTGTTCATTAATTAGGCTATTTTCTCTTGAACCATATGGTCTATCTACTAGAAAGTCATGGAAAATATTGACATACAGTTGAAGTCTAAAGTTTACATACACCTTAGCCAAATGCATTTAAACTCAGTTTTTCACAGTTCCTGACATTTAATCCTAGTAAAAATTCCCTGTCAGTTAGGATCACCACTTTATTTTAAGAATGTGAAATGTCAGAATAATAGTAGAGAGAATGATTTATTTAAGCTTTTATTTCTTTCATCACATTCCCAGTGGGTCAGAAGTTTACATACACTCAATTAGTATTTGGTAGCATTGCCTTTAAATTGTTTAACTTGGGTCAAACCTTTCGGGTAGCCTTCCACAAGCTACCCACAATAAGTTGGGTAATTTTGGCCCATTCTTTCTGACAGAGGTTTGTAGGCCTCCTTACTCGATATATATATATATATAAGCCATGAAATGCTTTGAAAGGTTGGTAATGGCTCACATCAACACCATTATCCCAGAAACCCTAGACCCACTCCAATTTGCATACCACCCAAATAGATCAACAGATGATGCAATCTCTATTGCACTCCACACTGCCTTTTTCCACCTGGACAAAAGGAACACTTATGTGAGAATGCTATTCATTGACTACAGCTCAGCATTCAACACCATAGTGCCCTCAAAGCTCATTACTAAGCTAAGGATCCTAGGACTAAACACCTCCCTCTGCAACTGGATCCTGAACTTCCTGAGGGGCCGCCCCCAGGTGGTGAGGGTAGGTAACAACACATCTGCCACGCAGATCCTCAACACTGAAGCTCCCCAGGGGTGCATGCTCAGTGCCCTCCTGTACTCCCTGTTCACCCACGACTGCATGGCCTGGCACGACTCCAACACCATCATTAAGTTTGCAGACGACACAACAGTGGTAGTCCTGATCACCGGCAACGACGAGAGCCTATAGGGTGGAGGTCAGAGACCTGGCCGGGTGGTTCCCGAATAACAACCTATCCCTCAACGTAACTAAGACAAAGGAGATGATTGTGGACTACAGGAAAAGGAGGACCGAGCACGCCCTCATTCTCATCGATGGGGCTGTTGTGGCGCAGGTTGAGAGCTTCAAGTTCCTTTGTATCAACAACAAACTATAATGGTCCAAACACACCTAGACAGTCGTGAAGAGGGCACAACAAAGCCTATTCCCCCTCAGGAAACTAAAAAGATTTGGCATGGGTCCTGAGATCCTCAAAAAGTTCTACAGCTGCACCATCGAGAGCATGGTTGCATCACTGCCTGGTATGGCAATTGCTCGGCCTCTGACCGCAAGGCACTACAGAGGGTAATGCGTACGGCCCAATACATCACTGGGGCTCAGCTGCCTGCCTTCCAGGACCTCTACACCAGGCGGTGTCAGAGGAAGGCCCTGAAAATGTTCAGACCCCAGCCACCCCAGTCATAGACTGTTCTTTCTACTATCGCATGGCAAGCGGTACCGGAGTGCCAAGTCTAGGACAAAAAGGCTTCTCAACAGTTTTTACCCCCAAGCCAAAAGAGTCCTGAACAGGTAATCAAATGGCTACCCGGACTATTTGCATTGTGTGCCCCACCCCAACCCCCCTTAACCCCTCTTTTATGCTGCTGCTACTCTCTGTTTATCATAAATGCCTAGTCACTTTAACTATACATTCATGTACAGTCGTGGCCAAAAGTTTTGAGAATCACACAAATATTAAGTTCCACGAAGTTTGCTGCTTCATTGTGATATTTTTGTCAGATGTTACTATGGAATACTGAAGTATAATTACAAGCGTTTCATAAGTGTCAAAGGCTTTTATTGACAATTACATCAAGTTAATGCAAAGAGTCAATATTTGCAGTGTTGACCCTTCTTTTTCAAGACCTCTGCAATCTGCCCTGGCATGCTGTCAATTAACTTCTGGGCCACATCCTGACTGATGGCAGCCCATTCTTGCATAATAAATGCTTGGAGTTTGTCAGAATTTGTGTGTTTTTGTTTGTCCACCCGCCTCTTGAGGAATGACCACAAGTTCTCAATGGGATTAAGGTCTGGGGAGTTTCCTGGCCTTGGACCCAAAATATTGATGTTTTGTTCCCCGAGCCACTTAGTTATCACTTTTTCCTTATGGCAAGGTGCTCCATCATGCTGGAAAAGGCATTGTTCGTCACCAAACTGTTCCTGGATGGTTGGGAGAAGTTGCTCTCTGAGGATGTGTTGGTACCATTCTTTATTCATGGCTGTGTTCTTAGGCAAAATTGAGTGAGCCCACACCCTTGGCAGAGAAGCAACCCCACACATGAATGGTCTCAGGATGCTTTACTGTTGGCATGACACAGGACTGTTGGTAGTGCTCAACTTGTCTTCTCCGGACAAGCTTTTTTCCGGATTCCCCAAACAATCGGAAAGGGGATTCATCAGAGAAAATGACTTTACCCCAGTCCTCAGCAGTCCAATCCCTATACCTTTTGCAGAATATCAATCTGTCCCTGATGTTTTTCCTGGAGAGAAGTGGTTTCTTTGCTGCCCTTCTTGACACCAGGCCATCCTCCAAAAGTCTTTGCCTCACTGTGCGTGCAGATGCACTCACACCTGCCTGCTGCCATTCCTGAGCAAGCTCTGTACTGGTGGTGCTCCGATCCCGCAGCTGAATCAACTAGGAGATTCAGGAGACAGGAGACAGTCCTGGAGACAGTCCTGGCTCTTGCTGGACTTTCTTGGGTGCCCCGAAGCCTTCTTCACAACAATTGAACCACTCTCCTTGAAGTTCTTGATGATCTGATAAATGGTTGATTTTAGGTGCAATCATACTGGCAGCAATATCCTTGCCTCTGAAGCACTTTTTGTGCAATGCAATGGTGACGGCACGTGTTTTCTTGCAGGTAACCATGGTTGACAGAGGAAGAACAATGATTCCAAGCACCACCCTCCTTTTGAAGCTTCCAGTCTGTTATTCAAACTCAATCAGCATGACAGAGTGATCTCCAGCCTTGTCCTCGTCAACACTCACACCTGTGTTAATGATAGAATCACTGACATGATGGTAGCTGGTCCTTTTGTGGCAGGGCTGAAATGCAGTGGATTTTTTTGGGGGGGATTCAGTTCATTTGCATGGCAAAGAGGGACTTTGAAATTAATTGCAATTCATCTGATCACTCTTCATAACATACTGGAGTATACGCAAATTGCCATCATACAAACTGAGGCAGCAGACTTTGTGAAAATTAATATTTGTGTCATTCTCAAAACTTTTGGCCACGACTTTACATACTACCTCAATTGGCCCGACCAACCAGTGCTCCCGCACATTGGCTAACCGGGCTATCTGCATTGTGTCCCACCACCCGCCAACCGCTCTTTTACGCTACTGCTACTCTCTGTTCATCATAAATGCATAGTCACTCTAACCATATCTACATGCTACCTCAATCAGCCTGACTAACCGGTGTCTGTATATAGCCTCGCTACTGTATATCGCCTGTCTTTTTACTGTTGTTTTATTTCTTTACTTACCTATTGTTCACCTAACACCTTTTTTGCACTGTTGGTTAGAGCCTGTAAGTAAGCATTTCACTATAAGGTCTACACTTGATGTATTCGGCACACGTGACAAACTTTGATTTGATTTGAAGGTACTTTGCTGTTGTCCTGGGATTGATTTGCACTTTTCCCACCAAAGTAGGTTAATCTCTAGGAGACAGAACATGTCTCCTTCCTGAGCGGTATGACGGCTGCGTGGTCCCATGGTGTTTATACTTGCGTACTATTGTTTGTACAGATGATCGTGGTACCTTCAGGTGTTTGGACATTGCTCCCAAGGATCAACCAGACTTGTGGAGGTCTACAATTATTTTTCTGAGGTCTTGGCTGATTACATTTGATTTTCCAATGATGTAAAGCAAAGCTGCACTGAGTTTGAAGGTAGGCCTTGAAATATATCCATAGTTAAACCTCCAACTGACTCAAATTATGTCAATTAGCCTATCAAAGCTTCTAAAGCCATGACATTTTTTGGAATTTTCCAAGCTGTTTAAAGGCACAGTCAACTTAGTTTATGTACATTTCTGACCCACTGGAATAGTGATACTGTGAATTATAAGTGAAACAATCTTTCTGTAAACAATTGTTGGAAAAATTACTTGTGTCAAGCACAAAATAGATGTCCTAACCGACTTGCCATAACTATAGTTTGTTAACAAGAAATTTGTGGAGTGGTTGAAAAACAAGTTTTAATGACTCCAACCTAAGTGTATGTAAACATCCGACTTCAACTGTACATAAAAAATTAGTACTATATATTCATACTTTTAAAAAAAAGTTATTGAAGTATAAATTACCAAATTTATAATAGATTGTCACACATTTTCTGATAATTACTGAAGATTCCGGTAACTTTGGTAGATTACTGGTAGCTTTGCAACCCGACCTGTAAAACAGAGTCACATTAAGACTATAGAGAGAAGGAGGGGTGTGTGTGTGTGTGTGTGTGTGTGTGTGTGTGTGTGTGTGTGTGTGTGTGTGTGCTTGCATGTTCAGATCTCATAGCAGAACTCTGCTGGAGTGTGTTTTTTTAATGTGTCGGTATTCCGTATTTTAACAGCAGGACCCTTTCCTGGAAACCACACACACACACACACACACCTCCCCCCAGAAGAGCGGCGTAGAGGTATCCAACCACATCCTCCCTCCCTACTGGATGGCATGTTCCATAGAGGTTCTTCTATACACATTTTACAGTACATTCAGTCATTTAGCAGACACTTATCCAGAATGACTTACAAAAAGTGCATTCGTCTAAAATAAGGAAACAACCGCAGATCAAGGTCACTAAACCTGTTTTCTAAAATGGCACGTTATCAGCCTGACCGTGCCAGGATGAATAAAGAAGTATAAACCACACCTTCAACATAATGCATTTGAGATAGTTTAATGCAGGAAAGGTTACAAGGTATGAATGTAGAATAATGTTATTCAGAATGAATTTGAGCTCGGAATGAGGTTGGATGATTGTTAGATGGTTGTAAAATGGAAGAGTCTTGAAAGGTGCCGTCAGAGATGGTGTTGTAAGACGAAGAGGAAAACTTGATGATTTAAGTGATGGTTCGGGATGGTTGAAGCATCGTGATGGTTCGGGATGGTTGATGGCTTGATGGCTCAGGATGTTTGGTGGCGCTTAATGGTTGGTGCAGGTTGATGGTTGGTGGAGGATGATGGTTGGTGCAGGTTGATGGTTGGTGGAGGATGATGGTTGGTGGAGGATGATGGTTGGTGGAGGATGATGGTTGGTGCAGGTTGATGGTTGGTGGAGGTTGATGGTTGGTGGAGGTTGATGGTTGGTGGAGGTTGATGGTTGGTGGAGGTTGATGGTTGGTGGGGGATGATGGTTGATGGTTGGTGGAGGATGATGGTTGGTGGAGGTTGATGGTTGGTGGAGGTTGATGGTTGGTGGAGGTTGATGGTTGGTGGAGGTTGATGGTTGGTGGAGGTTGATGGTTGGTGGAGGTTGATGGTTGGTGGGGATGATGGTTGATGGTTGGTGGAGGATGATGGTTGGTGGAGGTTGATGGTGGATGGTTGGTGGGGGATGATGGTTGATGGTTGGTGGGGGATGATGGTTGGTGGAGGATGATGGTGGATGGTTGGTGGAGGATGATGGTTGGTGGAGGATGATGGTGGATGGTTGGTGGAGGATGATGGTTGGTGGTTGGTGGAGGTTGATGGTTGATTGTTGGTGGAGGATGATGTTTGGTGGAGCTTAATGGTTGGTGGAGGATGATGGTTGGGGAGGATGTTGCTTGGTCGTCGCATGGATCGGAAAGGGGAGATGAAGACTGAGTGTTGGGGTGGGAGTCCTGGTGGTCTCTGCTTCTCAGCACAGAGTTAATCCCCCTTATGGCCCCTGAAAAACAAGGAGAAGGGAGGAGACGGGTGGTGGAGGGATGAGAAATACAACAACAGATTAGGATAACAGGATCTGGATACTATAGACGCAGCCGTTCACTGGTGAGGGGATTGATTGTTGAGAGGGGAGGAGATTTCATTTGTTACAGGTGTCGTCTTTCCTCCCAAACTTGAGTTACTTTACACGAACATCATAATGTCAGTTAAATAGTTAAGCGTTGGACATTTTGTATTTTTGACCCACTCAACTCTCTTCTTACACAGACAGCAACAAAAACATAGTACACTGGGGAAAGACGCTCAGATTGTGCAAAGTCCAGTAATAAAAGCTGGGAAAGAAAATGTATCTATTGTTTTAAGTGGGTGAAGTATCCAGGACAATGCTTTGCACTAACCCACCTGATTCAACTGATCAAGGGCTTGGTGATTAGTTGATCAGATCATGTGACACTTTTGTCATTGTTATTGATGTGACCTTTTGTGATTGGTTCTTTTACAGTTTCCCTATGCGGCCCCGCCTCCTCAGGAGCCAGTAAAGACGCTACGAAGCCTTATAAACATCCGTAAAGATACACTAAGGCTCGTACGGTGAGTATCTCACACACAATTTACTTCTAGTTTATATCCCCTTCATTATTATTTTACTTATGCTTACAGATGTAAGATCTTAATTGCATCACCCTTTTGTTACTGAGAATTTTACCGCACAGTAGGAAATGCAAACTTGTAGTGTGTTTGAGGTTTAAAAGACTTCTAAAGTTTGTCATTTCCACTTTTAAAATGTTAGACTTGATTTTCTCAAAGGAAAATGTATCAACCCCTACAAAAAATATCCATTAATTATAATCCACATAATAATTCAGAATTCTTTACGTCCTGTCTCAAACCGGCTCAAATTAAAATCCTACATCTGTAGTCTGTTTTATTGCACTAGTCCAACATCTCAACTCCCCCCCCCCCAGAACCAAATAGCTGGCCGGAGGCTTTCACAAGCTTTGTTTGTGGGTTGCCGAGTTTACTCCCTATACTGTAATTACATTATTGGAACGGTGTGTAGGTGACGTTACCTGTGTTTCTGCATGCTGGCAGGTGTAGTGAGGACCTGAAACTGCCAGGGGAGGACGTGGCAGCGAAAAGCAAAGCCTGTTACAACATAGAGTTCACCTTCGACGCTGACACACAGGTGGCCATCACCATCTACTATCAAGCTATAGAGGAATTCCACAACGGAGTGCCTATGTAAGTGTGTGTGTGTGTGTGTGTGTGTGTACATGTTTATCTCTCCTAACTCTCTGCATTTCTCCTATAGCTACATTCCCCAGGACAGCTCTCTCCAGTCAGAGACGGTGCACTTTAAGAGAGGAGTCTGTCAGCAGTTCTGTCTGCCCTCCCACTCCATCAATCTGTCAGAGTGGGCCGATGAGGAGGTACGGTCTGTGTGTGTGTTTATGCATATTACTAACGAAGTATGTGTGTTTTCAGTGTATAACCTCTCTTTCTCACCCCCTTATCTCTCTTTTACACCAACCCCTCTCTGTCTCGCTCTCTCTTTTCCTCCACCCTCTCTCACTCTCTCTCTCTCTCTCTCACCCTCTCTCTCTCTCTCTCTCCCTCTCTCTCGCTATCCCTCTCTCTAGTTGCTGTTTGACATGGATAAGGATGTGTTTCCCATGGTTGTTCAAGCGACAGTAGACGAGGGGGAAGATCACATGGGTCACTCCCATGTCCTCCTGGCCACCTTTGAGAAGGTAAGGAGCTTTAAGTCTGATGTGCTGTAGGATCGTAAGTAAAGTGTTACATTTACAACGTGTTGAAGTATGTTCACTTTTACTCATTAGGTATCTTAATGTTTGTCTGAAATATTTTGAAATGTTTGACTCTTAAAAGTATCCCACTGGGCACAAACTGGTTGAATCAACGTTGTTTCCACATAATTTCAACCACAAAAAATCTATATGATAACATTGAATCAAGGTGGGAAACTGATTTCAGTCATCATCATTTTCAGTCATCCAACTTTTAAGCTAAATCCATTGATATGCTTCAAATGTTTGTTGATTTCACATTGAATTCATGTTGGTTGTCAACTCAATCAAATGTAAATGTAAAAACTAGATGTTGAAATGCTGTCTGTGTCCAGTGGGATTGGATTGTTGTCAGCGTCAGCTAAGTATCGACTGTTTGCTCCACAGCACATGGATGGGAGCTACTGTGTCAAACCTCTGAAACAGAAACAAGTGGTGAGTTTGTTTCCACCAGGTCCTTTTCCTCTCTCTCTCTCTCTTCTCTCTCTCTCACTCTCTTCTCTTTGTCTTCTCTCTCTCACTCTCTTCTCTTTGTCTTCTCTCTCTTCTCTCTCTTCTCACTCTCTTCTCTCTCTCTTCTCACTCTCACTCTCTTCTCTTCTCTCTCCGCTCTCTTCTCTCTCTCACTCTCACTCTCTTCTCTTCTCTCTCCGCTCTCTTCTCTCTCTCGCTCTCTTCTCTCTCTCGCTCTCTTCTCTCTCTACTCTCTTCTCTCTCTCTTCGCTCTCCTCTCTCTCGCTCTCTTCTCTCTCGCTCTCTTCTCACTCTCTTCTCTTCTCTCTCCGCTCTCTTCTCTCTCTCACTCTCACTCTCTTCTCTTCTCTCTCCACTCTCTTCTCTCTCTCTCCTCTCCTCTCTCTCGCTCTCTTCTCTGTCTTCTCTCTCCTCTCCTCTCTCTCGCTCTCTTCTCTCTTCTCTCTGTCTTCTCTCTTCTCTCTCTCACTCTCTTCTCTGTCTTCTCTCACTCTTCTCTATCTCTTCTCTCTGTCTTCTCTATCTCTTCTCTCTCTTCTCTGTCTTCTCTCACTCTTCTCTATCTCTTCTCTCTGTCTTCTCTATCTCTTCTCTCTCTTCTCTGTCTTCTCTCACTCTTCTCTATCTCTTCTCTCTGTCTTCTCTATCTCTTCTCTCTCTTCTCTCTCTCTTCTCTCTGTCTTCTCTCACTCTCTTCTCTCTCTTCTCTATCTCTTCTCTCTGTCTTCTCTCTCTCTTCTCTCTCTCTTCTCTCTTTCGCTCTCTTGTCTCACTCTGTATTCTATCTTGCCCCTCTCTCTTTCCTGCCTGTTATTGCCTCCCCCTTCTCCTCCAAAACCCTCTCTCCCCCTTTCAGCATCCTTCCTGGTATGTTATATAGTGAAACCTTCTCTCTCTCATCCCCAACATGTTTCTTCTCCAGGTGGATGGGGTGAGTTACCTTCTTCAGGAGATCTACGGCATCGAAAACAAGTACAACAGCCAAGAATCAAAGGTACCAAGTTGAGAATTTGGTTGTTTAGGACATGGACTAGTGAACACCTGATTTAACTCATTGAGGGCATGATGATTCGTTGCCAAGTTGAATCAGGTGTTTTTTGTTGTTGTCCGGGGCTACAATAAAACTATGTTGGAGGGACTGGAGTTGGGAACCATTGCTCTAACCAGTTCTACAGAGAGTCATTTTGAAAGTTTTGAACACAAATAATTGTGTTCAGTAGTCCATGCCCTAAACACACTGGGTTAGAGTATATGGACAGTGAATCTCATTTTTACTGTGTTTGACCAAGCTACCATACTGCTCTCTGAATGTAACGATGTGGTGATTGATTGATTATGTTGTCACCAGGTTGCGGATGATGAGATCAGTGATAACAGTGCGGAGTGTGTGGTGTGTCTGTCGGACGTCCGTGACACACTCATCCTGCCCTGCAGACACCTGTGTCTCTGTAATGCCTGCGCCGACACTCTCCGCTACCAGGCCAACTGCTGCCCCATATGCAGACTGCGTGAGTCTATAATGTCTGTAATGCTACAAAAGACCTTTGTAAAGCCATACGTCGGCATTTGTGAGCTTCATAGCAATACATCTAATACATTCTCAGTTAAATCAAATCACATTTTATTTGTTACATGCGCCAAATACAACAGGTGTAGACCTGAAATTCTTACTTACAAGCCCTTAACCAACAATGCAGTTTTAAGAAAAATAAGTGTTAAGTAAAAAATGGTTAAAGAGCAGCAGTAAGATAACAGTAGCAAGGCTATATACAGGGTGTTATGGTACAGAGTCAATGTGGAGGCTATATACAGGGTGTTATGGTACAGAGTCAATGTGGAGGCTATATACAGGGGATACCGGTACAGAGTCAATGTGGAGGCTATATACAGGGGATACCGGTACAGAGTCAATGTGGAGGCTATATACAGGGGATACCGGTACAGAGTCAATGTGGAGGCTATATACAGGGTGTTATGGTACAGAGTCAATGTGGAGGCTATATACAGGGTGTTATGGTACAGAGTCAATGTGGAGGCTATATACAGGGGATACCGGTACAGAGCCAATGTGGAGGCTATATACAGGGTGTTATGGTACAGAGTCAATGTGGAGGCTATATACAGGGTGTTATGGTACAGAGTCAATGTGGAGGCTATATACAGGGTGTTATGGTACAGAGTCAATGTGGAGGCTATATACAGGGGATACCGGTACAGAGTCTATGTGGAGGCTATATACAGGGGATACCGGTACAGAGTCAATGTGGAGGCTATATACAGGGGATACCGGTACAGAGTCAATGTGGAGGCTATATACAGGGTGTTATGGTACAGAGTCAATGTGGAGGCTATATACAGGGTGTTATGGTACAGAGTCAATGTGGAGGCTATATACAGGGGATACCGGTACAGAGCCAATGTGGAGGCTATATACAGGGTGTTATGGTACAGAGTCAATGTGGAGGCTATATACAGGGGATACCGGTACAGAGTCAATGTGGAGGCTATATACAGGGGATACCGGTACAGAGTCAATGTGGAGGCTATATACAGGGTGTTATGGTACAGAGTCAATGTGGAGGCTATATACAGGGGATACCGGTACAGAGTCAATGTGGAGGCTATATACAGGGTGTTATGGTACAGAGTCAATGTGGAGGCTATATACAGGGTGTTATGGTACAGAGTCAATGTGGAGGCTATATACAGGGTGTTATGGTACAGAGTCAATGTGGAGGCTATATACAGGGGATACCGGTACAGAGCCAATGTGGAGGCTATATACAGGGTGTTATGGTACAGAGTCAATGTGGAGGCTATATACAGGGGATACCGGTACAGAGTCAATGTGGAGGCTATATACAGGGGATACCGGTACAGAGTCAATGTGGAGGCTATATACAGGGTGTTATGGTACAGAGTCAATGTGGAGGCTATATACAGGGGATACCGGTACAGAGTCAATGTGGAGGCTATATACAGGGTGTTATGGTACAGAGTCAATGTGGAGGCTATATACAGGGGATACCGGTACAGAGTCAATGTGGAGGCTATATACAGGGGATACCGGTACAGAGTCAATGTGGAGGCTATATACAGGGGATACCGGTACAGAGTCAATGTGGAGGCTATATACAGGGGATACCGGTACAGAGTCAATGTGGAGGCTATATACAGGGGATACCGGTACAGAGTCAATGTGGAGGCTATATACAGGGGATACCGGTACAGAGTCAATGTGGAGGCTATATACAGGGGGTACCGGTACAGAGTCAATGTGGAGGCTATATACAGGGTGTTATGGTACAGAGTCAATGTGGAGGCTATATACAGGGTGTTATGGTACAGAGTCAATGTGGAGGCTATATACAGGGGATACCGGTACAGAGTCAATGTGGAGGCTATATACAGGGGATACCGGTACAGAGTCAATGTGGAGGCTATATACAAGGGGTACCGGTACAGAGTCAATGTGGAGGCTATATACAGGGGGTACCGGTACAGAGCCAATGTGGAGGCTATATACAGGGGGTACCGGTACAGAGTCAATGTGGAGGCTATATACAGGGGATACCGGTACAGAGTCAATGTGGAGGCTATATACAGGGGGTACCGGTACAGAGTCAATGTGGAGGCTATATACAGGGGGTACCGGTACAGAGTCAATGTGGAGACTATATACAGGGTGTTACGGTACAGAGTCAATGTGGAGACTATATACAGGGTGTTACGGTACAGAGTCAATGTGGAGACTATATACAGGGGGTACCGGTACAGAGTCAACGTGGAGGCTATATACAGGGGGTACCGGTACAGAGTCAATGTGGAGACTATACAGGGGGTACTGGTACAGAGTCAATGTGTGGGGGGACAGGTTAGTCGAGGTAAATGAGGCAATATGTACATGTAGGTAGAGTTAAAGTGACTATACATAGATAATAAACAGAGAGTAGCAGCAGTGTAAACGAGGGGCGGGGGGGGGCAATGCAAATAGTTTGATTAGCTGTTCAGGAGTCTAATGGCTTGGGGGTAAAAGCTGTTAAGAAGCCTTTTGAACCTAGACTTGGCGCTCCGGTACCGCTTGGTGTACAGAGAGAACAGTCTATGACTAGGGTGGCTGGAGTCTTTGGCAATTTCTTGGGCCTTCCTCTGACACCGCCTGGTATAGAGGTCCTGGATGGCAGGAAGCTTGGCTCCAGTGATGTACTGGGCCGTTCGCACTACCCTCTGTAGTGCCTTGCGGTTGGACGCCGAGCAGTTACCATACCAGCCAGTGATGCAACCAGTCAGGATGCTCTCTGGTTCGGCTGTAGAACTTTTTGAGGATTTGAGGACCCATGCCAAATCTTTTCAGTCTCCTGAGGGGGAATAGGCTTTGTCGTGCCCTCTTCATGACTGTTTGGACCATGAAAGTTTGTCGGTGATGTGGACACCAAGGAACTTGAAGCTCTCAACCTGCTCCACTACAGCCCCGTTGATGTGAATGGGGGAGTGTTCGGCCCTCCTTTTCCTGTAGTCCACAATCAGCTTCTTTGTCTTGCTCATGTTGAGGGAGAGGTTGTTGTCCTGGCAGTGCTCTGACCTCCTCCCTATAGGCTGTCTCATCGTTGTCGGTGATCAGGCCTACCACTGTTGTGTCGTCGGCAGACTTAATGATGGTGTTGGAATCGTGTTTGGCCATGCAGTCATGGGTGAACAAGGAGTACAGAAGGGGACTGAGCACGCACCCCTGAGGGGAACCTGTGTTGAGGATCAACGTGGCGGATGTGTTGTTACCTACCCTTACCACCTGGGGGCGGCCCGTCAGGAAGTCCAGGATCCAGTTGCAGAGGGAGGTGTTTAGTCCCAGGGTCCTTAGCTTAGTGATGAGCTTTGAGGGCACTATGGTGTTGAACGCTGAGCTGTAGTCAATGAATAGCATTCTCACGTAGGTGTTCCTTTTGTTCAGATGGGAAAGGGCAGTGTGGAGTGCAATAGAGATTGCATCATCTGTGGATCTGTTTGGGCGCTATGCAAATTGGAGTGGGTCTAGGGTTTCTGGGATAATGGTGTTGATGTGAGCCATGACTAGCCTTTCAAAGCACTTCATGACAGATGTGATTGCTATGGGTCGGTAGTCATTTAGGCAGGTTACCTTAGTGTTCTTGGGCACAGGGACTAATAGCCTAACTGTTACCCCATCTGCAGACTATGTGAGTCTATAATGCTGTAAGCCATACTCTGGTATGCATAAGACCACCACATCAATACTTAAAGGCCCACCTCAGAGGAAGTTGCTGCACCTATTTAGAGTAATTCCCATCCTAGAGCTGAAATTCTCGTTTAGGTTCCACCTCAAAGACACGCAGGCTGTTAATACATGTTCAGGAATTGGAGGGTGGAAAATGTTGTGGTGATTTTCACGTGTAGCAGAGAAATAACAACCAGTAAGGCATTGACTGTCAGCTGTCAGTGTAACTAGTTAGCATGCTAACCTTTGCTAGCTAATGAAAGTTATGTGAGCACCAATTCAGTTAAGACGGGCACACTGTAAGTCAGGTGAAAATAATTATTTCAGAAAGAGACTAGCAGCCTACCTGTCACAGCTCTTACTGTTTGATAATTCCATGAAACTGTGTCGGATTCCAGACGTCATTAGTGTTTGGACATGCACACGGATATGATCAAATAGCTATATTCTTTGTTCTCTCTGTTATCATTTTAGCTACCTAGCTAAATATCAATGCATTATCTAAACTGCACAGCTATATATGACAGCATTATCTAAACTGCACAGCTATATATTAATGCATTATCTAAACTGCACAGCTATATATTAATGCATTATCTAAACTGCACAGCTATATATTAATGCATTATCTAAACTGCACAGCTATATATTAATGCATTATCTAAACTGCACAGCTATATATTAATGCATTATCTAAACTGCACAGCTATATATTAATGCATTATCTAAACTGCACAGCTATATATTAATGCATTATCTAAACTGCACAGCTATATATTAATGCATTATCTAAACTGCACAGCTATATATTAATGCATTATCTAAACTGCACAGCTATATATTAATGCATTATCTAAACTGCACAGCTATATATTAATGCTTTATCTAAACTGCACAGCTATATATTAATGCTTTATCTAAACTGCGTCTGTGAATCTACCATTGAAATAGAAAGAATATAAGCTCCAGTAATATGGAGCCTACATATTAAAGCAATGGGCCAGTTTGTTTTGCATGGCCCGGTGCCCCGGGTGGGTGGAGATTTCTCTTCAGGATCAACTGAATGGTCAAAAAGGAGCAAACCCCGCACACCCGGGGCCCCAGGCATTGCAAAACCATTTATCTTAGGGCGTCAAGGGGAGCGGGGTTCCAAAGTGCAATCATATCATGCAATTTTACTATCTATAATATGGTCATATTTTTTTGACAAAATATCCAATGCATTATGATAATTTTCTGGTAAAAAAAGGGGAGGTGCAAAAACAGTTTCACCGCGACTCGCAAATTTTGTAGGTGTTTCTGATTAATAAACAATGCCATATTGGTGGGTGGAACCATTCAAATAAAACTCAGCACTGAAACAAAACTAATAATTTTAGTTGGTAATTTCATAGTAAAATAAATGTCATTGGCACGAATTTGCACAAAGCGTGCAGTTTTTGTCACTTCAAGCCCAAATTATATCATACTTTGACTAAAACAATTACTTGTTGACTTACATTGTTGTGCAGCATCGTGGGTAAACTCTGGCCACCTTTCAACTCGAAAAAATGGAATTCTACTGATGTGGGCGTTTTAGTGATGTTATCATGCGTCCTTAGCGTTCCGGGCCCTGCTGCAGATCCGAGCCATGAGGAAGAAGCTGAGTCCTCTCTCTCCTGCCGGGTTTAACCCCGTTATCACCTCCCAGACCTCCGACTCAGAGGAACACTCGGTATGATATATATATATATACATACACAGCTTTTTTTCTTTATAAATACAGCGTATAGCAACATGACATCTCATCTCCTTTTTTCGTTCATCACAGGCGTCAGACCACATCCCCCCAGGTTATGAGGCCGTGTCTCTCCTGGAGGCTCTGAACGGGCCCCTGAGCGTGTCTCCCTCGGCTCCCCCTCTGCAGGAACTCTCTGGGGGCCACGTCTCAGGGACCCTGCCCCACTATAGCAGTGAGCCCCACCCCGCCCCGGCACGCTCCATGTCCCCCCTGGACCACTCCAACTCCAGCCAGGGACTCAAACTGAAGAAGAGCGGCTCCAAGTGAGAGGAGCATACACTTGAAGACACAGGTTGTGTCCCAAATGACACCAAATTCCCTAAATAATGCACGACTTTTGACCACTACCCTATGGGCCCTGGTCAAAAGTAGTGCACTACATGGGGAATAGGGTGCCATTTGGGATGCATAAACGCATACAAACATACTGTATATTTGAATAGGAATTAGGACTTTTAAAGGTTTAGCTAATAGAATATCTTTCTTTCAGGACAAAGGTAGTGTTGTGAGTGTTTGTTGTGGTGTTTATGTTTCTGACTGCTACATTATGGGATGTGTCAGGTCTCTCTCCCAGAATTCTTCGGTGCTGCCCGAGGAGGAGGATGAGAAGTCAGAACGCAGCGAATCAGAAGTTCAGGCCTGCCGCCGGAAACAACAACCGGAGGTATAGTGACACAGTGTGTGCGTGACTGTTGATGTCTGTCTGTCTCCGGTGTGTGTGTGTTTGACCTTATTCTGTCTGCTCTCTGTTCCAGAGTGGTGTAACTCCAGAGAGTGAGAATCTGACTCTATCCTCGTCTGGAGCCATCGACCAGTCCTCCTGTACTGGGACACCTTTCTCCTCCACCATCACCTCCCCTGAAGGTGGGCCTTCTGCTGGGGCTGGCTGGCAGGCCCTGCTAGGGGGTGGCCATTGGGCAATAGAAAATGTGTCAAATTATAATACATTGTTAATTGTCTCTTCTTCTCTCTGTCTCTCCCCCTCTCAGACCAAGTGAGCAGTAGCCTGGCCCAGTCAGTCATGTCCATGGCTTCGTCCCACAGCCATCACTCTCAGATCAGCACTGACACCCTGTCTTCCATGTCTGGCTCCTACCTGGCTGGGCCGGAGGGGGAGGTAGAGGGGGAGGAGGGGGGAGAAGCAGAGGGGGAGGAGAACCAGGATGCACCCATGGAGAGCCGGGGACCCTCACAGCAGGATGGGGAAGTGAGACAGGGGAGAGAAGGGAGAACAGGGGTGGAGAGAGTGAGGGAACACCTAGAGAAGTGACTTGTTGAAATCTCTGACATAGAGAATAACCCCCCCCTCTTTCTTTCTCCCTCTTTTTTTTGTCTCTCTCTCAGGAGCTACCCATGGAACCAAAAGAACAGAACTTCTCAGTCGCTGTGTCAGACGAGCAGGATTCAGAGGTGCATATATAGTAGGGTCGTTCCACGAAGAGTGCATGTGTAGTAGGGTCGTTCCACGAAGAGTGCATGTGTAGTAGGGTCGTTCCACGAAGAGTGCCTGTGTAGTAGGGTCGTTCCACGAAGAGTGCATATGAAGTAGGGTCGTTCCACGAAGAGTGCCTGTGTAGTAGGGTCGTTCCACGAAGAGTGCATATGAAGTAGGGTCGTTCCACGAAGAGTGCCTGTGTAGTAGGGTCGTTCCACGAAGAGTGCATATGAAGTAGGGTCGTTCCACGAAGAGTGCCTGTGTAGTAGGGTCGTTCCACGAAGAGTGTATATGAAGTAGGGTCGTTCCACGAAGAGTGCCTGTGTAGTAGGGTCGTTCCACGAAGAGTGCATATGAAGTAGGGTCGTTCCACGAAGAGTGCCTGTGTAGTAGGGTCGTTCCACGAAGAGTGTATATGAAGTAGGGTCGTTCCACGAAGAGTGCCTGTGTAGTAGGGTCGTTCCACAAAGAGTGCCTGTGTAGTAGGGTCGTTCCACGAAGAGTGCATATGAAGTAGGGTCGTTCCACGAAGAGTGCCTGTGTAGTAGGGTCGTTCCACGAAGAGTGCATATGAAGTAGGGTCGTTCCACGAAGAGTGCCTGTGTAGTAGGGTCGTTCCACGAAGAGTGTATATGAAGTAGGGTCGTTCCACGAAGAGTGCCTGTGTAGTAGGGTCGTTCCACAAAGAGTGCCTGTGTAGTAGGGTCGTTCCACGAAGAGTGCATATGAAGTAGGGTCGTTCCACGAAGAGTGCCTGTGTAGTAGGGTCGTTCCACGAAGAGTGCATATGAAGTAGGGTCGTTCCACGAAGAGTGCATATGAAGTAGGGTCGTTCCATGAAGAGTGCCTGTGTAGTAGGGTCGTTCCACAAAGAGTGCCTGTGTAGTAGGGTCGTTCCACGAAGAGTGCATATGAAGTAGGGTCGTTCCACGAAGAGTGCCTGTGTAGTAGGGTCGTTCCACGAAGAGTGCCTGTGTAGTAGGGTCGTTCCACGAAGAGTGCCTGTGTAGTAGGGTCGTTCCACGAAGAGTGCACCATCATTGTAAAGTTTTTTTGTTGCTTTGACAAATTCCTTTCTGAAGATGATGATTTATTTAATGTTAGTTGAGATTGTGGTGCAGAAGAGCCAAGCCTAGCCAGCACGTGTAATGCACTGTTCCCTTAACGAGGGTGGGGAAGCCCTCTAATTGACTGCCTAAAGACCTAAAGGTGTGCCGCTCTGACTCTGTGGGGAGAGCATTCTGGCCAGGACCGATATGATTTGCAGCCCTTAAGCTTTTGGCTTGTCCTGTCGACTTTATGTTAAAGTCTGACCCTGTAGAGCTCTGCAAGAGCCAGGATGTCAATTTCATTTTCTTCATAAAAGCCTCTTTGTTTGCACCGCGTTCCTGTCTCCTGGGCCTTTACCTTTGAGTCATTACCCATGAGTCATTACCTATGAGTCATTGCCTATGAGTCATTGCCTTTGAGTCATTACCTATGAGTCGTTACCTATGAGTCGTTACCTATGAGTCGTTACCTATGAGTCGTTACCTATGAGTCGTTACCTATGAGTCGTTACTTATGAGTCGTTACTTATGAGTCGTTACCTATGAGTCGTTACCTATGAGTCATTGCCTATGGGTGTAAAACCCCTTGCACTGTCACAGTGATTCATTTTACATCTGTCCCTCATTTTAAGGTCAACCCTGTTACGTGAACTGAACTCTTGTTTTAATATGGTGAAACTATTCCTTGTTCAATATATCTTTAGATGACTTAAAATCGAATAGTCAAATCATAGAGTTAAATCAGTTGAGCTGGTTCTACTCTTTTTGGCCATTTTCATTTTTTATTTTGTGGTGGAAAAGTGAGCGGGTCGAGGATAACATGACAACCCTGTTACCCATAGATAGACAGGCTAGAATATATATATATATATTTTGTAGGGGTGGGTGGCACTTCCATTTAATTGGCACTCCTGTTGCAAACAACAAGCTTCCATTCCCCCTGTCACAAGGGAATTTATGGCTGATTTTAAGATGAAATCGTCAACCCTGTTACTTAATTTGGCACTTAACATGCTCTTTGTGACATAATTTTTTTAATTAGATGAAATCTCATCTGCACTTCTGCACTTCTCAAAACGCACCGAATTGGCGGAATGTACCTAGACTATATGAATGGATATAGATACAAAACGTATAAAATATACACTATAAAAATAAATCCAACTGTTTCTCTCCTTCTCACAGGGAAATGATGTCACAGAGGAAGACTGCCCCTCACCTTCCCACGAGCAGGGTAACTATGTGACGTCTTATTGACCTTTCCCCTCTCACCTCTGACTCCTCTGTTTTACCCTCCTCACTATTTGGCCATGCTGGAAAGGACAGAAGTATGGGGCAGTCTAACCACTAATATGTTATCCACTAATCTTAAAGCCTCCTGACCCTTGCCATACATTAAAACCATATAATAATAATCTCCAATACTCTCATCAATTCTGACGACATTGCCACTTTTGTCCTTTCTAACATGGCATTCTAGTGACTGACTACCCTGTTACAGCACCCTATACTTTGATCTACCATAGAAAGACCATTATTAGTGAGATAGCAGGGTGTTTTAATTGGTGCCATGCTAGATGCTCTCTACTGTAAATTAAAATGTGGGCTAAAATACTGGGCATCGGTGAAATCATCCCAAATCATCCGTTTGCACCTGTGCACTTGGCTCAGTTTGCTCTGTATGTGTGTGTGTCAGTCAGACCTGGTTCAAATACCTATGTTATGTGTATTTGAGTATTTTCTAATACTGTGACCAAAATAAACGAGCCTACTTCTATTGAAATTATTTTCAAACAATTTCCTATAAAGAGTATACTATTGGAAAGTATTTTCAAATACTATTTTCAAATACCTGGGTTAAATTGGAGTATATTTGAGTCAGTGTACTTGAGTATTTTAAAATACTTTCCAAGTGTATTTACAAATACATTCCAATATTCAACTACTTGTCTTTTCAAATAAAATATACAGTATTTAAATATTACTTCCAAATGTCATTGAAAATACTTGAAATCCCCTAAATAGTATTTGTATCCAGGTCAGCTGTGTATGTGGGTGGGTTGTTAGCTTGCCAATGCTTGTGTGTTTGCCTGCTGTGCTCTGCATGCGCTGCTTAGATTCCACACCCTAATATGCAGTTGTATGTACAGTATATTTGTGTGAGTGTGAGCCTCTCTCTCTCTGTCTCTCTCTCTCTCTGTCTCTCTGTCTCTCTGTCTCTCTGTCTCTCTCTCTCTGTCTGTGTGTGTGTGGAGTCATACTCCATCTCCTCATCCTCCTCTCTTCTTCCTCCACTCCAAAGTGATAAATTGGGCTTCAATCTCTAACCCTGCCTCTCTGTGTCCCCAGAGTTTGAATGTGTGACCCCAGAGTTTGAATGCGTGTGACCCCAGAGTTTGAATGTGTGTGTGTAATTTATGAATGTGTGTTTAAATGCTTGTATGTCTGCATGTTTGTGTATCTTGTGTATATGTTTGTGACATCTTAATCACCATGCATGTTCTGACTAGTATACAACTTCTTAATATTTATTTTTCTCCAGTCGTAGTCGGTTTGCATGTGTGTGCGTGTGCACACATTTTACTATAATTGTGTGTGTGCGTGTGTACACATTTTACTATAATTGTGCGAGTGTACACATTTTACTATAATTGTGTGTGCGTGTGCGTGTGTTCATGTTTTACTGTACTTGCGTGTACACGTTTTATTATACTTGTGAGTACCAGAAGTCCTCAGAAGAATACTAAACCAACTAAAATTCAGAGAAGTGAGGATATTTTGCCGTTCCTCACTTGTAAAAAGGCTATTTTAGGCTTAGAGGTTAGGTTTAGGGAAAATAAGATTTTGAATGGGAATCAATTGTTGGTCACCAAAAAGTCCTCACAAGTATAGTAAGACGTGTGTGTGTGTGTGTGTGTGTGTTTATATGGAGTGGTGCCATTGGTTGTGGGCATTAAATAAACAATAACAAACAATGAATAAATGAGTTAATAAGGAAACCAAAGGAATCCTGTCTCTATATATGTTCATGTGCGTATGATGTATGTTTGCATGTATCTGTCCCTGCTGCACCGTGTGCCAGCTTCCATGTACATCCTCTGAGCCTGCTGAGCCACATGCTACTCATCACCATCACATGATCTATCCCATGCCCTCCTTTACTTACACACACACACCCACACAAACACACACACACACACACAAAAAAACTAGCTACACCCCTGGCCCCGTCCCCTGCTGTGCCTGGCTGCTGTTGTTTGACCTTTGCCCTCGCTTGCAGGTGGGCGGAGCAGGTGTCCAGAGTTGGCCAATAACAATCAGGGCGTCGCCCTCTGCGACACGCACTGTTTGGGGGGGCTGGACAATGAGCAGGTTCCCGACTGCCGATTCGCCGGTGAGTGGCAACCTACCGAACATGGACCAATCAGAGCTGAGACTGGGGCGAATGGGGAGAGAAATGGGTGTCAGTGTAAGGAAATAAGAAGTGAGCGAGGGATCCTGGACGAGAGGAAAAACAGAAGTCAGGGTAGATTGAGAGGGTGGAGCGGGCAGGAAGTGGCAGACAGACAGGTCTACAGAGCTTTAAGTCAAAGCTGAGGCTCCGATGTAATCTAGCCAAGATTTGTTTAGCATAAACATTTGCCCTTCAAATGTCTGTCTACTACTGTTGTTTCATCTCAAAGGGCTCAGTAAATAGATGCAGGAAGGGAATGAATGAGCCAGACTAAATCAGGCTGTAATTGGCGTCAGCAGTGGGATCCATCCATACCGAACACTGACAGCATGTCTTTTTCAGCAGTTAGAACAGGAGGCTTCCTTCTCATCATCCACCCTTCTTTCACTGTTGTGGTTGTCGTCTGTTGTTGTTTTTCTCAATAGCGGGTAGTTGTGCAATCTCTTCCTACTCTACCCACAGTAAAAAAAAAAACTCCTGTGTGCGTGTCTTTATGTTTGTGAGTGTGTCTGATTGTGGATATGTGAGAGAGAGTGTGTGTGTGTTTGACCATGTTTTATTTGTTTGTGTGTGAGCTTTTGTGGTGTTCTATTTGTCCGTGTTCTGTTTGTCTGTGAGTGTGTGTGTGTGTGTGGGGGGGGGGGGGGGGGGGGGGTGAGAGCGCGTGTGGGTGTTCTATCCGGTTCATCCCAGAGCTCCAAGTTCATGTTCAGTGTCTGCCAGTTCCGAGCCGCTTTGCTAATCGTCTGCGACTCATCCCTCCACTCATCCCTCCCTCCATCCATCTCTCCCTCTCCTCTGCTTCTCCCTTGCTTGCTAGATGTGCCCCTCTGTTGTGCTGACCAGAAGCAGGTTACAGTGAGGGAGGGGTGAAAGGCTTTGTTTCTCAAGAGAAAATCCCAGTACCAGGCAGTGTGTCAAGATCCAGGTGCTGCTTTTGACAAGAACAACAAGTATCCAAAACCATTGAAAAAACGTTGCTTTAACTTGATCTCTGTAAGCGCTCTAACATGGGCAATGTTTCTGCGGCCACCAACTCTCAAACTATTAGTCCCTGTTTTCTGACCTTTTTGTTACAAGGCTCAAGCCGCAGAGTGAACGCAAAGATTTAGACATCTGGCTACTTGAGAACAGTCCCTATTTTAATAATTACAGACGAAGCCTTAGCTCCTCCCATTCCACGTAACTCCCAACTTATTGACCTCTGAGCCCAGTCCCTCGCTCTCCCTTGGTCGCCCTTGTACCCACCCACCCCCTCACCCCTTCTCTTTGTGGTATTTGAATTCTCTGTGCCGTAAATGTGTTCTATTCTCTGTTTCTCTCCTTTATCCATCATTTCATATTTTCCGTCTCCTCTTCGATGTCCCTCTCTCTCTTTCTCTCTCTCTCTCTCTGCTCCCTTTCGGATGGACAGATGCGGATTCGTGCCCTGTGCACATTGAGGAATAGGTATGGCTATAGCTGTGGCTAGCTGGTAGGTCAGAGGATATTCACTAAACTAAAACCATAGGCTCACGCTATTGACACTGTAGACTGCTCTACCTGTTAAATAACACCTATCTGGTAAATAATTACTACCTGGCTACCTGGGATATAAACACGATATGGCTACCTGGGATATAAACACGACATGGCTACCTGGGAGATAAACACGACATGGCTACCTGGTAAATAACCCCCACCTGTTAAATAACCACTACCTATTAAATAAATACCTGGTAAATAACCACCACCTATTAAATAAAGGTATGGTACATAACCACCACCTATTAAATAATTGCATGGTACATAACCACTACCCACTAAATATATATATATGGTACATAACGGTACATACCAAACAAATACATGGTACATAACCACTGTATATTATATCAATACATGGCACATAACAACTACCTGGTACATAACCACTACCTTGTAAATAACAGCTACCTGGTACATAACAACTACCTGGTAAATAACCGCTACCTGGTAAATAACCACTAACTGGTAAATAACCGCTACCTGGTAAATAACCCCCACCTGGCTACCTGGTAAATAACCGCTACCTGGTAAATAGCCGCTACCTGGTAAATAACTGCTACCTGGTAAATAACCGCTACCTGGTAAATAACCACTACCTGGTAAATAACCACTACCTGGCTACCTGGTAAATAACCGCTACCTGGTGAACAACCACTACCTGGATAACTGGTAAATAGCAACTACCTGGTAAATAACCACTACCTGGCAAATAACCACATTTTAAATAACCATTACCTGTAAATAACCACTACCTTGCTACCTGGTAAATGACCACTAATTAACCACTACCTGTTAACTAACCACTACCTGGTAAATAACCACTACCTGGTAAATAACTGCTACCTGGTATATAACTACTACCTGGTAAATAACTGCTACCTGGTAAATAGCCACTACCTGTTAAATAACCACTACCTGGTAAATAACCACTACCTGGTAAATAACCACTACCTGGCAAATAACCACATTTTAAATAACCATTACCTGTAAATAACCACTACCTTGCTACCTGGTAAATGACCACTAACTAACCACTACCTGTTAACTAACCACTACCTGGTAAATAACCACTACCTGGTAAATAACTGCTACCTGGTATATAACCACTACCTGGTAAATAACCACTACCTGGTAAATAACCACTTGTTAAATAACCACTACCTAGTAAATAACCACTTGTTAAATAACCACTACCTGGTAAATAACCACTTGTTTAATAACCACTACCTGGTAAATAACCACTACCTGGTAAATAACCACTACCTGGTAAATAACTGCTACCTGGTAAATAACCACTACCTGGTAAATAACCACTTGTTTAATAACCACTACCTGGTAAATAACCCCTACCTGGTAAATAACCACTACCTGGTAAATAACCACTACCTGGTAAATAACCACTACCTGGTAAATAACTGCTACCTGGTAAATAACCACTACCTGGTAAATAACCACTTGTTTAATAACCCCTACCTGGTAAATAACCCCTACCTGGTAAATAACCCCTACCTGGTAAATAACCCCTACCTGGTAAATAGCCACTACCTGGTAAATAACCACTACCTGGTAAATAACCACTTGTTTAATAACCACTACCTGGTAAATAACCACTTGTTTAATAACCACTATCTGGTAAATAACCACTACCAGGTAAATAACCACTACCTGGTAAATAACCACTACCTGGTAAATAACCACTACCTGGTAAATAACCACTACCTGGTAAATAACCACTTGTTAAATAACCACTACCTAGTAAATAACCACTTGTTTTAATAACCACTACCTGGTAAATAACCACTTGTTAAATAACCACTACCTGGTAAATAACCACTTGTTTAATAACCACTATCTGGTAAATAACCACTACCAGGTAAATAACCACTACCTGGTAAATAACCACTACCTGGTAAATAACCGCTACATGGTAAATAACCACTTGTTTAATAACCACTACCTGGTAAATAACCACTTGTTAAATAGCCACTACCTGGTAAATAACCACTTGTTAAATAACCACTACCTGGTAAATAACCACATGTTAAATAACCACTACCAGGTAAATAACCACTACCTGGTAAATAACCACTACCTGGTAAATAACCGCTACATGGTAAATAACCACTTGTTTAATAACCACTACCTGGTAAATAACCACTTGTTTAATAACCACTATCTGGTAAATAACCACTTGTTAAATAACCACTACCTGGTAAATAACCACTTGTTAAATAACCACTACCTGGTAAATAACCACTACCTGGTAAATAACCACTACCCGGTAAATAACTGCTACCTGGTAAATAACCATTTGTTAAATAACCACTACCTGGTAAATAACCACTACCTGGTAAATAACCACTACCTGGTAAATAGCCACTACCTGGTAAATAACCACTTGTTAAATAACCACTACCTGGTAAATAACCACTACCTGGTAAATAACCACTACCTGGTAAATAACCACTACCTGGTAAATAGCCATAGTGTGATCTAGATCAGTGATGTCTTACTTTTCTCCTGGAGAGCCAAACGGTGTTTATATGAGTTTCAGCCCAGCACTCAATCATCCATCATTGACTAATCCTCAAGAAAACCTTGATTAGTTGAATCAGGTGCTTTAAGTGCTGGGTTGGTACAAAACCCTGCATATAGCTACCGTAACTCTCCTGTCTTTCAGGGACGAATCCCAACTTGAGAAACACATCTGGTAAAAGTGTTTTGTGCACATTTCTGAAGTTGGGATAGGTCCCTTATTGAATGTGCATGTGGCTCAATAGGCCTGACTTTAACTCCCCATTGCAACGACCAGGTAGGTAGCCTAGCGGATAAGCGTGTTGGACCAGTAGCTGAAAGGTCGCTGGGTCGAATCCCCGAGCCAGCAAGGTGTAAATATCTGCAGTTAACCTTCAGCAAGGCAGTTAACCCCCAGCAACAACTGCTCCCTGGTTGCCGATGACGTCATCCCACATCTCTCTGATTCAGAGGGGTTGGGTTAAATGCGGAGGACACATTTTGGTTGAATGCATGCGCAACTGACTAGGTATCCCCTTTTACCACTTTCCCTCCAATTAGACTGGTCCGCCACAGACTTTAGACACTACCATTATCACCCACTAGATGGCGATAGAATAGAACAGTCCTCAACATGTTGTTTTTCTTTTATATCCTTTGTTTTCTCTCTCTCTCTCTCTCTGTCTCTGTCTCTCTCTCTCTCTCTATCTCTCTCTCTGTCTCTCTCTCTCTCTCTCTCTCTCTCTCTCTCTCTCTCTCAGGTCTGATGTATCTGGGAGGCTATAGGCCAGTGTTGGAGCCTCTCCCCCACCACGCCTCAACCAGTAATATCAACCTGGAGGAGCAGGGGGCGGAGACTAGGGATGGCCAGAGTCCCAAACAAACACCTAACACACCACGCCGCGGACCACTCATAGTGTAACACGCACACACCCGTACAATTCCGACCTCAGCGTCATAACAGCACAGACTGATATTTTAGCCATTTTACGCAACCTCATGATTACGCAGTAGACCTTCCTCCCTGCATCTCCTCACCTAATCAACCAACGCCCATGTCCTGAGGCAGTGTCCTCACTGAACCGTCCTGCACCTCTCCTCACTCAACCGTCCTGCATCTCTCCTCACTCAACCGTCCTGCATCTCTCCTCACTCAACCGTCCTGCACCTCTCCTCACTCAACCGTCCTGCATCTCTCCTCACTCAACCGTCCTGCATCTCTCCTCACTGAACCGTCCTGCATCTCTCCTCACTGAACCGTCCTGCACCTCTCCTCACTCAACCGTCCTGCATCTCTCCTTGCTCTGGACAATAGATGAGAAGCATCTATCTCAGTTACTAAATCTAAATCTAACAGGAAAATCTTGAAGAGGATTTAACCTATCCACAGTCCAAAAAGGAGACTGCTAGAGTTAGACCATTCTCCCCCTCAATGTGTCATAATCGCTTTCTTGTGTTTCGTGTCATTGGTAGACCTTTGGGACTCCTCCCCTTGCCTCTACCAACCAACCAATCAGGGGTTAGTGTGATCTGCAATCTAATTAATATTAATGTATTTCTGTTTGACCTTCTAACGAGTGGTCGAACACTATAAAAACAACAGTTAGCTTCACTAGACGACCAAACTGGATTGTACTGGACTCACCAGCTCCAGTCCATGAACCAGTAGACTCTGGCCCTGGTTTTGCATGCAGCTCTTTTATGTCTCCAATCAGCCCTACTGTACTCAACTGTGATCTATCCTGAATGGGACTTGCCTCGTTAGCTAAGAAACTGGACATGCTGGTGAAAGGAGGATTTGATCCAAAATGGCGGTGGTAGATAGTTGCTGAACTGTAAAGAAGACAGAGTGGAGACCCTGAGAATGTACGATGCCGATGGAGGATGTGTAACACTCAGAGGAGAATGTAACGTAATGATTTGTTTTGGGGTTATTAACTGTAGAAGAATGACCTCTGAACTTTGAACTACCACCTGTGTCCCTTGCACACCTTTCCTAACGCACACACCAGATTATCTCAGTCTGACTCACTGGTGTAAAGAGCTTTACCACAAAGACACTAAAGCAATACAGAACCTGTACCTGTACCTGTAAACAAGTAACACACATCACCCTACAAAAACACCTGTGCTGTTCGATAGACAAACCTGAACCTTCTCATTTTGTGAAAACCTTTAGTTAGTTTAATTTTCTATTATATTGTTTTTAGTGTATGCTCTACTGTTAATGTCGTCACATGTTCTGTGTTTTATTTGTTTAAACAAAAATGTGTTGCTCATTACGTGGATGATATGTGAAATTAATAATTGTATTTGAGAAGAAAAAAAAACTACATAAAAAAAACGATGATGACACCAACTGTTACCCAGGCAACACACTTTGCAGTGCATGAGGCGATTGTAGAGTAAAGCATGGTAGTCTATGTCAGTCTCCACCCCTGTAGAGTACCCACAGTGGTATGCTCCACAGATCCTCACACCCCTAAAGAGTACCCATAGTGACCTTTCTGTTTTGTCATATTGTCTCCAAATGACACCCTATTCCCTGTATAGTGCACTACTTTGACCAGAACCCAATTCCCTGTATTGTGCACTACATTTGACCAGAGCCTTATTCCCTTTTAAGTGAAGGTAGCGAGCCATATGGGGCAATAGGGTGACATTTGAGATGCATAGATAGTCTATAAGATACACTACAGATGGCTCTCTTCCTTATCCTCAACTACAGGCTGGCTACAGCTGTTAGCTAGTGTTCACGCCGTCAGCTCATACACCCCTACCTGTATCCCTCTCACCTACAGTATACTGGACCATGGGTCACTTTTGTAGAATGCTGATTGAAAATGTCAACTGCAAGAAAAGAAATAAAGTTTTTCGAACTAAAGTCCTTTACCATTTCTTGTTTACATCCAGTGAATGAGACAATTTATTTCGCCGTGGTTCTTTTTTTTTTTTCGATTTAAAAGCTGCTTTCAAACACCAACCTCTACTGGACATCGTACTTACAAATATAGATCGAACTACTGACCGGTAGTTTAGGAGGTGGCTTCTCAGAAAATGTTGTATGATTCTGCACGTAAATCCGAAGACACTCCATTTAGTATGTTACGAATTTCCAAAATGTATGATATGTTACGAATTCTAGCTAGGTTGCTAACGTTAGCTGGGTTATGTTTCAATTTAGGAGTTCGGTTAAAGGGTTAAGGGAAGGGTTAGCTAAAATGGTTAAGGTTATGGAAAGGGTTAGCTTTAACATGCTAAGTAGTTGTAAAGTAGCTATAAAGTACTAATTAGCAAAAATGCTAAAGTTGTCCATGTTGAGATTTGAACCCTCAACCTTTGGGTTGCAAGACGTTCACGTCATATGCCCACCATTCACCCTGACCAAATATCTTATATAACCCTACCAAACAAAACATTATATATTATTTTGAGTGCCGGATTTACTTTGATTATGTTACGTCTAGTCTATGACATCAGGCGTAGGGAACTATGGAACATTCAGGGAGGTGAGGGTATGAGGTTGAATCCCGTTGAAGGCACATTGTTTTAGAATAAATCGAATTAAAACAATTGTACTGTTGTTCAAATCATTTGTTTTATTTAGTATAGTATAAGATTCTGTCTTAAGCATCCTAGATAATGGCATAGATTTCGTTTTGGAAAAATAGTAAAGTTGTAGGCGAAAAAAGGAAGCCTGATGTAAGATTTAAACCTGCTATTCCAACTGATTATAAACTATTAAAGCCAACGATTTACCGCTGCACCACAAAGTTTTAGTGAAAATAGTGGAGGGGAAAAACGTCTTTCTGATATTCACACGCTGCTATATTGCTGATCAGATATTGCTGACTAATATGCATTGTGAACAAATAACCAAGCTTTGAGTAACGAACCGCTTTTACTAATGAGTAATGAACCGTTTTCGGAACAATTCCGTGAAAGCATACAGAAAGCCTCGGTTTCACATCACTACAAAGAAGTGGAGGCTTTCTCTTTGAGCACATTTTCCGTAGGTATGAAGAATTAGGATCTGAACAGATAGTTCAACGCTTCTGCTCTTTTCTATTACATTAACACTTGTCATTGCTCCTATCCAGAACCTCTTAC
Organism: Oncorhynchus nerka; assembly: GCF_034236695.1. Classification (NCBI taxonomy): domain Eukaryota; kingdom Metazoa; phylum Chordata; class Actinopteri; order Salmoniformes; family Salmonidae; genus Oncorhynchus; species Oncorhynchus nerka. The sequence continues at coordinate 36,194,799 of NC_088411.1, forward strand.
AGTAAGTAGCGAGTGAATACATTTTAGAATTGATCCACCAAAAGGAATCGAACGAAACAACCCTAGCGTTGCGAGCACCATGCTCAACCAACTGAGCCACACAGGACCTGTAGGGAACACGTTATATGGTCTATACTTGGCATGTAAGGTTTCTCACTTATGGGTGGCACAAATTGTGATATGGTCCCGCTTTAAATGACGTGCAGATTATAAAGGCACCATAATGCATTCATAAATGTGTTCGAAATAATCTATAACCGTATGTCATGCTTTATAAAGGGTTCATAAGTGTTGCCTAACTGTGTTACATAATCACCCATGTCAAATGTGACATAACCCACTATGTCAAATATGACATAAACCTGTGCTTTATACAGGGTGTCATAAGCACCACTTAATAAAGGCCTTATAAATCATATTAAATTGATTTACCATTTATAACCCTGTCGTGCATCTTGGTAGAACATTGTAATGCCAGGATATTGGGTTCAATTCCCGGGATCACCCATAAGTAAAAATGTATTCATGCATGACTGTAAGTCGCTTTGGATAAAAGTGTCTGCAAAATTTCACATTTTAAATTTCACAAAAACATTTCTAGGATGGCACAACTCTTTCCCTCTTAGGTGCCTAGTCAATAGTGGACCTGACCTCAACTTCCCCCAAAGTGCTGTGTCGCAGGATAACACAGACTAAAGTGCAGTCATGCACAGGAAAACACATTGAGAGGGCCTTTTGAAATCAGTTTACATTTTTTGGGCCTGGGGGTCTTTTTATTTATTTTTCTTCCAGGTTTTGGATTTCCCCCAAAACTCTGATTTCCCCATTTTCTCACAATGATTTTTATGATAAAAACAACAAAATGAGATTTTCTGTGATTACAACAATGCTTAAAACACATCAGGGGATGATTTTTTAGGTCTTGGAAAAATCTAAGAAACTTTTTGAGTGTAGTTGCCCTTTAATTCAATGAGCGTTCCCTGCACTGTTGTGATGTAATTTGGCAGCCAATGGAATGGGTGGAGTAAGAGGCCAGCAACATTCTGCATTATTCAGAGCCCCATGAAATGACACCATATATAAAATCTAAAGACCCTACGGAGTATTTCCTACAATATTTTTTACTGCGGCACCCAGAATAGTTCTTGCTCTAAGCCAATATGTATTCAATATACAGCCATTTGCATTGGGGGCATTTATTTGACCTTGAAACATGTTTTAAAACCCAAATGTAATGCAAATGTCTTTTAAATATGAACAAATATGAATCGTTGTTAATGCTGAGACAATTATTTTTCATATACAGTGCATTCAGAAATGATTCAGACCCCTTAACTTCTTCCACTTTTTGTTATGTTACAGCCTTATTCTATTTCCTCATCAATCTACACACAATGCCCCCTATTGACAAAGTGAAAACAGGTTTTTAGACATTTTTGCAACTGTATTACAAATAAAAAACAGAAATACCTTATTTACACAAGTATTTAGACCTTTTGCTATGAGACTCGAAAGTGAGCTCAGGTGCATCCTGTTTCCACAACTTGATTGGAGTCCACCTCTGGTAAATTCAATTGATTGGACATGATTTGGAAAGGCACACACCTTTCTATATAAGATCCCACAGTTGACAGTGCATGTCAGAGCAAAAACCAAGTCATGAGGTCGAAGGAATTGTCCCTAGAGCTCGGAGACAGGATTGTGTCGAGGCACAGATCTGGGGAAGGGAACCAAAACATGTCTGCAGAATTGAAAGTCCCCTAGAACACAGTGGCCTCAGAGAGTCAGGACACCCATTTAACATCCCATCCAAAAGACAGCACCCTACTGTCAGGACCCGGTTACGAACCCGGGTCTCCGGAGTGAGAAACAGTCACTTAACCAACTGAGCCACGAATAGTTGGCAGAACCCAGAAGATGAGGCAGACACAGCAGTACTTGAGACGATGTATTTAATGAAGTAAAAAATGAAGTTCTTCAGGAAAACATGTAACTCCACAACTTCAAAAGGAATTCCACAAGAACAAAGGTAATCCTCCAAGACAAAAAGGTAAATCCACAAGGTGGAAGGTATAGCACAAAAAGCCTCAAAAAATACTCAAAAACAAACAAACAAACAAGAACAAAAAACAGAATTCCACAAGAGAGTCCACCGGGATCAACAAGAGTTCACAGAGTACTAGGGCTGGGTGCTAACATACAAACACAGAGCAAAGGACTGAGGAAAACAAAGGGTTTAAATACAATCAGGGGAAACGAGGCACAGGTGCAAATAATAATGGGGATCAAGGGAAAACAAAAGGTCAAAAGGCACAATGGGGGCATCTAGTGACCAAAACCGGAACAACCCTGGCCAAATCCTGACAGAATCCCCCCTAGAACGGCTCCTGACGTTCCTACCAGCTCTCTCAGGGTGGAGAGCCCTGAACTGACGAATGAGGTCAGGGTCCAGTATGTCTTTGGCAGGAACCCAGGAGCGCTCCTCGGGACCGTAGCCTTCCCAGTCCACCAGATACTGCCAGGACCGCTGCACCCGGCGGGAATCCAGTATCCGATGGACGGTATAAGCCGGCTGGCCTCCAATGACACGAGGCGGAGGGGGAGGTCTGTCTGCCGGGACAAGGGGAGAAAAACAACAGGTTTTAATAAGGAAATGTGAAATGTGGGATTAATCTTAAGGGATCTGGGTAAGTGTAGGCGATAAGAAACTGGGTTAACTCTCCTGGCAACCTTAAAGGGACCGATGTATTTTTGGGACAGCTTGCGAGACTCCACCCGTAGTGGTAAGTCTCTTGTGGAGAGCCAGACTCTCTGGCCGGGCGCAGGGTAGGCCCGGGACGGCGACGTCTGTTGGCTTGTTGTTGGTACCTCTGAGGAACGCATAAGATTAAGACGGGTCTTCCTCCACATAAGCCGACAGCGTCTGACGAACTTCAAGGCTGAAGGCACTCTGACTTCTGCCTCCTGGTCCGGGAACAATGGAGGGGCATAGCCAAACTGACACGTGCGGGGACATACCAGTGGAGGAGGAGCGCAAGGTGTTGTGCGCGTATTCGGCCCAAACAATGAAGGACGACCATGTGGACGGGTTGTTACGAGTCATACATCGGAGGGTGGCTTCCAGCTCTTGATTCATCCTCTCTGTTTGGCCGTTGGACTCCGGATGGTACCCTGAAGATAGACTGGCAGAAGCACCCATGAGTTGGCAGAAGGCCTTCCAAAACCTTGAGGCGAACTGGGGACCTCTGTCAGAAACCATATCTTGAGGAATGCCGAAGACTCGGAACACATGATTAATTACCAACTCAGCCGTCTCCTTGGCAGAAGGTAACTTAGTCAGAGGGACGAACCTGGCCGCCTTTGAAAACCTGTCGATTATGACTAGGATAGTAGTATTGCCATGGGATGGAGGAAGGCCAGTAATAAAGTCCAACGAGATATGGGACCAGGGTCTGTGGGGAATAGGTAAAGGGTGAAGGAGTCCTTGAGGGCGGAGGTGAGAAGATTTGCCCTGGCAGCACACGGGGCAGGCATTGACGAAAGAGGCAACGTCTTCTCTTATGGTAGGCCACCAGAACTTACGCTGGATGAACTCCAAGGTGCGACCTACGCCCGGGTGACAGGTGAGGCGAGAGGAGTGCCCCACAGAAGGACCTGAGTCCTCACTGCCTTGGGGACAAACAACCGATTGGCAGGACCCCCTTTCGGGTCCGGTTCGATAGCTTGAGCTCGTCTCACGGTATCCTCAACTTGCCACGAAATCGGAGCCACGATCTTAGCAGCAGGAAGGACAGGCATGTCCGTGTCATCTCGAATGGCAGGAGCGTAGACTCGGGACAGGGCATCCGGTTTGAGATTCTTCGACCCGGGCCGATAGGTGAGGATAAACTGGAATCGATTGAAGAAAAGAGACCATCTAGCTTGTCTAGAGTTCAACCGCTTCGCCTGCTGGATATACTCCAGATTTTTGTGGTCCGTAAGCACTTGAAACGGGTGAGAAGCCCCTCGAGCCAGTGTCTCCATTCCTTCAATGCCATCTTAACCGCTAGGAGTTCACGATCCCCCACATCGTAGTTCCTCTCAGCCGGGGTAAGCCGGTGTGAGAAGAAAGCGCACGGATGAAGCTTCTTGTCTTCACCCCTCTGAGACAGGACAGCTCCAACACCAACCTCTGAGGCGTCTACCTCCACCACAAACGGTTCCTCCGTAGTCGGTAGTATCAGGATGGGAGCAGAGAGGACGCGCTGCTTGAGTCCTTGGAAGGCCGTCTCAGCTTCTCTTCCCCACAAAAACCTTGCATTGCCACCCTTGGTTAAAGCTGAGAGAGGGGCTGCCACCAAGCTGAAGTTCTTGATGAACTTGCGGTAAAAGTTTGTGAAGCCCAGGAAACGCTGAACTTCCTTAACGGATTTGGGGGTGGGCCAATCCGCTACCGCCCCTACCTTCCTGAGGTCCATTTGGACTCGACCGGGTTCCACTACAAATCCCAGGAATTGTACTCGGGATGAATGGAATTCACATTTTTCCGGCTTAACGTACAGATGGCTGTCTAGGAGGCGTTTGAGTACTTGTCTGACATGCTTTGTGTGTTCTTGAAGAGAGCTCGAAAAGATGAGGATGTCATCCAAGTAAACAAACACAAATATGTTAAGCATATCCCTAAGCACATCGTTTATGAGCGCTTGGAACACCGCTGGGGCGTTGGTCAGGCCGAAGGGCATCACCAAGTATTCATAGTGACCAGTAGGCGTGTTGAACGCGGTCTTCCACTCGTCACCAGGTCTGATCCGCACAAGATGGTATGCGTTCCGCAGGTCAAGCTTAGTGAAAACAACTGCTTCCTGGAGCAGCTCGAAGGCTGTGGCCATAAGGGGTAGCGGGTAACGGTTACGGACGGTTATGGCATTGAGTCCCCGGTAGTCGATGCAAGGACGTAATCCACCGTCTTTCTTGGCCACAAAGAAAAACCCTGCTCCCGCCGGGGAGGTGGATGGACGCATGAGGCCTGCTTCCAGAGCGTCCTTGATGTAGGTATCCATAGCAGCTCGTTCGGGTGGAGATAGGGAAAAGATCCGACCCCTGGGGGGGCAAGTGCCCGGAAACAGTTCGATGGGGCAATCATAAGGTCTATGGGGTGGTAGCATGGTGGCCCTCTGTTTGCTAAATACCAGTTTGAGGTCATGGTAACACTCGGGAACTCGGGTCAGGTCGATGGATTCTAAAGACTCGGGAGTAGAACTCGGGAAAATACATGTAGCTTGGCACGTAGGACCCCACTGCTTGAAAGTGCCCACAGACCAGTCGATGTGAGGGTTATGGCTGTGAAGCCAGGGGTATCCAAGGACGAGAGGGAACTCGGAACAGGAGATCAAATGAAAGTTCATCAATTCCTTGTGTTGTGAAACTGAAAGTCGCAAGGAGGTAGTGACATGAGTGACAAGTCCAGATCCCAAAGGGCTTCCATCCAATGTAGTAACCCTCATGGGGTTACTTAGAGGTTCAGAGGGAACGCCATTCTCCTTCGCCCAGACACCATCCATGAAGTTACCTGCGGCTCCAGAGTCTACCAAGGCTTGAAGGTGAAGCTTGTGGTTGTCCCAGGAAAGGGTGACTGGAATGAGCAGACGGGAGTTGGACGGATGGGAGGAGGTTATGTTTCCCGTTACAGTTCCCCCCGGTCTGTACGGGACAGAGCGTTTCCCTGGAGCCCGGGACACGTGGAACGGAAATGGCCCGGTTTGCCACAATATAGACAGCGTCGCTCCCTCATCCGGCGGTCTCTCTCAGCCTGGGAGATGCGTCCAATCTGCATGGGTTCCGGTGGAGCCAGCGAGGATAAAGGTGGGGACTCGGAGCTGGAACTGATAGGGGCTAGAGGTCTACGGTTGAGTTCTCTCTCTCTCAGACGCTGGTCAATGCGTGAGGCCAACTTGATCAGGGACTCGAGATTGTCCGGTGGTTCCCGAGTGGCCAGTTCATCTTGGATAGTGTCGGAAATGCCTTTCAGAAAGCACACAGTGAGCGTCTCGTTGTTCCAGCCACTCGCTGCTGCCACCGTGCGGAACTGGATGGCATAGTCCGTCACGCTGCGCCGACCTTGGTGGAGAGTCAGGAGCTGTTTGGCTGAGTCAGGACCACTGCTTGGGCCTTGAAACACTCGTTTGAATTCCTCAGCAAAGGCAGAGTAGCTGGCACAGCAGGAACTATGGGCATCCCACACAACAGTAGCCCAGGCCAGGGTTTTTTCCGACAGCAGGGTGATGATATATGCGATCTTAGACCGGTCGGTGGGGAACGACGAGGGTTGCAGCTCGAAGGAGAGAGAACATTGGGTGAGAAACCCTTTACAAGCACTTGGATCACCTGAGAACCGTTGGGGAGGTGGAAGACGAGGTTCAGCCAGAGGGTTAACTGCCATGGGTACGTGAATCTGAGGTACTGGGACGGGAACTGTTGCCGAGGTAAGTCGATCAGATATCTGCTTTATGGAAGTCAGCATCTCCGACAGAAGATGAGAATGTCTAGCCATTAAGGCCTCTTGCTGAACCAGGGCAACTTCGTGGCGTTGGACAGTCTCCTGGTGGTGGAACAGCCTGGCAACAAGGTCCTGGGAACTGGCTGCCTCTGGGTTCATTTTTTGGCTCTGTGTTTCTGTCAGGCCCCGGTTACGAACCCGGGTCTCCGGAGTGAGAAACAGTCACTTAACCAACTGAGCCACGAATAGTTGGCAGAACCCAGAAGATGAGGCAGACACAGCAGTACTTGAGACGATGTATTTAATGAAGTAAAAAATGAAGTTCTTCAGGAAAACATGTAACTCCACAACTTCAAAAGGAATTCCACAAGAACAAAGGTAATCCTCCAAGACAAAAAGGTAAATCCACAAGGTGGAAGGTATAGCACAAAAAGCCTCAAAAAATACTCAAAAACAAACAAACAAACAAGAACAAAAAACAGAATTCCACAAGAGAGTCCACCGGGATCAACAAGAGTTCACAGAGTACTAGGGCTGGGTGCTAACATACAAACACAGAGCAAAGGACTGAGGAAAACAAAGGGTTTAAATACAATCAGGGGAAACGAGGCACAGGTGCAAATAATAATGGGGATCAAGGGAAAACAAAAGGTCAAAAGGCACAATGGGGGCATCTAGTGACCAAAAACCGGAACAACCCTGGCCAAATCCTGACACCTACACAGGGCAATGTCCCCAATCACTGCCCTGGGATTTTATTTTTTAGACCAGAGGAAAGGGTGCCTCCTACACCACTTCCAGCATCATCTGGTCTCCCGTCCAGGGACTGACCAAGACCAACTCTGCTTAGCTTCAGAAGCAAGTCAGCAGTGGAATGTAGGGTGGTATTCTGCTGGCTAGAGAGGAGCTCCAGAGAAGAATGGGAGAAACTCCCCAAATACAGGTTTGACAAGCTTGTAGTGTCATACCCAAGAAAACTCAAGACTGTAATCACTGTCAAAGGGGCTTCAACAAAATACTGAGTAAAGGGTCTGAATACATATGTAAATATGATATTCAATTTTTTAAATATATTTTTGTATACATTTACAAACATTTCTACAAACTTGTTTTTGCTTGTCATTAGTGAGTATTGTATGTAAATTGATGAGGGGAAAAACTATTTAATACATTTTAGAATAAGGCTGTAATGTAACATCTTTTTATCAGTAGCAGAAATACTAACAGTATGAGGTTCATACTGGTGTTTCCATGTATTTTGAGATAACAGCTGTTTCAGCATACACCTTCATACTAGTGCCCTCAATACACTATCAGTTTCAAGTGAATAGAGCGAAGAGAAGTCGAGGTATTAGGGTATTTTTGTTGTTTTTAAAAGTTGAGATTTTCTCTATATTTTGACATATTGCTTAGCTTTTTTCAAACTTAGTAGAGGCTGACACAATGAACATAGATGATTGATTGAGTTTATTTGCATGTATAAAAAAAACAAGAACACATATTTTAAAAACTTCGCAGGGATAACAGAAAAATTCAGACTTATTTCTATTGTGGTCCCTAATGAGCATGGTACAACAACAACAAAAACATACATGTAGAATTGACATAGAGCGAAGAGAAGTTGAGTTATTAGGGGTTGATTGAGAACGCAATATTTATTTTTAGAAAGTTGCGATTTTCTCTTCCATCTTTTGAAGTGTCACTTAGCTTTCAAACTTAGTAGAGACTGACATGATGAACATCCTTTCTGAGTTGCGAGTCAATCAGAATGACGGTTTATGAGAATATCTTTTAAGATTCACCCGTAATTACATTTGTGGTTAAATAAGTTCAACGATGTTTGTGTTCTTTCATCAGTTTCATCATGTGCAGTGTCAATGGGTGTTTTGAAAGGCACTTGTGTGTTTGCTCATGTACATAAAATATACACCATGTATCTATAGAATATTTTATCAATACGTGTGTAGGTTTGCATATTCAAATGGCAATTCATTTAGAAATGTAACCTTTAATTAACCAGGCAAGTCAGTTAAGAACAAATTCTTATTTACAATGACGGTCTAGGAACAGTGGGTTAACTGCCTTGTTCAGAGGCATAAAGACAGATTTTTACTTTGTCAGCTCGGATATTCGATCTAGAAATATTTCGGTTACTGGCCCAACGATCTAACCACAAGATTACCTGCTGCCCCAAGAGTATTTATGTTACCCAACATTGTTTCTTCTTAACTGGTTATAATAAACGGTACATACTTTTCGTGTCTTATAATGTGCTAATGAAACAAGAAAAATGCTATTGTAGACTATGCTGAACAGCAATAAAGAAAGAACTGAAAGTCCTTCCAGTGCGTGTGTGTGTGTGTGAGAGAGAGTATCTTGCCAGTTGCTCCTCCAAGCTGTAGGTGGCGATATGCTCTGAAATATCGCGTCATTGGCACAACTGTATCTTTCTATCAATGACGTGGACTTTCATTGTAATAATTTACTGCAGCCTCGCTGCTTTACACACAATATATTTGTCTGCGATATAATTGCATGCTACGACTAGTTTGACAGTTGTCTATAAAGTAGCCATTATTGTAGTATTTATTAGAAGGAATAGAAGGTCTGAGACGTTTGAAAACGGTGGTGATTTCTCAGTGAAACAGGTAAGTACTTTCACTAACGTTACTGTACCAAGAAAAGGTTACTTTGCTGCGCTGTCACCACGTTAGCTGCCAACGTAGAAACTGTCTCACGCTAGAAGAGAAACAAAGTGTGACGTTAGCTAGTCAGCTTAGTTACTAAGTAATTGCAATGACATTAAAATAAGGTTGGAACAACGTATCTTACAGTAGCTAGCTCCTATATACTTCCTCAATTTGTTTTGTCTAGATAGGCTACAGAAAGCAAACCATGGTAGTCAACATGTCAGTTAGCTTTTCTATTGTGTTTGATTGTGAAAACAGAAACTTTCATTTGTATTCTCCCCCAGCCCCCCACCCAAAACTCAGGATGAGTAAAAACAAGGTGTTGAATCTGAAGGATAAAGTCGATGGCAACGAGATGGATCTGAGCCTCTGTAACCTCACTGAAGTTCCTGTTAAAGAACTGGTAGGCCAACAACGACACACTCACACCACATTACTTTTTATAACGCCATGTATTATAGGCAGTAGTCTTGTTGTCATACTGTTATGTGTGCGCTTTCAGGCTGCCTTCCCGAAAGTTACAGTCCTGGATCTGTCCTGCAACAACATCACCTCCCTGCCTGTAAGTAACCTTGAATGACCCCATCCCCAAAGCCAAACACTGGTCACCACAATCTTCAGTTCGGTCAGTTGTGTTAGTGCTGGACTAGAACTAAATCCTGCTCACAGTGTTGCTCTCCTCTGAAGACAAGTGGCAAATGTCTTTAAAGTAGATATTCTGGTAGCCAACCCAGCCCGATGGTCAAGGAGTTGTACTACAGTATATTAACAAGAGGTATATGGGTAGAGGAGGAGAGGGGTGTAAGAGTTAGCAGCACTAGTGTACCTTGAGTTTCCTCTGAGCGTTGAACTAGCGCAGACATTCCACTTTCTCCTGTCTGTGGATCATAGAAGCCACGCCGGAATGTTGCTGTAGGAGGGGAGAGAGATGAGTATTACAGACTGTACATAACTGTGTGTGTGTCCAGCTGGAGTTCTGCAGCCTGAGCCACCTGGTCAAGGTGGACCTCAGTAAGAACCAGCTGACTGTTCTACCTGATGATCTGGGTCGCCTTGGCAACCTGCAACACCTGGATCTGTACAACAACAAGCTGACCATTCTGCCGGTCAGCTTCTCACAACTCAAGGTAGGTAATACACAACACTAGAACTGGGAATTGCTAGGGACCTCGTGATACTAAACGGTGTCTAACCACTGAAGTTAACCAGACAATGATCTGCCCACTATTTAATTAGAAAACAAAGGAGTTGGCATGCTTCACCATTGGCACCCATGTAACTTGTATTTTTGATCTGCCCACTATTTAATTAGAAAACAAAGGAGTTGGCATGCTTCACCATTGGCACCCATGTAACTTGTATTTTTTACCAGGTAAGTTGGCTGAGAACATGTTCTCAATGACCTGGAAATGAGCCAATTGGAAGCTGGGGAGGATTATGTGGCCACACCCCTACAATAAGTGCCATTAGATCTTTAGTGGCCATAGAATCAGGACACTCATTTAACATCCCATCTGAAAGACAGCACCCTACACCGGTCAATGTCCCCAATCACTGCCCTGGGCCATTGGGATGTTTTTAGACCAGAGGAAAGAGTGCCTCCTACTGGCCCTCCAACACCACTTCTAGCAGCATCTGGTCTCCCATCCAGGGACTGACCAGGCCCAAACCTGCTTAGCTTCAGAGGCAAGCCAGCAGTGGGATGCAGGGTGATATGCTGCAGGGTGATATGCTGCAGGGTGATATGCTGCAGGGTGATATGCTGCAGGGTGATATGCTGCTGGCTAAGATCTGCCTGGGTATAGTAGTTAGTTCCCCTCCGAAGCTCTCCTGGAACAATAATTCTAGCAGGCAAACTACAGCACAATATAAGGCCCATGTTCACTGGTGCCATTCTGCTGGAAATACATTTGACCTGGAAATAGAGTGAATTTATTCAGAGCAATTACGAGTCCCAAATAAGTGGTCTTAATGCGTGGGTGTATGGAAATACTGCTGACTTGGCAAAATGAGTTAGTGATGATACTTCTCATGTAATAGAGGAAACATAGACATTTCCCAAACATCAGCTTACAGACAGCTCAAATGTATTCACCCCCTGGGTCCCAAAAGTCCCAGTATTCTCCTGGCATTTTACTACTATTATTAATTAATATGGTCATCTGCTTAATTCTATAATATATAGCAATATTTACTGTTCATTTATTTTTGGTGGACACAGATATTAATCTGAAAAATGTGTAAAGCTCTGTGAATGAGCTAGGAATAAACTTTGAATCCAACCATCAACAGTAGGAAAGGCTAACTACTCGGCCAATCCATAACCTTTTACGACAATCTGAAAATTCTATTGTTAGACAATTCATTACAAACAGTTTTAAAAACATTAAATCATATGTGCTTTTCATCACCAAGACTACACAGTAAACTCTACAATTAGCCAGTTATCTTTGAGCTGGGTAATATTGGTGAACTGAACACGACCACAGTGGCATATGGATGGGGGTTGAAGACAGAAAACACTTTCCACAGTCTCAACAGTCTTCTTTTTCCCCTTTGTCTGCGTGTGTGTTTGTGTCCGCAGAACCTGAAGTGGCTGGATCTGAAGGACAACCCTCTGGAAATCAACCTGGCCAAGGCTGCAGGAGACTGTCTGGACGAGAAACAGTGTAAACAATGTGCTGCCAAGGTAAGACTGGGATGGAGAGAGAGATGGGAAGGTAGGCAGAGGGAAGATGGAGCAACTCTTGGAGGACAATGGAAGTTGATAATAAAGTTTCTTCATAAGAGATGACATTTTTATTTAACTAGGTTAAGAACAAATTCTTATTTAGAATGACGGCCTACCCCGGCCAAACCCTAACGACGCCGAGCCAATTGTGCACTGCCCTATGGGGCTCCCAATCATGGCCAGTTGTGATACAGCCTGGAATTGAACCAGGGTCTGTAGTGATGCCTTTAGCCCTGAGATGCAGTGCCTTAGACCGCTGCGCCACTCAGGAGGACAGGGAGAGGAAGGAGACGTTGAGATAGACTAGAGGTTTGTTGGGTTCTATTATGGTGCAGTGTAATTTCAACTACAATGTGATTGTAGGTTCTCCAGCACATGAGGATCCTTCAGGAAGAGGTAGACAAAGAGAGGGAGCGGCGCCTCCTAAAGGACAAAGGTAGGTACTACGATACCGTTGCCAGTGGTCAGTCATTGGGCTCCGCCTGGGTCTGCGTCCAACATGGCGCCCTTTTCCCTCTGTAGTGCAGTACTTTTGACCAAAGCATAGGGCTCTAATCAAAAGTAGTGCACTATATGGGGGAAAAGGGTGCCACTTTTCCCCATATAGCCTAGGATTGCTAGAAGCTATCGGTCGCAAACACATTTAGCAGATGTTATTGCAGGTGTAGCGAAATGCTTGTGTTCTTAGCTCCAACAGTGCAGTAATATCTAACAATACACACAAATCTAAAAGTAAAAGAATGGAATTAAGAAATATTAGGATGAGCAATGTCGTAGTCCGGAGTATAAGTATGTGTGTGTGTGTGTGTGTGTGTGTGTGTGTGGTAGGCTGTATAGACATTATGGACAGTATGTGGATATAATATGTAGTATATCTGAAGAATACGTGGATAGGATAGTAAATGTACAGTAATAGTTGAATAGGATGGCATTGACTAGAATACAGTATATACATTTTGAACAGTATGTTAACATGATTTAAGTGACCGGTGTTCCATTGTTAAAGTGTTCCATGTCTATGTACATAGGGCAGCAGCCTCTAAGGTGCAGGGTTGAGTAACCGGGTGGTAGCCGGCTAGTGACAGTGACTTAAGTTCAGGGCAGAGTACTGGATGGAGGCTGGCTAGCGATGGCTATTTAACAGTCTGATGGCCTTGAGATACAGTGCCTTGCGAAAGTATTCGGCCCCCTTGAACTTTGCGACCTTTTGCCACATTTCAGGCTTCAAACATAAAGATATAAAACAAGTGGGACACAATCATGAAGTGGAACGACATTTATTGGATATTTCAAACTTTTTTATTAAATCAAAAACTGAAAAATTGGGCGTGCAAAATTATTCAGCCCCCTTAAGTTAATACTTTCTAGCGCCACCTTTTGCTGCGATTACAGCTGTAAGTCGCTTGGGGTATGTCTCAGTTTTGCACATCGAGAGACTGAATTTTTTTCCCATTCCTCCTTGCAAAACAGCTCGAGCTCAGTGAGGTTGGATGGAGTGCATTTGTGAACAGCAGTTTTCAGTTCTTTCCACAGATTCTCGATTGGATTCAGGTCTGGACTTTGACTTGGCCATTCTAACACCTGGATATGTTTATTTTTGAACCATTCCATTGTAGATTTTGCTTTATGTTTTGGATCATTGTCTTGTTGGAAGACAAATCTCCGTCCCAGTCTCAGGTCTTTTGCAGACTCCATCAGGTTTTCTTCCAGAATGGTCCTGTATTTGGCTCCATCCATCTTCCCATCAATTTGAACCATCTTCCCTGTCCCTGCTGAAGAAAAGCAGGCCCAAACCATGATGCTGCCACCACCATGTTTGACAGTGGGGATGGTGTGTTCAGGGTGATGAGCTGTGTTGCTTTTACGCCAAACATAATGTTTTGCATTGTTGCCAAAAAGTTCAATTTTGGTTTCATCTGGCCAGAGCACCTTCTTCCACATGTTTGGTGTGTCTCCCAGGTGGCTTGTGGCAAACTTTAAACAACACTTTTTATGGATATCTTTAAGAAATGGCTTTCTTCTTGCCACTCTTCCATAAAGGCCAGATTTGTGCAATATACGACTGATTGTTGTCCTATGGACAGAGTGTCCCACCTCAGCTGTAGATCTCTGCAGTTCATCCAGAGTGATCATGGGCCTCTTGGCTGCATCTCTGATCAGTCTTCTCCTTGTATGAGCTGAAAGTTTAGAGGGACGGCCAGGTCTTGGTAGATTTGCAGTGGTCTGATACTCCTTCCATTTCAATATTATCGCTTGCACAGTGCTCCTTGGGATGTTTAACGCTTGGGAAATCTTTTTGTATCCAAATCCGGCTTTAAACTTCTTCACAACAGTATCTCGGACCTGCCTGGTGTGTTCCTTGTTCTTCATGATGCTCTCTGCGCTTTTAACGGACCTCTGAGACTATCACAGTGCAGGTGCATTTATACGGAGACTTGATTACACACAGGTGGATTGTATTTATCATCATTAGTCATTTAGGTCAACATTGGATCATTCAGAGATCCTCACTGAACTTCTGGAGAGAGTTTGCTGCACTGAAAGTAAAGGGGCTGAATAATTTTGCATGCCCAATTTTTCAGTTTTTGATTTGTTAAAAAAGTTTGAAATATCCAATAAATGTCGTTCCACTTCATGATTGTGTCCCACTTGTTGTTGATTCTTCTCAAAAAAATACAGTTTTATATCTTTATGTTTGAAGCCTGAAATGTGGCAAAAGGTCGCAAAGTTCAAGGGGGCCGAATACTTTCGCAAGGCACTGTAGAAGCTGTTTTTCTGTCTGTTGGTCCCAGCTTTGATGCACCTGTACTGCCTCGCCTTCTGGATGATAGCGGGGTGAACAGGCCATGGCTTGGCTGGCTGATTATCTTTTTGGCCTTCCTGTGACCTTGGGTGCTGTGTAGCGTTGCACATTTTGGGGAATATTCAGAGATGGAAACTTTCCGTGGGAATTAACGGAAATATATGAAAATTAATATTAATACTATTTAAATGTAGATGTTTTTTGCATTGGATATATTTCCCATATCATATGGAGACAGAAACATAAACCTTTTACCTCATCATAAGTAGACACTGCAAATGATTAGATCCTTCCAATAGAAAAAAAATAATTTTTTTTAGTTACGAATTGATCTTAAATTAAATGAGTTGACTCTTCACATGGGATGATTTCACTGACCAAAAGAAAGGAAATATTAAATGATCCCCAATGATCCATCACATCTCCCCAAAAAACGTTTTCAACAAACATCTGTAAAATGATAGTGTAGAAACTAAAGCTTTGGTTGTCTTCCTCTCAGGCGTCCATGTTTTCTCTCTGGACCTCATCAATGTCCACCTCTTAAACATCAGACTCTGAGGCCTCATCTTCACTGTCACTTTCCAACCTTGTTGAAGATGGCTCGTTGTCAGGCTCAAAAGCCCAAAATTTGCCCGGATGGCCACCAATTTTCAACCCTTGTATTGTTCAGCCTGTTGTGTGCTTTGGTGTGTGTGTTCCCAAACAAGGACCAGTTGCGCTCTGAGGCGGCAGATGTTGGTGGGATTTGGAGGATGATGGAGGCAACAGGGGAAAGAGCCTCCGATGCACGAAGTCCCTTCCACCAGCTGGCTGATGAGATATGTTGGCACGACTGCCATATTGCATCTCTATCCCAAAGCCCTTGCTTGGAAGTGTACTTTGCCAGACTGCCATGAACCTTGCCCTTATCCAGGCCAAGGTGGTGAGACACGGTAGTGATGACACCATAGGCCTTGTTGATCTCTGCACCAACATGTACGCTGCGGCGTGTATGATCTTCAGGCAGAAGTCTTCACACTTTTTTATGTATTTCAGAACTGCAGTTTCCTCTGCTTGGAGCAACAGTAAAGTGGGCAGGGCAGTAGGAATGTCTTCTCTTACATCAGCAAGCAGAGTCTGAACATCAGACAGGATGGCATTGTCTCCCTCAATCCGTGCAATGGCTACTGCTATAGGTTTCAGGAGTTTAAGGCGGATTACCACTCTCTTCTTGATGGGTCTGTCCATATTGGCAAACTGTGATATGGCCATTTCTTGGAGAGACTCCTTCCCCTCCAGGAGACTGTCAAACATGATGACAACACCACCCCAACGGGTGTTGCTGGGCAGCTTCAATGTGGTGCTCTTATTCTTCTCACTCTGCTTGGTGAGGTAGATTGCTGCTATAGCTTGATGACCCTTCCTGTACCTAACCATTTCCTTGGCTCTCTTGTTGAGTGTATCCATTGTTTTCAGTGCCATGAAGTCCTTGAGGAGCAGATTCAATGCATGAGCAGCACAGCCAATGGGTGTGATGTGAGGGTAGGACTCCTCCACTTTAGACCAAGCAGCCATCATGTTCGCAGCATTGTCTGTCACCAGTGCAAATACCTTCTGTGGTCCAAGGTCATTGTTGACTGCCTTCAGCTCATCTGCAATGAATTGACTGGTGTGTATGTTGTCCCATGTGTCTGTGCTCTTGTAGAATACTGGTTAAGGAATGGAGATGTAGTTAATTATTCCTTGCCCACGAACAGTCGACCACCCATCAGAGATGATTGCAATACAGTCTGCTTTCTCTATGATTTGCTTGACCTTCACTTTAACTCTGTTGAACTCTGCCTCCAGCAAATGAGTAGATAAAGCATGTCTGGTATGAGGGGTGTATGCTGGGCGAAGAACATTCAGAAATCTCTTCCAATACACATTGCCTGTGAGCATCAGAGGAGAACCAGTTGCATACACAGCTCGAGCAAGACATTCATCAGCATTTCTCTGACTACGTTCCTCCATTGAGTCAAAAAGACTTCTGATCCCAGGAGGACCATGAGCTGTTTCTATCGATAAGGTGTCTGCTTCATCATTTTCACCTCGAATAGAAGCAGAGGGACTTTAGTCAGAGGTAGCTTGTTGTGAGCGCTGAGGGAACTTGGCCAGATGATTCTGTATCTTTGTTGCATTCTTCACAAATGATTTGACACAGTATTTGCAAATGTACACAGCTTTTCCTTCTACATTAGCTGCAGTGAAATGTCCCCACACATCAGATAGTGCCCGTGGCATTTTTCTGTTGCGCCTTTTTCACCACACTGCGGGTGGACCATTTCAAATAGTCAGTGATTGGTACGCAGAGGAACTTGAAGCTTTTTACCTTCTCCACTGCGTCCCCGTCGATGTGGATAGGGGCTAGCTCGCTCTGCTGTCTCCTGAAGTTCCACAATCTGTTCTTTCGTTTTGTGGATGTTGAGGGAGAGGTTGTTTTCCTGGCACCACTCTGCCAGGGCCCTCACCTCCTCCCTGTAGGCTGTCTTGTGGTAATCAGACCTACTACTGTTGTGTGGTCTGCAGACTTGATGATTTGAGTTGGAGGCGTGCGTGGCTACGCAGTCATGGGTGAACAGGGAGTACAGGAGGGGGCTGAGCATGCACCCATGTGGGGCCCCTGTGTTGAGGATCATGGTGGTACAGGTGTTGTTTCCTACCTTCAGCACCTGAGGGCGGCCTGTCAGGAAGTTCAGGACCCAGTTGCACAGGGCGGGGTCAGACCCAGGGCCCCGAGCTTAATCATAAGCTTGGAGGGTACTATGGTGTTGAAGGCTGAGTTATAGTCAATGATTAGCATTCTTGCAGTGCTATGGCATCATCCGTGGCTCTTTCGGGGCGGTCTAGGGCAGGTATTCCCAAACTAGCCTCGTGAAACGCAATGCCATCGGCGGTACGCCAAATACAAATGTGATTCACATTCTTCACATTTTCAAACAGTACATTTATATTTTCCAAGGGGGCTATGCATTTGGGTGAGATTTTTTTCTCTCCTGAGTAGCCTCGTTTCACTGCCAAAAATAAAATTCAACCATCTAGTGTTCAGCAAAATAACAACACAATGTCAAATACAGGTAGCCTAGTCAAATAATTAACATCCAATCACATTAACTGTTACTATCTCGCGGGGAAACCTTTACTCTTGCACAGACATTTAGAAACGAAACATAACTATTTGGAAAATAAGCCACGGGAGTTTTTGGAGTGAGAATAAAGACGACTTTCGAGTAGTAAGACGTGTAAAAGCAACAGATACCATTAATAAGAAGGGACTAGAAGCCTCTTATATGGTGAGCTACCGAGTGGCTAGAACAGGCAGGCCCCATACTATTGTGGAGGACTTAATTCTTCCTGCTGCTGCGGATATGGCTGGGACAATGCTGGGGGAAAAGCCCCAAAAAACTATACAATGTCTTCATCAAACAACACTGGCACAGCTCCTGGGGGGTCAATTAGGAAAGACATTCTCTTCTGCAAATGACTGGAAAC
This sequence comes from Oncorhynchus nerka, assembly GCF_034236695.1. NCBI lineage: Eukaryota > Metazoa > Chordata > Actinopteri > Salmoniformes > Salmonidae > Oncorhynchus > Oncorhynchus nerka. The sequence goes on from NC_088411.1 coordinate 36,213,008, forward strand.
CCGGACAACATGACAGGATATTTAAGTACTGGACAGCTTTGTGACATCAAATGGACTTTGGTGGTCAAGATGTGTTGGTATCTGTACTGATGGAGCAAAAGCCATGACAGGGAGACATAGTGGAGTGGTAACGCTCGTGCAAGCAGTTGCTCCCGGTGCCACTTGGGTACACTGCAGCATCCACCAAGAGGCTCTGCTGCCAAGGGAATACCTGACAGCTTGAATGAAAGTCGTTTTGGACACTACAGTGAAAATGGTTAACTTTGTTAATTAAAGCAAGGCCACTGAACTTGTGTATTTTCTGCATTATGCAATGATATGGGCCATGTAACGCTTTTACAACATACAGAAGTGCGCTGGTTATCAAGGGACAAAGTATTGACACGCTTTTTTGAATTGAGAGAAATGCTTAAAGTTGACTTTACTGACCATCATTTTCACTTGTCTGACTGCTTGCATGATGAGTTTCTCACACGACTGACCTACCTGAATGATCTGAATCTAGGATTACAGGGACTGCAACTATATTCAATGTGCGGGATAAAATTGAGGCTAAGATTAAGAAGTAGGAGCTCTTCTCTGTCTGCATTAACAAGGGCAACACACAGGGCTTTCCATAATTTTTTTTGTGTGCAAATGAACTCAAGCTTACAGACAATGTCAAACGGGATATAGCGACGCACCTGAGTGAGCTGGGTGCGCAATTACGCAGGTACTTTCCTGAAAACGGACGACACAAACAACTGGATTCGTTATCCCTTTCATGCCCTGCCTCCAGTCCACTTACCGATATCTGAACAAGAGTTCCTCATCGAAATTGCAACAAGCGGTTCTGTGAAAATTTAATTTAATCAGAAGCCACTGCCAGATTTCTGGACAGGGCTGCGCTCCGAGTTTCTTGCCTTGGCAAATTGTGCTGTTAAGACACTGATGCCCTTTACAACCATGTGCCTATGTGAGAGTAGATTCTTGGCCCTCACTAGCATGAAAACTAAATACAGGCACAGACTGGAAAATGATTTAAGACTGAGACTCTCTCCAATACAACACAACATTGCAGAGTTATGTGCATCCTTTCAAGCACACCCTTCTCATTAACCCGTGGTGAGTTATTCACAATTGTTGATGAACAAATAAGGATTTATATGTAAGATGGCTAACTAAAGAGCTAAATTATTGATATTCTATTATTATTTGTGCCCTGGTCCTATAAGAGCTCTTTGTCACTTCCCACGAGCCGCGTTGTAACACAAACTCTCACTCATTCTTATATTCAATATATGTATCGTATAGTGTGTGTGTGTGGCAGGCTTACAATGATGGCAAAAATCAACATTTGAGAGTGCGCTGACCCTGGTGCTAGAGGGGATATGCGGCTGGAGGTGGAATGTTTGAAGGGGTATGGGACTATAAAAAGTGTGGGAACCACTGGTCTAGGGTGTCAAGTAAGGTGATATGATCCTTAACTAGCTTCTCAAAGCACTTCATGATGACAGAAGTGAGTGCTACTGGTCGATAGTAATTTCATTCAGTTACCTTTGCGTTCTTGGGTACAGGAACAATAGTGGACATCTTGAAACAAGTGGGGAAGGCAGACTGGGATAGGGAGAGATTGAATATGTCCGTAAACACTCCAGCCAGCTGGTCTGTGGATGCTCTGAGGACGCGGCTAGGGATGCTGTCTGGGCCGGGAGTCTTGCGGGGGTTATCACGTGGTTAATATGTCTTACTCACGTCGGCCACGGAGAAGGAGAGCCCACAGACCTCGGGAGTGTCCAGCGTTGGTGGCACTGTATTATCCTCAAAGCGGGCGGAGAAGGTGTTTAGCTTGTCCAAGGGCAAGACGTCGGTGTCCGCGGCATTGCTGGTATTCCCTCTGTAATCCGTGATTGTCTGGAGTCCCTGCTGCATACGTCTCACTATGGCTTCACTCGTGATATTTCATACTGTTTTAACATTGTTAGCTCAGAGCAGCTGATCGTCAGTAATATCTAGCTTGCCATGATTATAGCTAGGAATTTGATTAAATTCAATAAACATTATTTTTCCCCACTGGGCAATCATTGAATGAGACAACAAACATGTTAATGGAAGCCGCAGGAGAGTGTACAAAACATTAAGAACACAGAGTGAACATATCAAAACTTATGTTAATATTTTTTCTTTCTTCCATGGCATTAGAACTGGAAAAGAAGAAAGAGACGAAACAGAGAGAGAGGGAGGCGAAAGAGAGGGAGGCTCGTAAACGAGAGAAGGCAGAGGGGAAGGAGAGGAAGAGGAAGGAGTACAACGCTCACATGGCTGCCTTAGCTGTCCAGGAACAGAAGAATAAGAGAAAGGAGGAGAAGAAAAAGCGGAATGGACAGATGGCAGCAGGTATGTAATGGGCGCGTTCCAGGTTGTCTTTAATGCAGTTGTGCACGTGTTGACTATACAGCGAACATCACTTACTCACTTCTCTCTCTCCAGATAAGAAAGCAGCTGAATCCACCCCCAAAGCCCAAAGACGTTCTCTCATTGGCCTGCTTTTCAAGCTCCTCCTCCTGGTGCTGCTGGGATTGGCTGGAGTTGTCGGGGTATGTCATCTGACAGGGCTAAAGGAGGAGGCGGTGTGCGCGCCAATCAACATTGCTGTGGATGACGGCCTATCCTGGATCCGGGAACAGGAAGTAGATGTGAGGGTCAGAGAGCTGGTACAGGAAGTTGATATCAGAGCCAGAGAGCTGCTGCAGAAACTAACCTCTCTGGCGCCGCATTTCCTTGAACCGCTCGGCGTCGCACCCACGGCAACGGAACCTGTGGAAACGTTAGAAAACTGAGTAAGGAAGGAAGGTAGGACTGACGAGAAAAAAAGAAAGATAGACGACCAGCTTAAATTCCTATGGAATTGTCCTTTCGTCGCTCCTGGTTTCCTCTGTTTTGTACGCTCTCTTTTTAACCAGTTGGCTGTCTGCGTCACAAGTTACTCACACCCTAGTCTCACACCCTAGTCCCCTAAAGTGTGGGACTCTATTGCAAAGTAGTGCACTATTAAAAAGGGAATAGGGTGTGATTGGAGACTTTCCCTGTGACTCATGTGCACACTCCCAAGTCAACCCCCAGCCCCTACTACCTCCTTGGCACGGTAGATCTGAAAGGTCTGGATAAGTGTATTCAATATGGTGGAAACGCAAACTTGCCCATCACAGGGCAAGGTCAAGATACAATATATATACCACACCTGTCCATTCCTTTCATATCTACACAGGTGCACAGGACGTAAAGGTTAGGGGTTGATTTGGGATTGGGCAATAGTAACAGACTCCGTCTGTGCTGCGTCAAAGTCTTAAGAGTCCAACTGGGCCTCCCGAGTGGCGCAGCGGTCTACGGCACTGCAGTGCTAGAGGCGTCACTACAGATCTGGCTTAGATCCCTGGCTGCGACCGGGAGACCCATGAGGCGGCGCACAATTGGCCCAGCGTCGTCCGGGTTGGGGGAGGGTTTGGCCGGATGGGATGTCCTTGTCCCATTGCGCTCTAGCGATTCCTTGGTCGTCAGTTGCACAGTGTTTTTTCCAACACATTGGTGCGGTTGGCTTCTGGGTTAAGCGGGCAGTATGTCAAGAAGCAGTGCGGCTTGGCAGGGTCATGTTTCGGAGGACGCATGGCTGTCCACCTTAGCCTCTCCCGAGTCCGTATGCGAGTTGCAGCGATGGGACAAAACTTTAACGACCAATTGGATATCACGAAATTGGGAGGCAAAAGGGGTAAAATATTATTCTTTTTTTCATTTTTTAAATAGAGTCCAACTGCCAATCAGAGCCAGGTATTGGCCAGAATTTGAGCCAATCAGATCATAATATAAATGGTATCTGGTTGGTTGGGGCAGTCTGAGCATGTGCAGTGAGGCTGTAAATATGGAGTAATCCTGTGTCTTCCATCTGGGGCAAGTTGGCTGCATTCATTTTTGTAACGCTACATCTCTGCTCAAGGACTGTCAACATCAATAAATGGCTTTAAGCTGGAGGATTGTCTCTGTAGTTTTTGCAGAGATGTGTACGTGAGAATGGAGCATTGTGGCATGCCTCAGTTTATTGAATCAATGGAAAACCTTCTTCTATAGCAGCCACGGGCCAGGGGAACCTTCTTCCAATCAAAACGCACCATTCCAGGTATCCGACTGTACCCAGAATACCTTGCTCCGACACAGGAGGAGAAGGAGGAAGTTGCCCCTAAACACTGATCTAAGGTCTGTTTTCCGTTAAGGTTAGGATTGGGATGGGGAAGCTGGTTTTCTTCCAGGTGGATAGGAAATGCACCTGGACCCCCCCCCCTCGGGGAAGGATATTGGACCAGGTGTCACATTAGTGTCCTACTACATACTCCATACAAGTGGACATGGGAGTGAACAAGTGCATACAGGTATGTTAATCATGGTTAAACAGGTTCCCCAAGTCCTTTCGTGGCTCAAGTAAGTCGGATCCAGAATGGCCCATAGTTGAGTTGGTTTCAAAGACTCAACTTGCTCCTATAGTATTTGCAAAAATAATCCCTTCCACTATATTATCAAATGACTGTAAATCATTTTGTGAAGATGTTATCTATCAGCTGCTAATGATGTCAACCCACCTCCTCAACCCGAGAAACCTTGCGAGGGCAGTGCCTCACCTCCATCTTTCTTCCTCTTTTTCCCCCGCCCCCTTTCCTGCTGCTTGTTTCTTTTGGCTCTGGGGCTTCTGGGATCTAAAAGCAAAACAAGCTGTTATTTTTTTGCAAAATGGTGGACTTTTATGGGACACAGCTTGATGTTTCTACAAGAGATAGCTAAAAGTCCCCTTTCCCACCCCTTCCACCTAAACACTATTCCTCCCTTACACTTACTTGAAATGGTAACACTTTAATTAATGCGTTATAAACTATTATAAATACCCCCATAAGGGGGCTGTTGCATAGTCCCTACATAGTGCACTACTTTTGACCAGAGTCCTATATAGTGCAGTACGCTATGGGCCCTGGTCAAAAGTAGTGCACTATATAAGGTGCCATTTGGGATGCAGACCAAATCTTCCTCTCCAGGCCCCTCACCTGAAGTACTTATCCAAGTCTATGAAACCAGGGTTAGGGAGCCTGCAAACCCAAGGTCCAGGAGGTCAAAGAGGGGCTACAGTCTGCACCTCTACCCCCCCTGCTACTGGATAACATAAAGGGAGTGAGGGCAGCATCTGGCCACGGTGTATTTCCTAATAGTTGTAAATGTTTCCTGGATTATCTTCTGTTTGCTGTATTTTAATAATGAATTGTTATGAGACAAGGTACTTTTCTTTGAATACGTTGATGTACTTTAAATGATAGTTGAGGCATCTCTTAGGGACAGCCCAGAATGTAGCGGGTCCCTGTATTAACACTGGTGTGATACATTCATTGCAATTAAATGGCTTTATGCTGTTCTATTTACCATACTATATGGTTAGGATACCTTTCTGTCAGAGACAGAATGGTCATCTGTTAAATGACTATAAAGCCATTGTCTGTTGAAGTGTCAACATTTTGGAATGAATGCAATGATGCCAAGAAAAATGTATATGTGAGTTTGTGTGTATCCAATCATGACCTTGAACTGCCAACGTCACTACCTACTGTATAACCAGAGTGTAGAATTCCATTTAACAAATTTGTAGAAAAATGATATGACCAGTTGTATTCCTAAATATACTCAACTAGCAGAAACCCACCTTGACAAGAAGTAAAACAAACAAAAAAGCCTTGATCAAATCTTTAGACTTAATCCATTCATATTAAATTCACACAGAAAAAATGTATTTGGTTGCAAATGCAACTGGGGCATGTAAATAATTGCTAGGCTACTAATTTTATATTCACAGCTGACTACTTTGTGTGACCATAAAAATATAGTTGTGACCGGGTACAGCAAACTCATTTGGTTGCCAAGGTGAATGGCTTTGCCTTATGTCATGTAAAACATCTTCCCAGCTTCCCAATCATGTTCAGATTGTGAAGTCGTGTTGTAAAATTTCTCACAGTGTGAAAATGTTCACAGTTCAATAATTGCACATACATCTCTACGTGGATGGCTGAGCTTGTGTGGAAAATAACTAGTGGAGATGTGAAACAGTTTAAACTTTGGCTAAAACCTAGCTTTTATATTAGGTTTATTTAGCTATACAAACAATGTATCGAGTTATTTTTCCCACCGATAAAAATAAATATCTGGTTTTGCACTAAACCACCCGCGGGCTGGATTTTAAAGCATATTGGTGTACATAAATCCAATGGCACACAACAGTTTGCGTGTGGCGTGTGTGTGAATAAACCTATGGCCATTAACTGCTGTGCTCACATTGCTCATCAACGTACACATTCCAGCTCGTCAGCAGAAACACAAAGTGGAATCAAACCATAGCAACGCCCTGCACAGATATTGTAGCTGTGGATCAGGTTGATGAAGTCATCAACAGGTACTGGCATCACTGTGTGGGCCTCGGATACACACACACATGGTAGAAAAGTGAAACTACTAAAATATGGTGGAAACTCCTCTGTGTAGCCTTTGTTTACAAGTGTACATTCCGGGGAGAAAGGTAGGGAATGGAGCCACCGCCACTCTTCCACCCACTTGGATCCACAGCCACGGCCTCTCTTCCACTCACCTGGATCCACAGCCACGGCCTCTCTTCCACTCACCTGGATCCACAGCCACGGCCTCTCTTACACCCACCTGGATCCACAGCCACGGCCTCTCTTCCACCCACCTGGATCCACAGCCACGGCCTCTCTTCCACTCACCTGGATCCACAGCCACGGCCTCTCTTCCACTCACCTGGATCCACAGCCACGGCCTCTCTTCCACTCACCTGGATCCACAGCCACGGCCTCTCTTCCACTCACCTGGATGCACAGCCACGGCCTCTCTTACACCCACCTGGATCCACAGCCACGGCCTCTCTTCCACCCACCTCTCTTCCACTCACCTGGATCCACAGCCACGGCCTCTCTTCCACTCACCTGGATCCACAGCCATGGCCTCTCTTCCACCCACCTGGATCCACAGCCACGGCCTCTCTTCCACTCACCTGGATCCACAGCCACGGCCTCTCTTCCACTCACCTGGATCCACAGCCACGGCCTCTCTTCCACTCACCTGGATCCACAGCCACGGTCTCTCTTCCACCAACCTGGATCCACAGCCACGGCCTCTCTTCCACTCACCTGGATCCACAGCTACCACTATGTGTTTGATACACTCCTCTGGTCACAGTGCTTTCACAGCCTCCGCCAGGGCCTTCTCTGCCTTCTGCTTCTCCTGCTCTAGCCTCCGCGCCTCCTTTTCCCCCTGCTATCTGTCCAGGGCCTCCCTCCTCTCTCTGGATGCCTGGATCTTCTCAGCAGTCCTCTTGGAGGGCTTCCTCTTAGCAGGAGAGCTGGAGGTGCTCCCAGCAGGGGCCATAGCTGAGGGAGAGAAGGCTCTGATTGCCTGCCTCGGTCATCCCAGTCTGGTCCTTCACCTCCACCTTCCTCCAGGTTTGGACTCTGCGTGACCATTCGGTACCAACAGGCCTAAACCACTAGGGGGGTCAGGGGAAGAGGGATGGTTGTCCTGTCCATTCCTGAGAGTGGAGTATGTAGGCTCCACACCCTCCTATCTTTGCTTGAGTCTCCGCTTCCTCATCATCACTTACTGATCATCATAACATCAGCCACCCCATCCCCGCTCCCAAACCCCTATTGCCCACAGCCTCCCTACCACTCCCTCTGAGGCGGAGACAGGGGAGGAGGAGATGGGGATCTCTATATCGGAGCTGTCCTTGACCACCAGGTTTGTTTGGTCTATGTGGTTCTGGGAGGCTCGGCTGAGGCTACGGCCGGGCTGCAGGAAGTCATACACAGGGAAATCCTCGTCCAGGACACTGGTGGAGTCACTGTAGCTGCCCATGGTGGCTCTGGTTTCAGACAGATGATGGACAAAGCAGGTTAAAATCAGAAGGATGGTGTTATATTGCTGGTACCATTGGACATACATATTTAATTTGCAATCTATTATGTTCTACTTTGAGACGGCCTAAAAGGCATATGCTATACAAAATAGTATCTTTATTGGCCTTCGTCTCTGGCCATATTAGCCTCGAGAAACATCTATCGGGTGCTGTTCTTCTGATGTTGTAGTTCCGCTTTTGCGGACAATGTCAGTAAGAACAGTGCTTGCTTCAGATCTCTTGAGGATGCTTTTTTACAAGTGGGATGCACTGGCCTACAACAGTAGGCCTGATTATCAACAATGACGAGACCGCCTACAGGGAGGAGGTGAGGGCCCTGGGAGAGAGGTGCCAGGAAAATAACCTCTCACTCAATGTCAACAAAACAAAGTAGGTGATCGTGGACTTCAGGAAACAGCAGAGGCTGCACGCCCCTATCCACATATATGGGACCGCAGTGAAGGAGGTGGAAAGCTTCAAGTTCCTCGGTGTACACATCACTGACTATCTGAAATTGTCCACCCACACAGACAGTGTGGTGAAGAAGGTGCAACAGCGCCTCTTCAACCTCAGGATGCACATTTGAGAGCATCCTGTCGGGCTGTATCACCGCCTAGTACGGCAACTGCAGCGCCCGCAACCGCAGGGCTCTCCAGAGGGTGGTGCGGTCAGCCAAACGTATCACTGGGGGCAAACTACCTGCCCTCCAGGACACCTACACCACTCGATGTCACAGGAAGGCCAAAAAGATAATCAAGGACATCAACCACCTGAGCTACGGCCTGTTCACTCCGCTATCATCCAGAAAGCAAGGTCAGTACAGGTGCATCAAAGCCGGGACCGAGAGACTGAAAAACAGCTTCTATCTCAAGGCCATCAGACTTAAATAGCCATCACTAGCTGGCTTCCACCCAGTTACGCAACCCTGCACGTTAGAGGCTGCTGCCCTATATACATAGACTTGGAATCACTGGCCACTTTAATAATGGAACACTAGTCACTTTAAATATGTTTACATACTGCTTTACTCATCTCATATGTATATACTGTATTCTACTGTATTTTTGTCAATGCCACTCTGACATTGCTCAATCTAATATTTATACATTTCTTAATTCCATTCTTTTACTTTTAGATGTGTGTGTGTGTGTATTGTTGTGAATAGTTAGAACTACTGCACTGTTGGAGCTAGGAACACAAATATTTCGCTACACCTGCAATAACATCTGCTAAATACGTGTATGTGACCAATAAAATGTGATTTGAGGGCTACATCCCGAGGGGTTCATGTTGATTGTACGGAGATTGTGACAGCCGGTTAAATGGTGTGCCTTGACAAGGCAAGAACCAGATGTAAGGAGAATGTGACAGCCGGTTAAATGGTGTGCCTTGACAAGGCAAGAACAAGATGTACGGAGATTGTGACAGCCGGTTAAATGGTGTGCCTTGACAAGGCAAGAACAAGATGTACGGAGAATGTGACAGCCGGTTAAATGGTGTGCCTTGACAAGGCAAGAACAAGATGTAAGGAGAATGTGACAGCCGGTTAAATGGTGTGCCTTGACAAGGCAAGAACAAGATGTAAGGAGATTGTGTTATCATAAGGAGGCTTATACTTGGAATACGGAGGAGGAATGGGGGAAAAAAGAGAGGCAGGGGAGGTCTAAAAGAGAGAGGGAGGGAGGAAGAGGACGAGCTTGAGTCAGTTAAAAATGGCAGAAAAAAAGGGAGATGGTTTGTTAAAGAAGAATGGTAGAAAGTGTAAGCAGAGTGAATTGAAGATTTGAGGAGAAATGGAAGTGAATGAGGGCAAAGTATCGGAGGTGGTAGGTGTGGTGAAGTTCTCAGAGCCAGAAGCTTGCACCGAGGATCAAGATAAAGATGTTTTTGAAAAAAGTGGAGATGTGAATTGTTTTGCTCTCAAGAAAATGGTGCCATTGAAAGGAGTGATTACTGGGGTAGGGGTAAATGTGAAAGTTGACCAACTGAAGGGGCGGATTCCTGGTATTTGATGCTCAACGTTTTGTGCGACACAGACAGGGTGGCGTGAGTCATTGTGAGTGGTGAAACTGAAGTCATTGTGAGTGGTGAAACTGAAGTCATTGTGAGTGGTGAAACTGAAGTCATTGTGAGTGGTGAAACTGAAGTCACTGTGAGTGGTGAAACTGAAGAGTCATTGTGAGTGGTGAAACTGAAGTCATTGTGAGTGGTGAAACTGAAGTCATTGTGAGTGGTGAAACTGAAGTCATTGTGAGTGGTGAAACTGAAGAGTCATTGTCTGTTCTTTTTTGAGTTTTGATGAGTCTTTGCCCGACAAAGTGTTGTTAGGATGTATAAGTTATCCTGTATGAGATTTTGTGCCAAATACATTACGTTGTTACATGTGTCAAGCTCATTGGCATGTGGCAGTAGTGTGTAGGAGAGAGGTTCCTAGGTGTGAGAAGTGTGCAGAAGGGCATGAGACAAAGGAATGTGAAGCCTTGGGGAAAGTAGTGGTATGTGTTAATTGTAGCGGTGCCCATGGTGCTGGGGATCAGAAATGTCCCATGCGAGAGAGGCAGGTTGAGGTTTCCAGGGTTAGAGTCGTGCAGAAGTTGTCATATGCTGGCAGTGAAGAAAGCACAGAAAGATGTAGGGGGGAGTAGTAGAGCTGTAAGATTAAGATTGGATTTTTTGGCATTTATAGCAATAGTTATCAACTGTACTGCTGGGATGGAAAGTAAATCACAGAAAATAGAGGTTGTGGTAGCAGCTGCAGAGAGGTATTTGGGTGTGCGAGACTTGACATCAGAAGAGTTTATGGGGTGTGTTAAGTGGTGGTGTCCCATCATTTCAGGCTGTTGGCCTGAAGTAGGACTAAATATATTTAAATAGTGGACTCTGATATATTAATTTTTGTGAGTGTAGTGTTAGGTGGTAGGGTATTTGTTTAATTATTTTTTTTCAAGTATAAGGGAGTTATACTCCAGTCTAGTAGGTGGCGGTAATGCAACATTTATTGGATGCCAACCGCCGTTAAATCTCATCGAAGAAGGTCTCTCGGCTATAATGCCATACTTAGCCAATATACACGGGTTCGTTGACGTGCAGCCACCTAGTTATATAGTTCATAATTTGTAAGTAATTATTGTAACAGTAACATTCACGACATATTATAGTCAAGGCTAATGACATATTTACATAATGACATACATTAGCTAATTACCTAACAAATGTTCCCGAGGTAAAAACGAACCTCGCAAGCTACAGTAACGTTTAGCTACCATTAGCTAACGTTAATAGTTAGCTACCTGTCAAAGTAATTTAAAAAAATAACTAGCTACTCACATTGTTATTAAACAATTATTGTATAATGTGTTCAATATTTTATTTTCAAAAGAATAAAAGTAATTCGCTATTTATCTCGACTTGCAAGCGGTTACAACTTTGGTTCCGCGGGTGTGGTGGTTGACGGGAGGGTTTTGATGTGACACAAGGTCACGGCTAAACCCCGCCTATTTCTACATTTTTTCTTAAAATAAGATTTTAACCCTAACCTCAACCACACTGCTAACCTTATGCCTAACTTTAAATTAAAGACCAAAAAACTAATTTTTGATTTCATGAATTGTTACTATATAGACCATTTTGACTTTGCGGCTCTGGTAACTAGTAAAACAAGATGGCTGCGCTCTCGTCCTTGATGTTCAAGTCCAGAGCAGGTAAAATATTCAAATCATCATTTATTTGCGTTAAATAAAACCTCTTTGAAACACGTCTTTAGACCTAATATACGCCAATGATGCGTATTTATTATAAAGCTATTTAGCTGGATAACGTGTTTTTGAAGCTAGCATGACAATAGCCAATCGCTCGTTCTCTGTCATCAGCTTGCTTAAAGCTGCAATAGGGTCAAATCAAATTGTATTTATATAGCCCTTCTTACATCAGCTGATATCTCAAAGTGCTGTACAGAAACCCAGCCTAAAACCCCAAACAGCAAGCAATGCAGGTCAAAAGGCCAAAACCTAGAGAGGAACCAGGCTATGTGGGGTGGCCAGTCCTCTTCTGGCTTTGCCGGGTGGAGATTATAACAGATCATGGCCAAGATGTTCAAATGTTCATAAATGACCAGCATGGTCAAATAATAATAATCACAGTAGTTGTCGAGGGTGCAGCAAGTCAGCACCTCAGGAGTAAATGTCAGTTGGCTTTTCATAGCCGATCATTAAGAGCATCTCTACCTCTCCTGCTGTCTCTAGAGAGTTGAAAACAGCAGGTCTGGGACAGGTAGCACGTCCGGTGAACAGGTCAGGGTTCCATAGCCGCAGGCTGAACAGTTGAAACTGGAGCAGCAGCACAGCCAGGTGGACTGGGGACAGCAAGGAGTCATCATGCCAGGTAGTCCTGAGGCATGGTCCTAAGGCTCAGGTCCTCCGAGAGAGAGAAAGAAAGAGAATTAGAGAGAGAATACTTAAATTTACACAGGACACCGGATAAGACAGGAGAAGTACTCCAGATATAACAGACTGACCCTAGCCCCCCGACTCATAAACTACTGCAGCATAAATACTGGAGGCTGAGATGGGAGGGGTCAGGAGACACTGTGGCCCCATCCGATGATACCCTCGGACAAGGCCAAACAGGCAGGATATAACCCCTCCCACTTTGCCAAAGCACAGCCCCCACACCACTAGAGGGATATCTTCAGCCACCAACTTACCATCCTGAGACAGTCATTCCTGTGTATACAGTATTAAGACACCGTGGAGCCGGTGAGAGATATGGGTTGAAAAATGTACCTCATTCCAGGGATGAGAAAGGCGTTGTATTCCGAATTGTCCCATTATTCTAACTGTTACACCAACCAAATTTAACACAATTTAATCTTCTGTGTAATAGTTAGGATAATGGGACAATTCCGAGTAAAATGCATTTCTCATCCCTGGATCGAGATACACAGGAATGTTGTGCAGCTGTAAGCAAGCTGGTCGGATCTGCTGGCTAGTTCGTTCTGCATTTAGTTAGCTAACCATCACCGGCTGGTGTACTCCTTGCCCTTATGACTCAAATTGCAAAAGTAATAGATTGAGGCATTCCACGTACCTATATGCCGCCTAAGGGTTATGCCCGGCTCGCCGACCCTCTGTCTACACGCAAATACACCTCGCTTGCAATATGGTTTTGGGAACATAACTTTCATATAAGAGAATTATTCAAATACAAAAGATACACAGCAGAGTCGCACCCGGCTGTGTTTTGACAAACGCCTGCTTCCAGCTGAAAATATGAAATGGAATTGTCCAATGGAAAGGTGAGCACAAGGTGACATACCTCTGCTGGAGGTTGTACTTGAAAACAGCCCGGTACAACTTTTCTCACCTGCAATACAGTAAGTGTATCTTTTGTATGTATTTTTTATTTAAGCTTTATTTAACTAGGCAAGTCAATTAAGAACAAATTCTTATTTATAATGATGGCTTACCGTAGCCAAAACCCTGATTTTTGGTTGAATTGAACAGTATAAAACAATCAGAATGGAGAAAGACCCATTGAAATCACTTAGAATATATGTGTCGCCACCCTCCTAGGGTCACTCACTAGTCATAAAGCAAATGTAGAACTTTTATTAATCAAAAACATGAAACACCGTCCAATTTTTTTAAAGATACTGGGATCTGATATTTTGACCAGATCATCCAGCCCTAATTCTTTCTTGCTGAAATTATTGTTAAGTTCCAAATGTTTCCAAAACTGTATCGCAAGCAATGGTTAATAACGTTTCTAAATGTTAACAGAGCGTCCAGATTGTAATTCACAGTGAGCCAGCTGGGGTCAATACCTTCAACTGGTATTGGGGAGGGAGGGGAGGCTGTAAAGCCCCCTTGGCTTATCAATAACTAGTGTAGTCCCGACATGACCATGCTATCCAATCCCTGGACAGCAGGGCCCCTTCTATTAGACGTAAACCTAAACTTCTCTTGTCTATCACAAATGTTGATTTAAAATTATATTTGAACATTTCAGTTTTTGTGTATGTAATAATTGCGTGGCCATGCCGTCGAGGGATTGGATTGCATGGTCATGTCTAGCTCTTGATCATGACTCTCAGTTCTATTAGATTATACATAAGTCATTGGACGAAGGCGTCTTCTGTACGGGGAAGTTTTGTTCATGTAAAAACGGAGCGTCGGGGATCTTAACATGCATCACTTGCAGTATGTTTTTAGTTTTTTTTTTAAAGGTTGAATTGATACATACCTTGATAGGGTTAGTGTTCCCACACAGCCATATCTCCATGTTACAGTACTTGTTTACAGAAAACAGACAGAAGCCAAGAGCCGACCTCCTGTTCTAATTAGCTATCTAGAATGCTCTGAACACCTGTGTGTAAGTGTAACTCAGTAAGTGTAGTTTCGTCGGGTGGCGGCTCCATAACTGTGTGGATCAGTGCACAACTGCTACAGTAACTATCTTTTATTTGAAGGATTGTTTCTCCCTGATGAAAGTTAAGGGCCTTCGATTGTAGTTCACATGAGCCAGTCGTGGGTGAAACGAATGCCTGAGAACTGTAAGGAGAAGGCAGAATGCTGCCTTGAGTTTGAGAGATTGGTCATGTCGGGACTACAGCTGGTGTATCCGACAACTAGCTACCTACATTGGAAAGAAGTTGCTAGCATTGCATGAGCATCACAAATGGCATTGAACAGCCCACTGTCATTATACAAGCCAGACAGTCATTGTATCTCCTTGCTACAACTGTTACAATGTTTCCAAACTACAATGTTAACTCTATGAATTTGCAGGTCTTCTGCTCCCTTGCCAGGCCTCTCTCGCGGACTGGGTGCGGTTCGCCTCCAAGAAGGCAGGCGGTAGCAGCAAGAACGTCGGTGGAAAGAGCCCTGGTCGCAGATATGGCTTCAAGAAAACCGATGGTAGCTACATTAATGCTGTTTATTTGTCAGTATGCTTAGTTCTGACATCTCTGAGGTGCATGTTATGTCTTTCACCCTACTAGGGCAGTCACTATTCCAGTATCCTTATACTCGAGAGGTATCGAGGCAGGGAAACAAAACATGAATAGGAGGAAATCAGTCCTAATGTTGGGGGGAAAAACATCAGATTTTGTCACCCAGAATCACGTGTTTATTTTCCAAGCTTTAGCACTATGTCACACACGGTATGTCACACACGGTATGTCACACACGGTATGTCACACACGGTGTGTCTCACACTGAACTCAGCAAAAAAAAAAAAAACGTTCTCTCACTGTCAACTGCGTTTATTTTCAGCAAACTTAACGTGTGTAAATATTTGTATGAACATAACAAGATTCAACAACTGAGACATAAGCTGAACAAGTTCCACAGACATGTGACTAACATTGTCATGCTGGAGGGTCATGTCAGGATGAGCCTACAGGAAGGGTACCACATGAGGGAGGAGGAAGTCTTCCCTGTAATGCACAGTGTTGAGATTGCCTGCAATGACAATAAACTCAGTCCGATGATGCTGTGACACACTGCCCAAGACCATGACGGACCCTCCACCTCCAAATCGATCCCGCTCCAGAGTACAGGCCTCGGTGTAACGCTCATTCCTTTGACTATAAACACGAATCCAACCATCACCCCTGAGACAAAACCACGACTTGTCAGAGAAGAGCACCTTTTGCCAGTCCTGTCTGGTCCAGCGATGGTGGGTTAGTGCTCATAGATAATGTTGTCACCGGTGATGTCTGGTGAGGACCTGCCTTGCTGCAACAGGCCTATAAGCCCTCAGTCCAGCCTCTCTCAGCCTATTGAGGACAGTCTGAGCACTGATGGAGGGATTGTGCATTCTTGGTGTAACTCGGGCAGTTGTTGTTGCCATCCTGTACCTGTCCTGCAGGTGTGATGTTCAGATGTACCGATCCTGTGTAGGTGTTGTTACACGTGGTCTGCCATTGCGAGGATGATCAGCTGTCCGTCCTGTCTCCCTGTAGCGCTGTCTTAGGCGTCTCACAGTACGGACATTGCAATTTATTGCCCTGGCCACATCTGCAGTCCTCATGCCTCCTTGCAGCATGCCTAAGGCACGTTCACGCAGATGAGCAGGGACCCTGGGCATCTTTCTTTCTGTGTTTTTCATAACTGTGACCTTAATTGCCTTCCGTCTGTAGTGTCTTAACGACCGTTCCACAGGTGCATGTTCATTAATTGTTTATGGTTCATTGAACAAGCATGGGAAACAGTGTTCAAACCCTTTACAATGAAGATCTGTGAAGGAATTAGGATTTATTACGAATTATCTTTGAAAGACAGGGTCCTGAAAAAGGGATGTTTCTTTTTTTTGCTGAGTTTGTCACACACTATTTCATACAGTCGTTTTTGAAAGTCCAAAGTGTTTATTCTGCTTTGTTTTCTTTTTGCCATGGAAAATGAGGTATCGTGATATCGCGATACTGGTATCGTGACAACATTAGATCCTACACACCATGTTTGCATTATCTAACAAACACTTCTGTTTTGTTGTCATCCATCTTCAGGGAACTTTGTCCATGCTGGCAACATCCTAGCAACACAGAGGCTCATGAGGTGGCAACCAGGAGCACATGTAAGGTTTCACACGGTCACTGTTAATATCCTGGGGTGTATTCATTAGATGGACATCTTAGCAAAATATTTTTCAAAAGAAACCGTTTACTCCAAAGAACGATATGTTTCTATTAGGACAAATTCAGGTAGGTCCCTCGCTGTTTCGTTTGGTTCCTAGTGAGTACACCCCTGGAAGTTTTCAAATGTCTGTAGGTGGCTGGTTGATTGTCAACTAATCTCTCTTCCCCCTCCTCTCTTTCTGTCTCCCCCCACCTCTCTCTTTCTCTCTCAGGTGGGGATTGGAACCAACAACACCCTGTATGCCCTGGAGGACGGCATTGTCAGGTTCACGAAGGAGGTGTATGTTCCAGCCCCACGCAGCTCTGAGACCTTCAAGGTCATCACCAAGCTGCCCACAGGAACTGTACTCTACAAGACCTTCATCAACGTAGTGCCCAACAAACAGGAGGGCAAATTCAAACTGGTTGGCATGTTCTGAAGACTCATTCCTATTCCACTCTGTGTAGGTACAAACCCTACTCTTTCTATGGACTGGGCAGTTTGGATTTGAAAATTTCTGTTCAACCGCAGACTCATTTGTCGTGAATGTTGTGGAACTGAGCCAAAGCGTGATGAGGATTCTGGATGTTCCGAGGGAATTCCTCAAAGCTTCCTGTGTTACCTGTGGTGACCGTTGTCATCGACCCTGCACTCTGGAAATGTGACTGGTCGAAAGTTTATTCAACAGGCACCTTTATGACTTTTTGTGCTGTAAGAAGACATACCAATGTCATTCCATCCAATAAAGTTTTATATATAATCATGACATCAGCAGTCTGTTGGAATTTTAAGCTTAGTTAAGAGAACAATTTCCTGTGTATCCAAAGGTATTTTAATTGTCGGGAATATTTTAGTATCGTTTGGTGGGGGAAAAAATCAATATCTAAAACCACCCCTGTATCAAGTGTGAATGTGGTCTATAGTTCTTGAAGTAACCACAGAGTGTCTCAAGTTTCCCCTCAGTTTTCTCCATACAGACCACGGAGGGCTAATGTAAAAACGTGTTTGTTTTTTTAAAGAACCTGTGAAGCCGATTGAAGTAATAAATCACACTTTTTAGCAGCAGACGGTATTCTAAAGAACTCTCATGAATCATTAACTCACAGCCCTATGCGTTATCTTATAGTCAACTACCTCACATCATTTCGTGTTGATGACCCCGGTTCAAGAGACGTTGGGTGTTGACTTGTAATTTCCTGTGAATTATTTATAAAAACCCATTCACATTCTGCTCGTACCAGGATTGATCCATTTGGGAGAAAAACAAATCTCCAGATAGACATCACACTGGGCAAAAACGGGTTGAATCAATGTTTCTACCTTATTTCAACGTGTAAAACGGATTCAATTTGAACAAAAGTCATGAACGTAAGGGAATTTGTCTTTCGCCAAACTTTGAACCTAAATCCAATGACACGGTGATGTTTTGTTGTTGAAGTTGAATTCACAGTAGTTGACAACTCCACCAAATGTAAATCAAAACTAGAAGTTGGACTGATGTCTGTGCCCAGTGTGATGGCAGGATGTGTATAGCATTTTACAGATCATACTTTACTCAGAACTTGTAGAGTGAGTTAGGTGCCATTTATTTTGAGAGTATGAGTTACAGATAGTATGTCAACTCCTCCCAGTGGAATGCAGGGGAGTGTGAAATACATTACGAATGCCCTGGTACATTCACCACAACAGACAGCTTGTCGAAACACTTCTGATGGAGGCCCTCTAATAACTGATGAGCGCCGTAGTTTTGAGTGTTTATAAGATTTGTAAGTGCTTAGGGGAAGATTGGGTTTGGGGAGAGAAACACTGCAAAAAAAAAAAAGGGAGAGGTCAAAATGAGGTCTCTACTCCCTTCGCTGACATTACTCAACATCTATTCTACGCTGTGGACATATTTGTGCCTGGTAGAGAAAAACGGACAAATTTCAACTCACTTTGACAAACGTCAATGAATAGAAGCAGGAGTGTTCCCTTTTGACACCTTGACCATAAGGTTGATAGCAATCCTATCAGTTTTTTAAAATTGTACCTTTATTTAACTAGGCAAGTCAGTTAAGAACAAATTCTTATTTTCAATGACAGCCTAGGAACAGTGGGTTAACTGCCTGTTCAGGAGCAGAATGACCTTGTCAGCTCGGGGGTTTGAACTTGCAACCTTCCGGTTACTAGTCCAACGCTCTTAACCACTAGGCTACCCTGCCGTCCCGATTAATATAGGTCAAGTTAATACAACAAGTCTGAACTAAAACATGCATATTTTTCCAACCAATGGTGTATTTCAAACTGACTTGTTGCAAATTAAAGTCAGTGAGCGATGATGTAGTACACACACAAGTTTTAATGTACTAAAAAAAAGTTTAAAGTTCAATATGTTGCCTTCGCATTTTCACCTCTACCGATAGTTTGTTCACAAAAAGCTGTTACGTTAAATAGTAAATATGCCTACTCTGCAATGGAGGCTGGTTTGGGGAGCTGTAGGAGGATAGGCTCATTGGTCTTGGCACGTTCGTTCTAGCCAACAGCTTGTACATACAGTGCGGGTAGGCTAGTCTACATGATGAGATTATTATGGATATTTGTTTTTGTCAAATGGCAGTCATGAATCGATCAAAAGAATAAGACCCTCAATATTTATTTGAAAAGAGCATCAAGATCACTGTGCACTTTCACCACCCTGTGAAGTTCATAATTGCTTTCTTCTATATTCTAATAAACTGCATGGATTCCCCAGTTGTAGTGGGAGGACCACACACACACCATGTCATCGCGTGACTCCAATTGTACTTCGACACCGTTGTTATATCAATATTTGTGCATAAACGAGTTTCCACCACCATTTCTCGCATAACACATTTTACAGACACAAAAAGATCCCACCATGTCGAACGAACAAATGATCTGTCTGCATTTAGAAAACTGTATTGAAACTTCTTGTTTCCATCACAGCTGTCGTGATTCAATTTATCAAAGGTATGACTTTACTCGCATGAAAACTGTATGGAAACGTAGTTAGAGTAAACTTTTTTTTTTAAAGCGGATAGGTCATTTATATCTACTTTAGTTCACCTATTTGACCCTTTTTGGTTCAGCTATTTAACTATTACTTTTACATGTTTTTTTTGTTTGATTTGGGTCACACATAATATTAATGTTTTGCATAGTTACATACTGTATCTCAGGCTAAACACATTGACAAACCCATTCCAGTTTAGCCCAGGAAGTAAATCAAATCAAATGTTATTAGTCACATGCGCTGAGTACAACAGGTGTAGTAGACCTTGCAGTGAAATGCTTATTTACGAGCCCCTAACCGACAGTGCAGTTTCAAAAATTACGGAACGTCAGGGTCATGGTGAGTTTCTCTGTGCATAGTTAGTTTGACCTTGGTTAAGACAAATGGTCCCTGGTCAACTGTCCCTGAGTGAACACACTTTGATTGTCTCTCAAATGGGACCCTGTTTCCTATGTAGTGCACTACATGGGGATTAGGGTGCCATTTGGAACATAGGCATTGTCTGCCTTCAGTAGTGTTAATAATTAGTGATGTGTTCAACCACAACAGCTCTCTGGTCTGGCCCTACACTCACTAGCCATCATCATCACATGTCAGGTAGCTGGGTATTCACAGCTTGGTGTTCTTTTGAAACAAGGAGATTTAGATTTTTCATTAACACGTTCAACCCGAAACAATGTCCTTGTTTTGTGGTTGTCTACGACATTGGATGTTGTGATGAAGCATAATATGTCTGCTTGTGAGGTGCGGACATCTTCTTTTCCACACACCCGAGCATGTCTAGAGTTTGAAATGTAGGCTGATTTGATTATTTAGCCGATAAAGGATATCATTGCCAGTGGAAGGATATCAAGCCATGTACAGCATACAGTCATGTTAAAACCACTCACTACACCAACAGACGACAGTCAAGAGTTGAGAGCGTTAGTCTCAGGAGGACAAACTCTTGAGTGAAACTGACTCATGCATTATCATGACAATGTCTCTTTCTTTGTTGATTTGTCTGCTTTTTTCTTGCAAAGGGTAGAAACACGAGTCTCTAGTTAAAAATGCGAAGTTGAAAACCAGGAGTGTTCCGACCCTCAAATAACTCCTGGTCTAGACAGAGACGGGTTCCCGGGTCGGGCTCTGAATAGGGCGGTAGGGTGACGGGCCTGCATCTACTGTCACTGTGTGTTCAAGGCTGGAGTTACAGGTGGAGAGAGGGGTGTCTGAGGGAAGTGCCTCAACACACTGAAGGTCTTCAGAGGAGATGATCATGGACTGGCGAAGAGTCTCCTCGTACGTCGGAGGACGCTGTAGGTACGGAGACATTTTATGAGATCAAATTTACTGTAATAAATCAATATTCTATGTATGAATATATTTATTTTTTATTTGACGTTGATCTCAACAGGGATTCCCATTGAGAGCAAGGTCTCTTTTACAAAGGAGCCCTGCAACATCCTTCCACAATTTCATTGATGTAAATGAGAATGTGTTCTTTAGTCAACTTACATGGTAAAATAAGGCTTGAATAAATCAATGACAAAATAAATATTTACATATGCAGTGAACAATACATAATAAAAATAGGTCCAGAACAGAGGAGTGACTGACCTCCGTTTCAGACTGTGTGGGGCTGATACCAAAGCGGTCGGCTATCATAGAGTGGATCTGTCTCTGACGGTCTTTCTTCCGGACGCTCTCGTAGGACGGAAGGCGGGGCAGGATCCCGTCCAGGTGATAGCTGCTGGGCTTACCGATGATAAACAGCCTCCCTGGAAGCTGCAGACACACACCAAACGTGTTTATAGGATATCACTTTTTCTATTTTTCAAGAGTAGATCTTGGTCAAAAGACCAGTTAGTGGAGAAAGATCAGAATTGGGCTGACTGTGTAAACGCAGCCTAATTACAAACGGCACTGGGCATCAATAACCATGTGGAAGCAGCTCAGAGTGAATTAATTGATTAATACCTACATCTCTATGTGTAATAGGGGAGTGTGGGGTACGTTGAGCCACCCTTGTTTATAGTAAATCATACACAAAATGTATCATTTTACCGAATATTTAGGAAGAGGTCATAATTTCATGGAGTTTGTGGAGGAAGTAACCACATGGCAAAAGTGTTTAAGCAAGTTAGGTACAAAAAACAAGCTTCTCTATAAGCTTCGATATGAGGTCCTAAACCTAGCATGAAAGTGCATCCTTGTAGCTGTGTGGGCGAATATAGTTAAAATGTTTGCCTTAGGATAAATTGAGCCAATGGCCATGTGAGTCAATAGTTTGAGTCAAATTGAGCAAATTGAAATGTTTTCTTCCCCAGACGTAATGCAAGGCATTATCGCTGGGATGTGACGTAACAACAGGGCCTTGCCTGTGTTAAAAGTGTTTTAAAAAGTATAAAGTGTTTGTTAGGTGTTAAGCCTGTGTTAAAACCCTCTTGAGTCCATTTCCCCCCCGTGGAAATATAATTAGGATAATTTAACAAATCCCCATAAAAATCTGTCTGTTAGGCTAGAGATCTCTATTATGGTTTTGCTCTACAACCGTCACAAGCGTCACATGACTCGTCTGAAGTCGGTACCGCCGATGGGCCAACTTCTGTCTGTAGTGTCCAAACGTCTTGGGCTCCACACTAACATGACCCCTCTATGGAAAGATGACTCTTTCATTACATGTACAGTACATGTCTTGCTCTAGGACACCGACAAGCCTCACAAGACTCGTTTGAAGGTAGCCCAGTACCAGTTTAAAAAATGAATGGAAGTACATTCTGTGTGGAAGTAGTTCAGTGCCTAAAAAAGGGGCTAAATGTGTGTAAAAACAAATACACCTCCTGAGCTTTATTTAATCTCTCAGATATAGGACATTTGTTTTTCCATGTACGAATCTGTTATTCATTGCATTTCTATAGGCTAATAGCAGTAAGGCCAAATTCAATGTTTCATTAAAAAAAAAAAGTAAAATACATTTGGGATACCTAAAGGGGTTGTAAAATACCAAATCAAATAGCTAAATGATCCTTGGTATGGCCACCTTAAAACAATTCCATATGTTATCTTAGTAGAACCCCACAGGCTTAGACAATAGAGTCTAGAGGGTTAAAATATTATTGTGATTGTGTTGAATTGAATTGCGATTGGGAAATAAAGATAGACATGGTTTTAAAAATGTAGTGGTAATATTTAATTCAGTACAGACATGTGTAGGTGGCTTAACTTACCCTGTTCCGCGGCTCAACTTAAGTTATGATGAAAAACCACTTTTTTTTGGACAAGCTATGTTTTCAAAACTGTAAAGTTTACATGTATTCTGATTATTACCAGGTATACACAACATCCTGAAATATATGTAGATATCTTTGTTAGAAAGAATACCATATTTCCCTTGACAGAGTGATGCTGAATGAACAAAATGCCTAAACTTGCCCCACTCTCCCCTACTATGTAAAGACAGAGGGTTTTTTTCACCTGGGATCCAATGTTTCCGTGGGCAGCAGTATGTTCATTGTAGGGAGACACCACTAGAGGCTGTCTTCTGTTGTACTGGGGTGGAGCATCCTGGGTAGGGAGAGAAGGGGGAAGACTGGTTAAAGTCTGTCTACACTACAGTGGAAAATGACATCTTACCAAAGTTCAGTCGGTGTAAAATAAAGTTATTCTATTCTGTTCTATTCTAATATGCTCTATTCTGTTATATTCTAATATGCTCTATTATGTTCTATTCTAATATGCTCTATTCTGTTCTATTCTAATATGCTCTATTCTGTTCTATTCTAATATGCTCTATTCTGTTCTATTCTATCTTTACAATTAGTAATGTAGCAGCAACAACAAAGGCATGATAACAGTCCAATGAATTAACCTCAAGCCAGGTTACTAGGTGGTGATGGAGTAACTTGGCTATAGAGCTGTAATGACACTTTCTTCATGCCCGATAATATACTCCACTCAATATACTCCACTCAATATACTCCAGTCAGTCTTGTTAAGGGCTACCAGAGCTGTTCTCCTGATCTGATGCATGTTATGCACTATCGACCACACAATGGAAAATGCCTTTGCCAAAATCTACAGTTAGATCCAACCGTTTATTTCTTTATTCCTCTGTCTCGGCTCTGACACTCTGTTGCAGTCTCCCTACTGATAACGCTATATGGGTTTTAACATGAGACATCATTGTGCAACACACAATCCCCTGGCAGCCGCCATAATATCACAGCATCATTTGTAATATAATCAACTAATACTGGTTTAACGAAGCGACAGTGTTGATATTTTCAATGTTAATATTGAAAATGTTTGACTTGAATGAGTGGAAGGAAAGGAGTGGGAGGCAAATGGGGCTGGAGGATGGCCTTCACTGTAACTGACTAGCATGTGATGCAAAGGAAAAACACACTCATGTAAGGTTATCTCAGATGAGTAGCCTATGGTTGGATTAAAAAAATGGCCGTATATTAACAGAAGAATATCAATGTTTTTGATACAACCAACCAAAAGGTCAAAGGAGCGTTTATCTGTGGTTGCATTTTCAATAGGGGAGAAAAATAAGGATACAAAAAGCAGGAGGTAATGATCTTAACCTTATCAAATGAGCTGTGCACTGCATGCTCTCTCATGCTCTCTCATGCTCTCTCGTGCTCTCTCATGCTCTCTCATGCTCTCTCATGCTCTCTCGTGCTCTCTCATGCTCTCATGCTCTCTCATGCTCTCTCGTGCTCTCTCGTGCTCTCTCATGCTCTCTCATGCTCTCATGCTCTCTCATGCTCTCTCGTGCTCTCTCGTGCTCTCTCGTGCTCTCTCGTGCTCTCTCGTGCTCTCTCGTGCTCTCTCGTGCTCTCTCGTGCTCTCTCGTGCTCTCTCGTGCTCTCTCGTGCTCTCTCATGCTCTCTCAGCTCTGTATCATAACAAATACAGAAAACAGAGTTGCACAGGGAAATATTATTCACGTAAACCTTTTAAAACAGCCACTATAGCCACTAGGGTTTGGCTGGGGTAGGCTGTCATTGTAAATAAGAATTAGTTCTTAACTGACTTGCCTAGATAAATAAATAATCTACTGTACTGTACACTATAGGACTGTGCTCTACTGTACTGTGATGAGCCCTAATCTACTGTACTCTAAAGGACTGTACCGTACTGTACACTATAGGACTGTGCTCTACTGTACTGTGATGTACCCTAATCTACTGTACTCTAAATACTTATTTTCCACTCTAATTTGCAAATAAATTCATTAAAAATCCTACCTACCCTACCTCTCTCTCCTATCCTTTTTTTTCTCATTTTGTCTGTCATAGTTGAAGTGTACCTATGATGAAAATTACAGGCCTCTTTCATCTTTTTAAGTGGGAGAACTTGCACAGTTGGTGGCTGACTAAATACTTTTTTGCCCCACTGTACATATTCTTTATCCCTTTACACTTGTGTGTATAAGGTAGTAGTTTTGGAATTGTTAGGTTAGATTACTCGTTGGTTATTACTGCATTGTCGGAACTAGAATCACAAGCATTTCGCTACACTCACATTAACATCTGCTAACCATGTGTATGTGACAAATAAATGTGATTTGATTTGATCTATCATCCAGCCTACAGTAGCAGCCCATGTGTGGTGTTCAATGTAGGTCTACGTTCCATGAGACTTTTGAAAAATAACATGCAAGGCTTGACATTAACCTGTTTATCCACTTCTCATTCAGATAAGGAGGTGATGCTGGAAACCACTTTTCAAAATAAAATGCATAATCATTTCCATACCAAATTATGTCCGTCTCAAAATACAACACTGCCCCTTTAAGACAAAAAAAGCTCTTTAACTGGCTCTTTTCAAAGATGTCTAGAAATGTACACGTTTTGTGTTCTTGGAGGAAGCAATCACTCCCCTATTGCTGACTACAAATGATCTATAACTGGGCTAATAACTCACTAAATAGCAAAGGATAGGAACAAAATGTGACTCACCACCTGGATTCAGTATTACGTAGCAACATTTGAAAATGTTTTTTTTTTTACATTGGATAAAAGGAGAGACTCAGAGCTAGGAAATGGTATATCATACACTACAGTGGGAACAATGGGAAAGTAATTCTGCTTTAAAAGTTGATCAACTTTTAACTCCCCTTTTGAGAAAATGGCCTTTGAATGTTTTGGTATCTAGTGAAGAGCTCTTCTTTGTCTACACCCATTCAGCTCACACCCTCTTAAGGGCTCCCGAGTGGCGCAGCGCTCTAAGGCACTGCATCTCAGTACAAGAGGTGTCACTACAGTCCCTGGTTTGAATCCAGGCTGTATCACCTCCGGCTGTGATTGGGAGTCCCATAGGGTGGCGCACAATTGGCCCAGTGTCGTCTGGGTTTGGCTGGTATAGAATTATTTCAATTTCATTACGTTTTTTTGCAGATGTTTACTGACACCGGCCATATTCAACGGGTGTTTTACACACGTCACGTAACGTGCAAACGTTAGCTCTCGCTTTGATCTCAAAATAAACACATCTACTCACAATCGCTCATGCTGTAAAAACAGTCCAGTTCAAAGTGAATGGCACAGATCCACATATGGCAATGGTCTATTTGCATATAGGCCTACTGCAGCTCTGATTGGTTATGGCGCACCAGTCTGTGTAGAGTACAGGCATGAGTCGTGCCTGTCAATTAAATAAAATCCTACTCTGCTGCATTCTGCCTACAACAACATCTCTTGCATAGTTAGTTTTGCATACTAAGTCTTGCATAGTTAGTTTTGTTTCAGTATGTTGCATTGAAAGTGTTTGGGAGAAATACGATACAAATGTAAATTGATTTCCAACCCCCAGTTTGCACCACCACGTCTGTAGAATAGCCCATATACTGCATTACTTTTGACCAGGGCCCATAAGGTCTGGTCTGCTTGCTGCAGAAAAACAAACAGGAATCTCTCTTCACCTGAACTAACTTGGGAATGTTTCATGCTAGAGCAAATGTATAATCACATCATTCTCCTTTATCGCATCTCGCTCTTATTGGTTACTGAAATCATTATTACACATTTACACAAAGTTCCAAAGAGTTTATAGTACTCTATTGTACCTGTGTTCATATTGTTTTGTCACAGTGTTTACATAATGGTTTATGGATGTTTCTCTAGCCTCGTTTACCAGACTCCTGTTACTGTAATCAGGCTCCCAGCTGGTGAACATGTTAATGATATTGCAGCGATCTTCGCTATAGGATCCACGTTACATTCCCACCAAGTGGGTTAACTCTATTGGTTGAGATGCGGTGGGTGTTTGCCTTTCACACCAGAGACCCAGGTTTGTAATGATAATGAGCTCCCTGGTAAGGCCTGACCTTGCAGCCTTAAAATAAGGGGTTATAGCACATGCATAATACCATTATAGCCATTTTTAAATTAGTGATGAGATTAGGGTAAACCCTATAGATGTTTATATCACATTTGTAAATGACCTTAGTGATGAGATTAGGGTAAACCCTATAGATGTTTATATCACATTTGTAAATGACCTTAGTGATGAGATTAGGGTAAACCCTATAGATGTTTATATCACATTTGTAAGGTGTTTATGTCCTTACTGTACATATGTACAATATACACTAGGTGTTAATAACACGTTTCCCTGTTAATTACATATGTATAACATGCATAGCCTTCCTGTATAGTGTTGGAAGACCCTGCATCAAAGAGGGTAATAATATACATTAGGCAGTTATAACATGTTATCCCTGTTTATAAAAAATAGAAAATAGCTTTTATCCAAAGCAACTTATAGACTTATAGTCATGCTGCATACATTTTTTGCGAATGGGTTGTCCCGGGATTCGAACCCACTATCCTGTAATTGCAAGTGCCATGTCCTACCAACCGAGCTACTTATATCCTTACTGTACAACGCTGGTTGGCCTGGTAGTTCGACACCCTGCAGCAGAAAGGGTCTTTCCTGTACAAGACCACCAGGAGCATGAGAATCACTACGAAGAACACCAGGCAGGACACTACAGAAATGAGGCAACAAGAACACAGACGTGACTACGAAGCTTTATAAAACATATCCGGCATTAATGTAAACATATAGGTTATACATGATTCCTTTTTAATGTGTATTTATAACACATGCAAAACATACATAACTAAACGATCAACAGTTAGCCAGTCCTGTGTCAGAGCAACAGGTTTATGTCGACTGAATATATATGTTCATGGTTTAGCAGCAGCCTACTTAAGTTTTTGTGACTGCCATCACTCACCGGAGGCCACGATGACCGTTAGCTGATCCGCTGTCAGCGCAGGTGGGATAGTTGTAGATGCAGATAAAGACATATTGAACTAAAATTAATCAGCATGTAAACGAGGTTCCGCTGTGTAAACGGCCCACATAAAAATGTTGGCTTTCACTGGCATGATATTAGGCTACTCCTGTCCAAACCAAGAAGATCAAAATAAATCGATGATCTTCCTCTTCATTCGAGGGCAGAGCCGGACACTGTTGTTAAATCCAGTTTAACTGCAGGATTCTGCCACCTATCTTGCTGCTTCGATTCAGCCTGGTCTCATAGACTAGACGTAACATAGTAAACTTAAATCAGGATACTAAAATTAGTATGATAAACTTTAAAACATATATTTTACATGACATTTTAGTCATTTAGCAGACGCTCTTATCCAGAGTGACTTACAATTAGTGTATTCATTTTAAGATAGCTAGGTGAGACAACAACCCATCACAATCGTATCAAGTACATTTTCCCTCAACAAAGTATTTATCAGCAAAGTCAGTGGTAGTGGGAAAAGATAGGTGTTTATTATATTATAATTTTTACAACAGTTTTTTTGGGGGGTGGGGGTATGGTCACATGAGACAGAAGGTTATTTAAAGGGATAGTTCACCCAAATTCCAAAAGTACATGTTTAAAAAAAAGAAGCAGTCTATGGACCAGGTATGACAGTTCTTAACTGACTTGCCTAGTTAAATAAAGATAAAATAAATAAATACAAAACGTTACATTCCATCTCTGGAGTTATGTTTACTATATTACGTCTACCACTCAGTCCAGGTTGTTCGATTCTGCTGCAAGGTTGTTCTTTTGGAATGCCAGAGCGCGCTAGATAGAGAGAGGGGGGTATGCTGGGCAGCGTGTGCTCTGTGCTCTCCACAACAAAATACTACCTCGCAAACCTTTGCTAAAAAAATATAGGTTTGGCTATGGTACAGACCTTTCCCGTCTGTAATTTAAGATTGTTGTTTTACTGGAGATAAAAACTTTTCCAGGTTGTGAATGAGGCGCAGCCTACTGGACACACACGGGATGTTGGAAATTACACTATATACAGAAGTATGTGGACACCCCTTAAAATGAGTTGCTGAGGGGTGTGTAAAATTGAGCACACAGAAATGTAATCTCCATAGACAAACAACATGTCCCTGCTGCTATGCAGAATATCAGAAAGAGAATAGGGCCAAGGAGGTCAGAAGAGAACACTGTTTCCATAGGTGAATGTGCATCTAATATGAACCATGTGAAGGGATGGTGTGAGTAATGGGGAACCAATCACTTGTCTCCACAATATCTGTGCGTCAGTCACCCCCTCCTTGGGCCTTGGGGGAGATTGTCCTCTCCCCTGGATCCATTTTTTTTTTAGCAAGGTGGAGACTAAGTAACGAAATATGTCCTTTTGTGTTCTTAGTACTGAACAAAACAACACATTCTTTATACTGGAGGCCAAGTGCTGGCACAGGATGTGTTGATGTTTGGAGCCATTGTACGTCATCTCTGAGGTTGCACCTATCTTGAGATGGTATATAACCCAGAGGCTCACTCCATTACATTTACATTACATTTAAGTCATTTAGCAGACGCTCTTATCCAGAGCGACTTACAAATTGGTGCATTCACCTTATGACCTCCAGTGGAACAGTAGTGCATCTAAATCTTTTCAGGGGGAGGGGGGGTGAGAGGGATTACTTTATCCTATCCTAGGTATTCCCCCACCCCCCCACTCCACTCAGTGGGCTCTCACTCTGTTCACTTTTGTGTGGGTAAAATACTTTATCGATAAGTTATTTTAATACAATTAATATCCTGATTGTTGATTGACCTTGTCTCTCCTCATTATTGATTCAAATATCTACTACAAGTTCCAAAAATGCAGGTGTTTCAGCCTAGCTCTGTGCTTTCTGTGGTGGTGGGGCAGCCAGTGGAAAATACATAGGTTAGGGGTTGGTAATGTTCTCTAGTTGCGCCGTGATAGGCTCAGTGTTCTGTCACTCATGGGGACACTACGTCACAGCAAAATCTACGGGGAGAGCTCGAAAATTCAAGCCTCTTGGATGTTGCCATAGCATTACATTAGGAGTGCCCATCCAAGAAGGCTTACGGTACTGGGGACACAGAGGACACAGGGAATACAGGGGATACATGGAATACAGAGGACACATGGAATACAGGGGATACAGGGGATACAGGGGACACAGGGGATACAGGGGATACATGGAATACAGAGGACACATGGAATACAGGGAATACAGGGGACACAGGGAATACAGGGGATACAGGGGACACAGGGGATACATGGAATACAGAGGACACATGGAATACAGGGGACACAGGGGATACATGGAATACAGGGGGGGACACAGGGGGGGATACATGGAATACAGAGGACACATGGAATACAGGGGATACAGGGGATACAGGGGACACAGGGGATACAGGGGATACATGGAATACAGAGGACACATGGAATACAGGGAATACAGGGGATACAGGGTACACAGGGGACACAGGGAATACAGGGGATACAGGGGATACATGGAATACAGAGGACACATGGAATACAGGGGACACAGGGGATACATGGAATACAGGGGATACATGGAATACAGGGGACACAGGGGATACATGGAATACAGGGGACACAGGGGATACATGGAATACAGGGGACACAGGGGACACATGGAATACAGGGGACACAGGGGATACATGGAATACAGGGGACACAGGGGATACATGGAATACAGGGGACACAGGGGATACATGGAATACAGGGGACACAGGGGATACAGGGGATACATGGAATACAGGGGATACATGGAATACAGGGGATACATGGAATACAGGGGACACAGGGAATACATGGAATACAGAGGACACATGGAATACAGGGGACACAGGGGATACATGGAATACAGGGGACACAGGGGACACATGGAATACAGGGGACACAGGGGATACATGGAATACAGGGGATACAGCATTTCCGACAGTTAAATGAGACAACAAAACATGATTTATTAAACACATCGATATGGTTTTTGAACGTGATAGCTGTACCTTTAGTTTATGGTTGACATCAGCCAATCGCCGTTCTCACCAAGTTCAAAGCACATGAACGCACACAACTCGTTCATCCCGGTTTACAAGTAGCATTGTCAGAGTTTCCCACTTGTTATGAATGCAGCCTTAGTTGTGGTCCCGTGACCTCCCTTCTTGTCCTCTGATTGTCTGTTTCTCCCTCTGCACACAAATTACTTAATAAATGTATGTGTCCAAGCACTCGTGTGTATGCTTGTTCCCCCTACCTCACACAAATGACTTAAATATATCTGGACACCTACATTTAAGTCATTTATCAAACACTCTTATTCAGAGCGACTTACAGTACTGAGTGTATACATTTTTGTACTTGAGATATTTGGCCTACTTGGATATTTGTCCTTTCTCTTCTCCAATGGTGTGAATCTCTAAATCCCCTGCAGGCAGACATGGACAGTGAGTGATCAGGAGAGATGAAGGAGACAAGCTGGCCAGGGTGAGCAGCACAGTCCATTCTGAACTAAACCATGCTTTGATGTGAAGGACACATACGGAACATTTACGGTTACGCACATATCTACATACTCATCTCAAGTTACGATTCAGCACATTCTAAATTGACTATCCAATCCTTACCCAAGTTAAATTGTAATCATTCTGTTGTCCTCTCCTGTGTTTCTCTCCAATGGGTATTATGTTCCTTTCCTGCCCTAGCAAAACTGAAACGTACTTGAAGGTAACTGAAACCTGCTTTTGGGCTCCCGAGTGACACTGTATCTCAGTGCTAGAGACATCACTACAGACACCCTGATTTGATTCCAGGCTGTATCATAACCGGTCATGATTGGGAGTCCCATAGGGCAGAGCACAATTGGCCCAGTGTCGTCTGGGTTTGGCTGGTGTAGGCCGTCACTGTAAATAAGAATGAGTTCTTAACTGACTTGCCTAGTTAAATAAATAAAATAAAATAAAAAAAACAGCTGTTGCCCCTAGTGCCTGTTTTCCAAGTCATCTCCTATGTCAAGTACTGATTTGTATCAGGGGTGACTTGGCTGGCCATCTAAGTCCTACACAGAAAGGACCTGATCAGCAGTTCAGCTTTGGAGACTTGTGGGAGAATTGGCTTTTTGAGGTTTTTGTATTTCTCTTTTACTTATACAAGTACAGAAATTCCATAGAGATGTTTCCCCTTTCACAAGGGAGACCTGTCTCAAGATGAATACATTTCCCCTAAGGTCAAATACACCATTTCACATTTTGTGTCATGACTACCATGCAGTGTGATGTACGTGTCACAACGTGGAAAAGGACAGCTTCAAGGTCTTATCTTCTAAGGAATCATTTTCTCCACATAAGTTGCAAATCAAAGTTCCAGCATGTTCTCAGTTCACATTCTTACATCAGAGTTGTCATTTGTTATTTCACTTTTAGCTCTTGTTCTCAGTTCACATTCTTACATCAGTGTTGTCATTTGTTATTTCCCTTTAAGCTGTTGTTCTTTTACTTTGAGCTTTAAAAATCAGAGACATACGAACGAAACAAAACAAAACAAAAAGGGTCACAGGAAGTGATGCAGCCCACGAAGCAGGTGCCCATTTTCTCAAGATCTCCATTTCAGCTTGACCAAACTCGATAAGACATGTGCTCTCACCAAACAAAGCCATAACACCTTCTGACACAACTTGGGATCCACCATGTCCCCAGACTGCATTCACTTGTTGGTGGGTGGCTGTCTGCAACACAAAAAAAGGGGGTTAACGTTTTCGTAATCTTGCTGCTAAAGTTATTTCCGGTTGCCCCTTTGAATATGAACTTGTGTATTTTATTCAGAATATTATAATATGTTATTTACCAGGTCAGTTTCTTGTGAGAATGCCAAATGTTGTAGTGACCTATGCTGCATAAAAAGTATATTTTCTAACACGTCTTGTACTTTTTTTGTCTCTTCACTGTGAATAGTGTGTGTGAGAGAAAGAGAGAGAAACCGAGAGTGAGAGAGAGCAAGAGAGAGAGAGAGAGAGAGAGTTCATAGCTGGTACACACCACCAGAGGGCCTTGTCTTATCATTTATGTTCTGTAATTCGCTGGAAGGCTGAAGGCACCTTTCATCATGATCAAAAGTAAAACAATGAATGTAATGTTATTATATTTAGAATTGGGTCCTACATTGAACTTAGAAGGATTTTATTTGTGTGTCTATTTTTTACCAATAATGTTTTTTATTATCTCAGTTTGGATAAAATCATTTGTCTATGGATGAGGATTCATGAAGAAGCTTTGCATCATAGAATTAGAAATTAGAATACTAGAATGAACACAAACCTTGTTGTGATGTTTGTGACTAGAGGGAGTAGCTTACAGCTACGATTGGAAGTGATTTTTCACAGCCGGTTAGGAGATCATTATGGCTAACCCTTTTCCTAACCTTAACTTAAATCTCCTAACATGCCACGTTAATTATCCTAGCCTGCTGGGTAAAAAACTAACTTCCGGTCATAGCTGTAGCCTACTACCTCTAGGGGTCAGCAGCATCCCACCCTGTATCCCACTGCTGGCTTGCCTTGGAAGATAGGGGTTGGTCCCTGGATGGGAGACCAGATGCTGCTAGAAGTGGTGTTGGAGAGCCAGTGGGAGGCACTTTTTCCTCTGGTCTAAACAAATGCCCCAGGGCAGTGATTGGGGAAATTGCCCTGCGTAGGGTGCTGTCTTTCAGATGGGATGTTAAATGGGTGTCCTGGCTCTCTGTGGTTATTAAAGATCCCATGGCACTTATTGTAAGAGTAGGGCTGTTAACCCTGGGTGTCCTGGCTAAATTCCCAATCTGGCCCTCATACCATCACAGTCATCTAACCATCCCCAGTTTCCAATTGGCACATTCATCACCCCTCCTCTCCCCTGTAACTATTCTCCAGGTTTTGCTGTAAATGAGAATGTATTCTCAGTCAACTTACCTGGTAAAAATAAATAGTCAGAACCTCTTCTGATGGTATAAAAGTTAGGGAGTTGGTCAACCATGGTTTGCCAGTGCAGTGATAAGACATTGTGTAAAACAATGACTTTGAAGAATTGATCTGCACTGTATGTTTGTTAGCTAGTCAGTTTTAGACAAATGATTACATACATTTTTCAAATTAATTGTCAATATTTAAACATTCAAACAATGTAGTACATCCACAGCTATAAACTGGCTGAAATCAGTTGATGATTAAGTGATAATGCCTGAGAAGCCGGTGTGTGGAGGATATATTGGCACGGGTGGTGTTAGGTCTGTGCTAATATATCCTCCAAACACCGGCTTTGAGGGCATTATCACTTCTATACAATGGATTACCAACATATTCAAATAATGATTGACATATTTTCATTAAAAATGTTATTTTGGTGAATTTATTCATAGTATTTCATCCTTCCACAATATATAATCCCGACACAAATTTAGGGTAGCTACCCACGCCGGCTGGTTGTTTGTTCTATCGGTACGGTTGCTATAGACGCAACCCAGTCATTCAGTCTTTTTGTTCTGTATCTGTGGAAGTAATTCGTTCCAAATGTTCCATTGCCATACGGCTGGCAAAGATCTTATCCCTTGCTAGCCTAGCCTAGCCTAGCCTAGCCAACTACAACTAACTTACAGTCACCTCAAAAAGTGCAGACAGAATAACAACAAAGTAGGGTCATTTGCATTTGTTTAAGCTGTTTTCTAATTACATTTATTTGGAAACATCCATAACAATTAGCTAATGCGGCGCAATTTTGCCTGTCATAGAAAATGTGCTCACTCATCAGGACAATTTTGTTCAGAGGAGTTAGCCAACAACACAGCTAACACAATCACTTCAAACTGAAGCTGCAAAGACTGCAAACTTGCTGCACTTCATTTTGTTTTACCTTTTTTCAATTGACAATTCTTTGTATATATCCATAAAAATGATGCCAGCTGATTCATGATTTAGACTAGCTGAGAAACGCTGCCTGCATGTCTGTCTTGTCCTGACTCCCGACACGTTCATTACTATGGGACAGCTGGTGATCTAATTTGAATACTGAAACAATGTTGCAAATGTCGGAGAGACAGACAACAAGGTTTATACAAATCTCCTCTGTTGAAAACGAAATGTTAGTCTAAAAGAAATGGGAGATGATGTCTAAATGTTTTTTATAGTGGAGATCAGGTTTATAAATTGCCTGGCTGGGCTGATGAGACAGTGGATTGTGCAGACAGATGGACCAGAGTAAATAGGCATTTTAACACCATTGATTTAACCATTGGTAACTTGTGGAATAGACACCGGCTGGAATGTGGTTTTAACCAATCAGCATTCAGGATTAGACCCAGCCGTTTTATTATAGGACTTAAAAAAGTTATATATGCAACAACAACTGATATTGTGTCATAAAAATAATAATACATGTTTATATATATATATATATATATATAGATATATATATATATTAGAGGCTATTTATACAGTATACAACCTCCATAAACTGTATTTATAATGCATTAATGCATTAAAATCAGGATAATGCCTCTACTGCTATTCATTCCAATTAGACCGGTTTGGATTTCTCCCTGACCAATATGGCTGCAATTTCCTTCCCAACCTGGATCTTAAAGGGTTTGTGACATAGCCTTTCTAGTAATTTAATAGGATCTCTATGCTTTGAATTCACATAAATAGCCTAGCTATAAACCCCTTTCCATAAAAAAAAATATATTTACATGCTAGAACTGATACACATAAGAAATAATGGCAACAAACGCACTGGAAAAAGGGTTTAAATCGACTTTAGGCGCACTAGATAAATTCCTTGGTAGAGGTGGTTCTATATTAAGCTAACACATAGAATTATTTTAAGATGGTCATTCTACGGAGCATTTAGCTATTTGATTTTGAATATGAGGACCCCTCACACACGTTCAAAAGTTTGGAGCCACTTAGAAATGTCCTTGTTTTTGAAAGAAAAGCACATTTTTTGTCTATTAAAATAACATCAAATTGATCAGAAATACAGTGTAGACATTGTTAATGTTGTAAATGACTATTGTAGCTGGAAACGGCAGATCTTTTATGGAATATCTACATAGGCGTACAGAGGCCCATTATCAGCAACCATCACTCCTGTGTTCCAATGGTACGTTGTGTTAGCTAATCCAAGTTTATCATTTTAAAAGGCTAATTAATAATTAGAAAACCCTTTTGCAATTATGTTAGCACAGCTGAAAACTGTTGTACTGATTAAAGAAGCAATAAAATGGGCCTTCTTTAGACTAGTTGAGTATCTGAAGTATCGGCATTTGTGGGTTCGATTACAGGCTCAAAATGGCCAGAAACAAAGACCTTTCTTCTGAAACTCGTCAGTCTATTCTTGTTCTGAGAAATGAAGGCTATTCCATGCGAGAAATTGCTAAGAAACTGAAGATCTCCTACAATGCTGTGTACTACTCCCTTCACAGAACAGTGCAAACTGGAACTAACCAGAATAGAAAGAGGAGTGGGAGGCCCCGTTGCACAACTGAGCAAGAGGACAAGTACATTAGAGTGTCTAGTTTGAGAAACAGACACCTCACAAGTCCTCAACTGGCAGCTTTATTAAATAGTACCCACAAAACACCAGTCTCAACGTCAATGGTGAAGAGGCGACTCCGGGATGCTGGTCTTCAAGCCATGTACATGGTTGTGTGTGTGTGTGTATATATATATATATATATATATATGTGTGTGTGTGTGTGTGTTTATTATTTGATAAAATATTGATTTTACTGCTATAGCCCAAATAAACACATTGCATAACACATTAATCAATTGCAAAACAGACAATCAAAAAATAAATCATAAGGGGTAAGTTTTCAAGTGTCAGGTAGCAGGTAGCAGAGCTCTACACTGGAGTCATTGCAAATCAAATTATATGATATGATATATAAATAGCCTATAACTTCAATTTAGGCTATTGCAGCCTTGTGTTATCATGCAATTAATGACCATGTTTAAATTCAATTGGAAGCAATTGTGGTCATGGTCACAGCTCTATCGCAATTGCCGATCAGAGTACATTAGATTGATGGTAACAGTCAGTCATATTAGGCTACATGCAAACAAAAACAAAACACTGGCTGTTGTTGACAAACGTATTCAGTTCATATCAATGGCATATTAATAACATTTGATGGAAATTACGACCCCGTCCTCAGTAGTCAATTCCAGCACTAGCCTAGGCCTACAGAGTAATTAATGGGCAACACGAGCACTCTTGGCTCTAAATCGCATCGCATCGCTGTTCACGACACTATTCATGATGAATAAATGAGTCTGTCAATTTGAACTAAGCAAGATGCTAAAGCGTTCAGCTTACATTTGACCTACATCTTTACCTAGGCTATCTGATATGAGATGTAGGACCTATCAAGGACTAGGCTACTTGTTCTAAGCAAAAGCAAACCATGGCAACGTTTAATTACAATCATAAATCCAGATTTTAGTCAGCAGCCCAGGTCTATTGAAAAGTCAATCACGCAAACAGGCCTAGCTATTTGCATTATCCATTCAACGATTTGTAGTCTTAACACCTGGCTCATAATACGGCACAATTTAAGAAAATAACATTAAGCCAGTTTTTTTTAACGTTTGTCGAAATGTTTCTTGCAAAGAGATTTCGAGATCCTCTGTCCAACTTTCATCACCCAAACTTCTGTCGGATTTATCTATAGTTATGCACATGCGCAAACGGGATATATTTACAATCATAGATAGCATTGGGTGGAAAATGATCAGGAACTTTTGGAATTTAGGCTTAAAATTGTTTAGGGAAACCGGGCCCTGGAGTTTAATAAAGGCAAATTATATTTTCTCTTGCGACATAGGCAAATTCCTTTATTAAGTTACATTGGCTCGCAATAATTATTATTTTGACGGAAAACTGAATGTTGCGTTTTACATCGACATTCCTTCCTAATTCGTTCAATAACGTTATGGAAAAAGGATATGACAGTGTCTCTAGAATCTAGATATGTGATAAGTAATAGCCTAGGCCAGAGCCACGTATTTAGAAATAAATACATTTATGGCTCTGGCGTAGGCACCCACTTTTGTTCAGAGGGAAATTTAAAGGCAGTCCATTGGCTGTCGGATAAACTCAACGACAGCGTTTTCCTAAAGGAGATTACTGATTGGTCTTGTCACCTGTCAGACTAGAACCCTTCACCATCAACTTCAGATCAACTTAAAAAACAAAGCCCAGTTGATTTGAGCACACAAGGAAGAGTACTTTTGTGGGTGTGTCTGACTACGTGCACTCCACAAATAGTTACTAGATCGCAACATAGTTTCGAGGAGGACCTTACCGAGACGCAAGTGAAATAATACGTTCTGTTTTGACAGAAAGTAAACTGTGAGAGCGACCGGTCGTTAGAAGTAGTTAGTCCGTCAGTTTAATTTCTGAGATTGTTTGTTGTCCACGTTTACTTTCTTTGTTGTGACGTTATCTGTGAGAATATTTGATCAGCGGCAACATTATGTCAAACCTCCGGCCTAGATGTTGTATTTTAGGAAAGGGTTCGAATGGCTACGGCTTCCATCTGCACGGTGAGAAAGGGAAGACCGGACAGTTTATCCGACTGGTAGAACCAGACTCTCCTGCCGCCACCGCCGGTCTCTTCGCTGGGGATCGACTGACGTTCGTTAACGGGGACAGTGTGGAGGGCGAGAGCCACCAGCAGGTCGTTGCCCGGATACGAGCCACCGTGGGCAGCCTCGAGCTGATCGTGGTAGACGCTGAGACCGCGGAGGTACTGAAGAAGCACAACTTGGAGTGCCGTAAAGAGTATGTCACGGAGGGCATCCCGTTACCGGGCAGCAAGTCGGGCCATGGGGATGCAGCGGAGAGCGAGGCGACTGCTACATCGGCAGAGAACGGAAACTTCTCCCTACAGAGGCTAAGTGTGAGCGCCAAGGTAAAAGGGATTTCCGAAGTTTCCTATCTAGATTCATTTCGCAGAATATTACATTTTATGAGGCAATTTTCATACGCCTAGTCATGGGATGTATTGGAGAGCTGACCAGGGTCAACCACTGTCTGTCAACACATTTGAACAACAATATACATTACCAGTCAAAAGTTTGGACACACCTACTCATTCAAGGATTTTTCTTTATTTTCTACATTGTCAAAGTTCTTGAAATTTTTCGGATTGACTGACCTTCATGTCTTAAAGTAATGATTGACTGTTGTTTATCTTTGCTTATTTGAGCTGTTCTTGCCATAATATGGACTCTGTCTTTTACCAAATAGGGCTATCTTCTGTATAGTACCCCTACCTTGTGACAATACAACTGATTGGCTCAAACGCATTAAGAAGGAAATCATTTTATTTATGGAATTTAACAAGGCACACCTGTTAATTTAAATGCATTCCAGGTTACTACCTCATGAAGCTGGTTGAGAGAATGCCAAGAGTGTGCAAAGATGTCAAGGCAAAGGGTGGCTACTTTGAAGAATCTCAAATATATTTTTATTTGTGTCACACTTTTGTTTACTACATAATTCCATATGTGTTAGTTCATAGTTGTGAAGTTTTCACTATTACATTTCAATGTAGAAAATAGTAAAAATGAAGAAAAACCCTTGAATGAGTAGGTGTGTCCAAACCTTAGGCTACATCCTACCCTAAACTCCATATGTCATGTTCTAGACATTTGCTGAGAATTGCTTTTGTCTCTTTTTAAAATTTTAATTGTACGCCTGTATTGTGTATAGAAGCATTAAACAGACACCTGCCTACAGGGCAGATATTCTGTTAACCATTTATGCTTGTGGAAATTGGCCTATGGATAGGGACAAATTGGAATGTTTAAAATAATAAATATAAAAAGCAAATACATTTGATTGATATGCATGACCATGGTAGCAATTGAAAGAGAAGACTTTGGAGATGGGGAAATTCAGACCAAATGTTCACCTGACATGACTGAATTCAAACATGACACTGTTGATTTTATGTGCATTTTACATTGACTGTACTTGACAAAAATTGAAAATACTCTGGATACATTCAATTACATAATAAGAATATTCTTGGAAAGTTTGGTTTAGGTGCAAAATAAGAAACAATTATTACGAGTTTGAGCATGATTTCTAACTGGTGTCTCCAAGTGGATACACACAGTGGTGGTTCGGGGGGGGGAGTGCCCCCGTGACTACAATTCTGGACCCCCTAAATGTGGAGTATGAAATAATTTTTACATAACTCATTTTTGCTATCTTTTTTTACATCTGTTATTAGACAGTGGCAACGATGATGATTATGAACATGGTCTTTTGCCTGCTAATGCCTGCAATGCAATGTAGTGAATAAAATGATGACAACAATAACGTTTAATGTAACTGGCCCCTCTAACAGTACAACTGGCCCCAGCTTGGCCCCCCCCTGTTGAAATGGTCTAGAACCCCCACTGGACACACCTCTCCAGACTGGGCACAGTTCATACGGAATTTAAATGTACTTTTATGGCTCAAGGAAAGAGCCTTCAACTATAAGGTGCTTTTTTGATCTCTCCTAGCTTTGCCGTTGAGGAACTGAAGCAAACACATTTGTAGTTTGTTTGGAACACAGCCCTGCATCCCCCCTTTACACAATTACTGTTGTTGTTTAGGCAATCCAGAAATATTCCATTATAAATAACCACTTGGGTCAGGTGGGCATCATTTTGAAAGCTTATTATATTTCCAACATGACTTGCTAAGTTATAAAATCCAATCATAGTGTTAGGCTTTCAATATGGAAATGTGAAGTGCACATTTAGACTCACAGGTTTGTGGTTGTTGAGGATTCTAATAAATACCGCCTTGATGTCAAACAACATCTCGTCTTTCAGAACACAGATTCCGCTCTCTCATGCCCCGTACACACCGTGATATATTTCATTACGCTGTATGTGGTCATCTTCACGGAGTCTTGCACCGCTACTGAGCGGACAAGTCTAGCGTTTTTAACGCAAGATGGAGGTGTACCAGAGATCACATTTATTTTGGCAGATCGCAAAATATGACTTTTTCATTGAAGACCGGAGACTTATTGTTTCCGGTAATAGCTAAAAAAAAACATGTTTTGTTTAGTTACCGTAACAAGTAGAGTTAAAACTAACTTTATAGCTAGTCAAGCTAGCTTGCAGAACAGCTACAGTAGCTAGCTAAAGGCTAGGCTAGGTTGAAGATACCTAGCAACCTCCACCATAATAATAAAAAACAAGGTCATTGTTTACAAGTTGCTAGCTATCCCATAAAGCCATCACCGAAACCAGAGAAGATGAACATTTTTGGTTTTGGTCACTACCTGTTCTTCAACAGACTTTGTCTGTACTGAAGACTACGCAAAGTGTGGAAAAATTCCAAGTGTGCAGTGTCTGACTCCCAACTGAGCCTTCAACCGCAAGGGGGCAGTGCGATTCCGCTCGGTTGTGGACATCCCCATTGAAATGAATGACATCTAGCGTAACTTATTGTGAACGAGGCGTTAGACAACAAAACTAATTTGTAAAAGTAGCTCAATTAGCGGGAGGGAAGGGGTCATCTTTAGCTGTGCGTGGTACGCACGTTTAGAACAGCTGTCAGTTGAATCCCATACAGCACTGAGTTCTGACGTAGTATTATTTATACACATATTCACACACGTGTGTGTTACTGTACAGCCACTGAGTTCCAATTTAGGCACTACCAAATCTGCATTGTTCAACCCATACAGGGACTGACGAGGGCAGTGAGTGTACAGTACAGGGCTACAGAGAGAACTGAATAGACCACATAAAGATCATGTTCTATAACAGGCCATCGAACTAGAGACGCCTGTCTGCTTATTGTCTCAATAAGGTATGTGATCAACACAACATAGGAAATAAGGGCCATATTCATAAAGTATCTCAGAGTAGGAATGCTCATCTAGGATCAGGTCCTCCATGTCATCTTATTCAATATAATATAAAAAGCGTTTTAAATGATCCCAGATCAGTACTAGTACTCTGAGATGCTTTCTGAATATGGAACCAGCACAAAATGTCTACCGATCCATTTGTAAGCCAGAGTGCTCCTGGTTTTCTTAAGGTCGGAATATCAGGAATTCCTCATTTAATCAGAAAATAAAACCTTTATCTGAGAAAGTGATAGCTGAGCTCTAACATACAGACGCCTCCACCCCTCTAACACACAGCCTCATACTGCTGGTTATGAAATACTTTTTCATGTGGTATTTCATCCGTGGGTGTGTAGGGGTCGGTTAGTTAGGCAGAACATGTACAACGTCTTCATGTAACTTTGTTAGACAGTGCA
This sequence comes from Oncorhynchus nerka, assembly GCF_034236695.1. NCBI lineage: Eukaryota > Metazoa > Chordata > Actinopteri > Salmoniformes > Salmonidae > Oncorhynchus > Oncorhynchus nerka. The sequence goes on from NC_088411.1 coordinate 36,255,223, forward strand.
AGGTCTGCCCTCTGATTTATAGCCATTGTGCAACGGCAACACAAATGGAACATTACAAAAATTCCGATCTCGCTCTATCGGCCTCGCCTTGATGTGTAGCTAGTGTTTCCCCTGAACCATAGGTTACATACCAATTGACACACTAGTCATGTAGGGTAAAGTGTGGCAATTTGAGACGAACACGAAAGGTCTCCTAAATAGTAGGTCTCAACGAGGGCCTTTTTGAGTGTTTCCTTATCACATGATCTGAACAGGACAAACTCTCTCTGTCCTTTCTCGCTCTCTCCTTGCACCTATCCGGTGTATATTATTACTTATTCACTCATTCGGCTTCTTTAGGGAAGGAGTGTGTCCTCGTCTGGTCACCACGATTGGTCTGTTTCTGTTTATCGTCTCCGGTCATATTCTGTCTCTGGTCAGAATTCTGTTCCTACCTTTAAGAGACTGAGTGGAAAGCGAAACGGTGGTATGTGGGAGTAGTGGCTATGGAGTGAATACGGTGCCATTTGGGATGTAGCTCATGTCTCCCACCACTAATGCACTGCTACCCTTCACTAATCTTCTGGGTTCAAGTGACGGGGGCCACAGAAAGGCCTCGTCTCTCTCACGGTGCTGCCTGCTTGTGACGGGGGCCACAGAAAGGCCTCGTCTCTCTCACGGTGCTGCCTGCTTGTGACGGGGGCCACAGAAAGGCCTCGCCTCTCTCACGGTGCTGCCTGCTTGTGACGGGGGCCACAGAAAGGCATCGTCTCTCTCACGGTGCTGCCTGCTTGTGACTGGGGCCACAGAAAGGCCTCGCCTCTCTCACGGTGCTGCCTGCTTGTGACGGGGGCCACAGAAAGGCCTCGTCTCTCTCACGGTGCTGCCTGCTTGTGACAGGGGCCACAAAGGCCTCATCTCTCCAAAGGTGCTGCCTGCTAGCCTCCTGCATTCCTCCCTGATGGGACACTTGGCAGGACCTGGCTGATACTGGTCTAATATGGACTGCGTCCCAAATGGCACCCTATTGTCTACATGGTGCGCTGCTGATTACCCAGGTATATAGGGAATATGGTGTCATTTGGGAATCAGCCATGGACTGAGAGGCAGGACTTGGGGTTTGTGTCCAGTAGGACGAAAGTGTTTTTGAAATGAGGATGTTTCTGAACTTTTTGCTACGGTTGGGTGTGCCCTACTGAACAGAACCATAGTCTAATATGGACTGAGAGCCAGGCACAGACAGCTCGTCCTGGACTCTCAACACTACACTTGGCAAGCCCTCAAAGAGCTGCATATAGTCTGGGTAGGCATTTTATTAATTGTTCAGCTTGGGGGTAGAAGCTGTTAATGAGCCTTTTGGACCTAGACTTGGCGCTCCGGTACCGCTTGCTGTGCTGTAGCAGGGAGAACAGTATATGACTAGGGTAGCTTGAGTCTTTGACAATTTTTTTTTGGACCTTCCTCGGACACCGCCTGGTATGGAGGCCCTAGATGGCAGGAAGCTTGGTCCCAGTGATGTACTGGGTCGGATGCTGAGCAGTTACCATACCAGGTAGTGATGCAACCGGTCAGAATGCTCTCTGATGCATCTGTAGAACTTTTTAAGGATCTGGGGACCCATGCCAAATCTTTTAAGTCTCTGGATGGGGAATAGGTGTTGTCTTCCCCTCTTCAGGACTGTCTTAGTGTGTTTGGACCATGATAGTTTGTTGGTGTTGTGGACATGAAGGAAATGGAAGCTCTCTGACCTGCTCCACTACAGCCCCGTCGATGAGAATGGGGGTGTGTTCGGCCCTCCTTTTCCTGTAGTCCACGATCAGCTTCTTTGTCTTGCTCACGTTGAGGGAGAGGTTGTTGTCTCTGACCTGCTTCACTACAGCCCCATCGATGTGAATGGGGGCGTGTTCGGCCCTCCTTTTCCTGTAGTCCACAATCAGCTTCTTTGTCTTGCTCACGTTGAGGGAGAGGTTGTTGTCTCTGACCTCCTCCCTTTAGGCTGTCTCATCGTTGTCGGTGATCAGGCCCTACCGTTGTTGTCGTCAGCAAACTTAATGATGGTGTTGGAGTTGTGCTTGGACACGCACAGAGACTGAGTGTGTTTATTAATGGTGTCAAGTTGACCACATGGAAGTTATGACCAGTAACACCTTGGAGGACTGTGTCCATCTCGGTTTCCCTGGAGACCCCAGCGGAGCAGAATGAGGCATTGTCTGTGGTGTGTTTGTCTGGGGAGAAAAGGAGAAAAAGAGAGACTGCGCCAGAGAGGAAAGCGAAGAGGACTCTCACGCCTCTCTAAGGAGGCTGAGCCTGAAATACCTTACCCCTTTCTCACCACAAACACTCATAATGATCTCGTACTCAACCAGTTTGTGTGTGTGTGTGTGTGTGTGTGTGTGTGTGAGAGAGCCTTGAGGGATTAACCAGCGGTTAGCCTTTTTGAAAGGAAAAACCCTCAAAGACCGGCACTCATTAGTTCTAGTAAGATGGAGTAAGGTCCTGGAAGGCAGACTGTTACACTCAGAGTAGGGTGTCTAACCACTCTGACCAGAATGGGTGAAAACACGCTTTGGTGATTACATTTATGTTATAAAATACATTTTACCAAGACAAATATGATTGTTATGTTGTGGAGTCTTTCTCGTAACATATGATTAACTTTATATCTAAAAAGTCTGATTTCGTAACCTAATACATCTGATAATAAGCACAGAGCTCTGATGACATGGTACTCATCTTTAGCGTTGTTTCTGTTGGTCGTAAAAGGCAAAATTAAAATGACACAAGCTGAATTAAGTGTAAAAATATGAAAACACTAAGTTTCAATCGATATCCATCTTACCTCTAATGTTTTATGTCCTCTGGATTTGAGGAGAAAGATGACTAGTTTAACAGGAAAGTGAGCCTGTCAGGTAGCCTTAATTCTTACATAGAATCCAGCCTAGTTGATGTGATGCAATTTTAGTTTAAAAAAAATTCCCCATCTGGCCTCCATTGATTTAAGTCATCCTAATTCTGGCCATCCTACAAGTGGTGAAAACTCCAATAACGTTGGAACGGATTATGATAGAGACATGCGCTTTGTCCATTCTTTTTCCTTAAAGCATTATCTTCACAGGATAATTCATTTAGAGGATTATTATTATGTTTTTGATTGGACACCCTACTCGGATAGCTGTTAAGATGGAATGACCCTGGAGGGCAGAATGTTACACTCGGATAGCTGTTAAGATGGAATGACCCTGGAGGGCAGAATGTTACACTCAGAGAGCTGTTAAGATGGAATGACCCTGGAGGGCAGAATGTTACACTCGGATAGCTGTTAAGATGGAATGACCCTGGAGGGCAGAATGTTACACTCGGATAGCTGTTAAGATGGAATGACCCTGGAGGGCAGAATGTTACACTCGGATAGCTGTTAAGATGGAATGACCCTGGAGGGCAGAATGTTACACTCGGATAGCTGTTAAGATGGAATGACCCTGGAGGGCAGAATGTTACACTCGGATAGCTGTTAAGATGGAATGACCCTGGAGGGCAGAATGTTACACTCGGATAGCTGTTAAGATGGAATGACCCTGGAGGGCAGAATGTTACACTCGGATAGCTGTTAAGATGGAATGACCCTGGAGGGCAGAATGTTACACTCGGATAGCTGTTAAGATGGAATGACCCTGGAGGGCAGAATGTTACACTCGGATAGCTGTTAAGATGGAATGACCCTGGAGGGCAGAATGTTACACTCGGATAGCTGTTAAGATGGAAGATGGAATGACCCTGGACCCTGGAGGGCAGAATGTTACACTCGGATAGCTGTTAAGATGGAATGACCCTGGAGGGCAGAATGTTACACTCGGATAGCTGTTAAGATGGAATGACCCTGGAGGGCAGAATGTTACACTCGGATAGCTGTTAAGATGGAATGACCCTGGAGGGCAGAATGTTACACTCGGATAGCTGTTAAGATGGAATGTCCCTGGAGGGCAGAATGTTACACTCAGAGAGCTGTTAAGATGGAATGACTGTTAGTGATGACAGTGAAACAGCCTTTCTTTCTCTCCTCCCTCTTTCTTTGGCCAATAATATGGCCTTATGTCCTAAAATCACAAAGCGAATTCCATGTCTTCAACTTCACCCTGACCTTTTAACCATTACCCAGTAGCAGTAGGCAATCTCTGGCTACTCTTTTACAGGTATTTACTAGTTATTTTTTTCCCTGAAACATCTTGGTGTCCTTCCTTCATCCTGAGTACACTGCCTCCTCCCAGTGTACGTCACAAATGCCACCCTATTCCCTACATAGTGCACTACTTCTAACCAGAGCCATCAAAAGTAGTGCACTCTGCTATATAGCAAATCTGGTGCCATTTGAGACGCAGCCCCAGTCTGTACTGGAGAACCTTAGTTAGACGTCAGTCTGTACTGGAGAACCTTAGTTAGACGTCAGTCTGTACTGGAGAACCTTAGTTAGACGTCAGTCTGTACTGGAGAACCTTAGTTAGACGTCAGTCTGTACTGGAGAACCTTAGTTAGACGTCAGTCTGTACTGGAGAACCTTAGTTAGACGTCAGTCTGTACTGGAGAACCTTAGTTAGACGTCAGTCTGTACTGGAGAACCTTAGTTAGACGTCAGTCTGACTGTCTATAATATAACTATATAACCTTGGTGTTAGTCTTAGGTAGCGTCCCAAATGATACCCTATTACAGTACTCATTTAGTGCACTACTTTTGACCAGGGCATATTAAGCTCTGGTCAAAAGTAGTACTCTATGGGTATAACCTTGTTCAATGTGAGATTTCAAAACGGCTCTCATCACATAATCGTGGGTGTTGTTCTTCTCCATTGATCTGGGTGTAGTGCCATTGAGTTGCCCTTATCCCTATGTAACTACACTTTTTATTACTGCAGTTATAGCATTGTTACAACATTGTATTAAAGACAGTTTTGGCGACTAAGTATTTAAAACCCTTTTGGGCTGGATGTATCAATGTGTTCATTTAAGTAATAATGCACCTTGGGGGTTTGTGGTATACGGCCAATATACTACGGCTAAGGGCTGTTCTTACGCACAACGCGGAGTGCCTGGATACAGCCCTTAGCTGTGGTATATTGGCCATATTTCACAAACCCCTGAGGTGCCTTATTGCTATTATAAACTGGTTACCAATGTAATTAGAGCAGTAAAAATGTTTTGTCATACCTGTGGTATATGGTCTCATATAACACGTCATTGGTATATGTAAGGGCAATAGAGTTAGCCAATCAGCATTCAGGTCTCGAACCACCCAGTTTATGAACATGCATAATCTATGAGCAGAATTACTGTTTTACCTCAATTAGCCATGAAATCCTTAGTTTGAAAGCGACTGTTTTTCTGGAAGCTGTGCTGTGCCTTTTGTTTTTCCCTACATTTTTCACCCACGTGGGCCAGTCCTCTAGCAATTTGAGTTCAACCAATGAGCTTCAGGCCATTTGAGTGACAGCTAGCAAGAGGCGGGGGGGGGGGGCAATGATGTGGTGCACATATTATAGAATGTGACGTAGTATGCAATTTTCAGGGACCAATTTTGGCCCGTGAGCGCTACATTCAGAACTGCTGGCTAAAAAGTATACAAGGGTACGGGAGAGACTCTGTCACATACATTTCCTTAATAGCACAAGGAGTCTTACAGTGTTAGCGATGCATTTCAATGTGTTGCAGTGAAGTTGAACTTGATTCAGACCCCCGCTTTCCCCACCTCTTAGTCCTGTCTCGTCTTCTATTGTCAAGGCGACACAGATTTGCCACACTGTCTAATCTGTTACCACGGAGATCCTGATTTGGGTCACCATAACAACTAGTACTCACAAGCCCTTGGATGATCTTGACATCTCACAGAGCTCTTTGCTGCTCTGGGTTGTTTACTCAGTGACACACACACACACACACACACACTGGGCTGACTGCCAACATAGTTTGTGAAGATCAATACCTTATGGCTCAAAGTAGGTCTGGGTGATATGGCAAATCAATTATCACGATATCTATATATTTTTTTCATTCGATAACGATAGTTATCATGATATTAATCAAATAGTGTTTAAAATGTGCATATCTGCTTCAGACTCAATATTGCCTAATGCCTGAACAAACCACTAGGCACGTAGCCTAGTGGTTAGGGCCAGTAACCGAAAGGTTGCTAGATCGAACCTTCCTTTTCGACTGTGCTATTTGGTAGCATGTCCTTAGCAATGCAATGCATAATAGCATTTGTGATGTCTTTTGTCTTTTCGATGTTTGCTTGTAGGGCATAAACTCTGTCAGTGTTGACTGCTTCGGGCAAACATCCCTAGATTGACTGGTGCTTGAGGGGCGTTGATCAACACCGTGGCTCAAACATCCCTAGATTGACTGGTGCTTGAGGGGCGTTGATCAACACCGTGGCTCAAACTCAAACTTCCTGCATGTTCCAGAGAGTGATTTTTGCTTCAGATGTTGAAAAGGGTTTGTCTTATTACCAGACTTGGTAGCCACCTGTCGTAGCCAAAATGTTACACTGAGCATTGCTCTGCTCTTTGTCGGACTTCAAAAAGCCAAACCGCTTCCAAATGACAGTTTAACCATTTTCATGAATAATTTCTTCCCTGGAAGCTGCTCCTTCTCCATGGCTATCACTGCCACTGTTTTCGCCCACATCACTCATTTTGTGGTTAATAATAGCTCCTCCATCACTCATTTCCTGGTTAATAATGGCTCCTCCATCACTCATTTCCTTGTTAATAATGGATCCTACATCACTCGAGGTGCTAAGTGGTTTTTAGTGGGCGTGTACCTCTCCATGTGCGTATTGTCACTTCTCTGCACGTTCCTGCTGCGTCAGAGGTCAAATGGACTGCCGTACCTAATTATTCTACGTCGACATTATCGAAAATGAATCTATACGTTTTTATATCGTTATTGAGGGAAGTAATTACCTCGATAATTATTGATTTATCGCCCAGCCCTAGCTCGACTCTTTCCTCCCAGGCTGTTGGCTTACTCATATAACGACCTCAAATCATGTGATTGTATTACTCATTGATTTGTGTAATGGTGTGTGTTTTGTTATTAAACTTTGAGGCCCTCCATTTTAAGCACCCTTCCATTAACCCAGGCTGTCTGACTGGTTCTCCCTCTACTAGAGATAAAGACCGTGAATACAGCAGTTTTAACACATCCGTTTAATGGTGATGAGGCTGTGAGATCTTAAACAGCCGGGAAAAAACCCTGTGAACAAACCTGGAAAAAGGACTTCTGATAACATGACAGGGTTGAGAACTGCATTCAGCTTCTACATGTAATTATGAGTGAATTGATTCTCTGTTATGAGCGATGCTTTGTCTCTGAGCTTCAGGCTCTGTATGCTCCTCCTCTGTAATCATGCAGAACTAACACAGCTAAGTTGAGCTTCTACACTGTGTGTGTGTGTCAAGAGGCCTGTGGTTTGCTGGTATAGCTGTGCAGAGATTCCAGGCCCAGTAGAGAGCACAGTAGGTTAGGCCATGGTGTAAGTCTTACTATGATGCTTGCTAGAGATGCTTTGGTCCATAGGGGATGCCTTACCGTTGTATCGGACTGTCCAGACTACCGTTTGAGTCAATCTTCATTATATTCTCTACAGGTTGGAAGCCAACTCAGAACCCTGTATAAAGACAATTCGTTCATGAAGAGCCATGTAGCTACCGGTATCTGAGGTTTAGGGTGGTGCTGTATCATCAGTCTATCTGAGGAAACCACGTCCTGTGTGTTGCCATGGCACCAGGCCAGACAGCACTGTCACCGTTGACGACAGTACCAGACTAGAACAACCAGAACAGGAAAGAAAATATGTGAGACAGCTAGTGTTTGTTCTGCTGGTTGGTAGACGGAGGAGATGGAAGTCATTTATATTGTCAGAGAACACAACTCTCTGACTGTGTGGGTAAGCAGATCAGAAATGAGTCATGACAAAGGAAGACGAGGGAAGATTGTTCATGGTTCTAAACAGAAACCTTAAAGGAAGATGAAGTTGATGGCAGTTCATATTATTATTATATCTTATAATAAAACGTGTCTATATGGAGTTCTTTCACAAAAGCCTCTTTCTCTGGTAAACTTCAGTCTTGGTGTCAGAGAGCGACAGAGCGGGAGACTGATGTGATGCCATGGTAATGTTGTGGTCATGTAGCTCAGCCATGGGGTGTTCTTGTTTGCCGCGTTATGTTGTAACTTTTGACCAGAGCAGAGGTGAAAGGCCCCTCTATAAACAACAGCACTGCTCTGTTGACATTCAATCAACCATTATCCCATGCCCCACACCGGTCTCCTATCTAAAAAGGATTGACACACGCATACACAGCCAGTCCTCCATACCTACCACACCCATCGGTCTGTCCGCCCGGCAGATGCGTTGATGCTGACTCACTATTCATGTTCAAACACAGGCCCAATCATTGCTCTATAATGAGATGTTATCAGGTGCTATCAGATAATGTGTTTTTGGATGACCGACTGCTGTGTCTAGTTACTGTGTTCATCCAGTGTGTTGCAATATTGTTGGTGAAGCTAGGATCTTCCTATGGGTGACCCCCAAATGGCACTCTGTTACCTACACAGTGCCCTATGGGCCCTAGTTAGAAGTAGTGCACTATATAGAGAATAGGATGCCATTTGGGATGAAACCTGTGTCTTAACTTGACCCTGTAACTAGTCTACTGCTATCAGCCCATCTCTCTTCAGCCTGTCCTGTGTTGACAGATCTGATTGAATTTGCAGCGCTAGCTGTTTCTCCAGTTGATGATTATCTCTAGGTGTCTGTGCAAGACAAAAGTGCAGCTCTAAGTTCAAGGGTTTCACACAAACTCTTAACTGGTAAAATAAGGGTGAAATATATATTTTTAATTTCACACTCCAATAAAACACCCTCATTCCTCAAGGATGGACTAAATGTTTTGGTTTACTATCGAATGCCACTAGATATCCATCTCTTCTTCAACAATTTTTATATTTTGTATGGCAACTTTTTGTGGGGGGTCTCCTGAGTGGTGCAGCGGTCTAGAGGCGTCACTTACAGACCCGGGTTCGATCCCGGGCTGTGTCTCAGCTGGCTGCGACCGAGTGACTCATGAGGCAGCGCACATTAATGGACCCAGGGTTGTCCGGATTAGGGGAGGGTTTGGCCGGCCGGGATGTCCTTGTCCCATTGCGCTCTAGTGACTCATTGTGGGGGTCACCAGTTGTGTGGGTCGCCATTGGTGCGGCTGGCTTCCGAGTTAAGCAATCAGTGTGTCAAGATGCAGTGCGGCTTGGCAGGATCGTGTTTTGGATAACGCATGGCTCTCAACCTTCTCCTCTACCGAGTCTGTTCGGGAGTTGCGGCGATGGGACAAGACTGTAACTACCAATTTGGATATCACAGTCTTTCTGTAGGGAGCTGTAAAAACATTAACCTTTGAGATGCAGGACCAAGGAATGTTATGTGCAAAAGAAAGTCCAGTTTTTACAGGCTTTTAGTTTCCACATGTAAGCTAGGCGGTGCTATGCAGATATGCTAATCTTTATTAGTAAGGATAAGGCAGTTGCGTGTGCACACGCCCATTAGTATTATGAAGGAATTGAGGTTGTCATTTTGACAGCCTCCAAGACTTCCTGTTAGCAGTAGGTCTACTACCTTACCCAGTATTTGCTCTGCGGTTGAGAGAGCGAGATACAAATTCCATCTAGACACCGTTGCTCTAGAGCACAAAACTATACATGCCTTGGCCTAAACATCAGCGCCACGTTAACTTCCACAAAGCTGTGAACGAGCTGAGACAAGGGAAGAAAACGCACAATGGGACAGATTGAGACTGCATCTCAAATTGAGACTGCATGCAGAATTTTGAAAAAATATCCCCTGTGTACAACGTAAAACATTTAATAATGCATGCAGAGCAGAATTAGGCCGATACCCACTAATTATCAAAATCCAGAAAAGAGTCGTTAAATTTTACAACCACCTAAAAGGAAGCGATTCCCAAACCTTCCATAACAAAGCCAACACCTACAGAAAGACTAACATGGAGAGGAGTCCCCTAAGCAAGCTGGTCCTGGGGCTCTGTCCACAAACAGACCCCACAGAGCCCCAGGACAGCAAATGTGTAAATATTTAGCCTGCAGGAAGAGTACCACATGAGGGAGGATGTCTTCCCAGTAACACACAGCGTTGTCATTGCAGGCAATCTCAACAAGCTCAGTCCGATGCTGCTGTGACACACTGCCCCAGACCATGACGGACCCCCCACCTCCAAATTGATCCCGCTCCAGAGAACAGGCCTTGGTGTAACGCTAATTCCTTCTACGATAAATGCGAATCCGACCATCACCCCTGGTGAGACAAAACCGCGACTCGTCAGTGAAGAGCACTTTTTGCCAGTCTTGTTCTGGTCTGGAGACAGTGGGTTTGTGCGCATAGGCGACGTTGTTGCCGGTGATGTCTGGTGAGGACCTGCCTTACAACAGGCCTACAAGCCCTCAGTCCAGCCTCTCTCAGCCATCCGTCCTGTCTCCCTATAGCGCTGTCTTAGGTTTCTCACAGTACGGACATTGCAATTTATTGCCCTGGCCACATCTGCAGTCCTCATGCCTACTGGCAGGATGCCTAAGGCACGTCCACACAGATGAGCATTGACCCTGGGCATCTTTCTTTTGGTGTTTTTCAGAGTCAGTAGAAAGGCCTCTAGTGTCCTAAGTTTTCATAACTGTGACCTTAATTGCCTACCTTCTGTAAGCTGTTAATGTCTTAACGACCGGTCCACAGGTTCATGTTCATTAATTGTTTATGGTTCATTGAACAAGCATGAGAACAGTGTTTAAACACTTTACAATGAAGATCTGTGAAGTTATTTGGATTTTTACAAATGATCTTTGAAAGACAGGGTCCTGAAAAAGGGACGTTTCTATTTTTGCTGATTGGAAATGATGCAGACAATTACATTGATGGAAGCAACAATCAATCCGCAATATTAAAGCCGATCCACCCCTTAAAGCAGGGGTGTCAAAGTCAAATGGACGGAGGGCCAAATAAAAAAATCAGCTACAAGACGAGGGCCGGACTGTTCGAATGTTCATTGAAAAATTTTTAAATGACGCATATAGTCTAGTGAACCTAATTGAACCTACTGAAAACCTAACAAATATATTACAATATGATCAGATAAATAAAGCAATATTTTCTTATGGCTCTGTCAGTAATCTTTAATTTTCAACAGACACAAAAGACAAATTTCCTTTATATAAATATCCCCATAACATGAACATTAAATGAAAGAAACCGGTATTCAAGGCACCATCAGTAGACTATATTTTCTATTTTAGCAAAAGTGGGCTAAATTTACTTCAAAGAAAAAACAATAATAGCAATTTTCTATCATCCACTCAACTGAAATATTTTTAAAATATAATTGGATTGAAATACAAAAAAATAAAGTGCAAAAATCTATTAATCAAAAACAACACTTTGTTTAAGGAGAAGTAACATGCAGTGAAAACAAATATTAAATTTTAACTTTTAAACTTGAACTGAGTAAAAACTCTAAATATGTGATTGCACAGTAATGTTCACTTGTTTGAGGTTGAGGGTGATACTTGGTGGTGTCCCATCTTTTCCACAAGTTCATCAATGTTCGGGGTAAGGCTCTGAGCTGAAGAAATCCTCAGAATTGAGTGGAGGTGTTCAGCAGTAAGTCGACTTCTGTGTGATGTTTTGTTCAGGTTCATCAAAGAAAACAGTTGTTCACACAGGTATGTGCTGCCAAACATAGACAACGTTTGAGCAGCCTGGATGCGCAGCTGGGGCATTGTGCCGGGAGGAACGGGCGAACTCCGCAGCACCCACTGCCGCATATTTTGCCCTCAGTGCATCATTGCATTGGAGGTCAATCAACTCCATTTGGAGGTTTGGTGGTGAGCTTTCCACGTCAACAGCAAATGGGTTACCGAGCAGTTCCAACCTGCTTTTTTGTGCTTCAAAGTCAGCAAATCGGCGTCGAAAGTCAGCGGCAAGCATACCTATTTTATCAGCCAACTGTGTGCTCGGGAACGCACTGGTAGAGAGCTTCTCTTTCATGGTCTGGCAGCTGGGAAAGTGGCTCAAATTTTCTTTCCGCATCTGCGTCTCCCACAGAGTCAGTTTGGTTTTAAATGCCTTCACTGTACTGTACATATCAGAGATGACACGATCCCGACCCTGCAGCTGCAAGTTTATTGCATTCAGATGACTCGTAATGTCACACAGAAAAGCCATTTCACACAGAAACATTTCGTCTCGGAGTTGTGTTGTGTCTTTCCCTTTGCTGTCCAAGAACAGACAAATCTCCTCACGAAGCTCGAAACATCTTTGAAGCACCTTTCCTGGCTTAGCCATCGCACCTCTGTGTGATAAGGCAAATCACCATGCTCCGTTTCTAACTCCGTCAGAAATGCCTTGAACTGGCGGTGATTCAAACCTTTGGCTCTGATAAAGTTAACTGTGCGCGTGATGATGCTCATTACATGCTCCATTTTCAAGGCTTTACCGCACAACGCTTCCTGGTGTATGATACAATGATAAGCTGTCAGCTCACCTGTCGCGTTTTCCTCTTGCATCTTTTCCCGTATCTTCGCCACCAGTCCGCTCCTGTGTCCACACATCGCAGGTGCTCCGTCGGTTGTCAAACCCACGAGTTTTTCCCAAGGCAGCTCCATCTCATTTACACATCTTGACACCTCTTCATACAAATCATGCCCCGTAGTTGTGCCATGCATAGGACGTAAAGCCAAAAACTCCTCTGTCACGCTTAGGTTGGAGTCCACTCCGCGGATGAAAATTGACAACTGGGCAATGTCAGAAATGTCGGTGCTCTCATCCACAGCCAAGGAATATGCAATAAAATCTTTTCCCTTTTTCACAAGCTGCTCTTTTAGATTGATGGACAACTGGTCTACTCTCTCGGCAATGGTGTTTCTGCTCAGACTCACATTTAAAAAGAGTTGCCTTTTTTCTGGGCAAACTTCGTCACAAACTTTAATCATGCAGTTTTTGATGAAATCCCCCTCCGTAAATGGCCGGGCTGATTTAGCGATCTCTTCTGCCAAAATAAAACTGGCCTTGACAGCAGCCTGGCCTTGTGATTTGGCTTTTTTGAACAGAGCCTGTCGAGATTTGAGGCCTCGTTTTAATTCCTCTGCCTTTTGTAGCCTTTGTTCCATGTCCATATTCTTGTTTTTGTCCGCGTGTTTCGTTTCATAATGTCGTCTCAGATTATACTCTTTCAGTACCGCCACACTTTCTCCACACAGAAGACACACAGGTTTTCCAGCTACCTTCGTGAACATATACTCCGACTCCCACCTTGTTTGAAACCCCGGTTCTCAGTATCCACCTTCCGTTTTGCCATTTTTGATGGGTATCTGAAAGTTAATTTTACTGTGATGCTGACGACTGCTGTGCCAATAAATATTGAAATGAAGCAGCCTACTGCTCGGTGCGTCACCTTTGCATTGTGGGAAATGTAGTATTGGTGCGTGTAAAAGATCTGCGGGCTGCCGGCTTGCTGCGGGCCGGTTCTAATAATAAATCAAGATCATCCCAGGGGCCGTAAAAAACCTTCTTGCGGGCCGGATGTGGCCCGCGGGCCTTGACTCTGACATATGTGCCTTAAAGTATAATAATTTGAAAACGAATCCAATTTTCATTAACTCCTATATCTTCTGGGTGAAATACCACAGTGTTCCATCACAGCAGCAAGATCTGTGACCTGTTGCCACTTGTTGACATATTTTCCCTTTTGTACTTGAACTATTTGCACATACAATAACTTTTGAAATGTCTTTATTCTTTTGGAACTTTTGTGAGTGTAGTGTTTTACTGTTTTTTTTTTGTTGATTTCACTTGTTTGTTATCTACTTCACTTGCTTTGGCAATGTTAACATGTGTTTCCAATGGGGGAGATGGTTCTCCTTCTGGCAGTGTAACACTCACACACCCTTAACGTGTGGTAGATTGTAGGTATGTTCTTCTTATTCAAGGGCTGGGTCTAATCCTGAATGCAGACAGTAAACATTACACTCACAAAAGTTCCAAAATAATAAAATGCATTTCAAATGGAATTAAAACTTCATTCCAGCCTGTGTTTATTCCACAAGTTACAACTGGCTAAATTCTATGATGTTAAAATGCCTATTTACTCCGTTCCAGTCTCAGCTTCAGCAAACCGCACGACAGCCTGGACAAATACAGAGGGAGAGACTGGGATCTGTCCCAAATGCCACCCTATTCCCTACATACTGGACTACTTTTGACCAGAGCCCTATGGCACAATATAGGGAATAGGGTGCCATTTTGGATGTACTGTAGTGAGACGAGTGACAGTCTGCTGCTGCTGGTGGGTTGAGTGCTTAGAGCTCACTGCTCTGTAACTCTGGTGCATTTTAAAGCTTCAACAAAATACTTGAAGCTGAATGAGTACTTTAATAGACAAGCGCTTGTTTTGGATGCTTGGAGCTGTGCCGTTTTGAGCTGTGCCGTTTTAAGTCGGCACTACTAGTGTTGCCAAAGCTCAAAACAAACCACTCAAATCACGCCCAAAACATCAATCCATTTACAACTGCTTGTCTATCAGAGATTGAGAGTATTTGCTGTGGCTGCAGCTGGCTGAGGAAACCACCCTCGTAGAGTTTTGAGTGCAGATTTCTGCTGTGACAGCGGCTGGCTGGGGATCAGGGGTTCAGGCCTCCATCTCCCCAGGACAAAGCTTCTCATTGTCAGCCTGCCTGGCCTCCCAGTCCCCCCAGAGGACGACCTGGGATTGGAGCTAGACATGGGCGTAGTGACGGACACCAGCAGGATGTGTGAGGGGGTGGGAGGTATATCATTGCTCTCCTCCTGTGTCGGGCTGGTTCTCTCTTCTCTTTCTGGTTCATAGGCTGGTTCTCTCTCTGTTGTGCTTGTATTAACTGGATACCTTAGATGGCCCTCAGTGCTTTCTTCTCTCTCTGTGTGTGGTGTGCGTGTGCATACTATTTGTGGCTCCCACATTCAAAATCATGTTTGTCTGACATCATTACTGTTGACATGTTCATGTTGACACTTGACAGTCAGGAATGTGATATTGTCCTGCCCTCCATCCTTTGTACTGTGAGTTGTAATAGTTTTAATGTACCATTCAGTACTGAAGCTGTCATACGGCCTGTGTTGGTCTTCCTCAACAGTCAATGGTTATGAAGCCATGTGTGAATCAATGAAACGCTCAATAATGTCCTTCCATGTTCATCCCAGCCAGAAACAACTCTGCACGGACCATTTTAGGATATTAAACCAATCATATTCTGTGGTTGACTCTCAAACTGACCCCTATTTCCAATATAGTGCACTACTTGTGACCAGGGCCCATAATTAATAGGGTGTCATTTGGGAGGCAGGATATGAATCATATAAACTGGGTTTATTTTCTGCAAGTTTTCTACAGCAGGGAGACACATCACATGGGTGGACGTTCAGGATGCAAAGGTTGCTCTTAAGGTTGGTAACAGATAATTATTAACAGGTGACTAACGATTACAGAGCAACAATCTCTGGAACAGCCCTTTTTATCAGTGGAGGAGGAGTACTTTTTTATATGATTGTTCTGTCATTACTGTTGTATGCAAAATAGATATAGGCCTCTATATATCCACTGGTCGTAAAGTCTCCACCTTTACAGCATCTTATCTGTTCCATTAGTTATGATTGAAATGGGATTTAACACCAATCAGGGCGGTTTTTGCCCTTCCCCAAAACGACTTGTCCTCAACCTGGCTCAATAAATGTACATTTCCTGTCTTCCCCTGCTATTCTCATTAGTGTTGAACCATAGCACAGCCATATACATTTAGAGAATTCTGCTAACTTAGAATTCTAATGGATGACATATTGGTATCAAAAGTTCCAAGAACAATTGCATTCTGGTTCTGAATGAGAATGTTTTGCATAGAGGGTTTGGTTGGTGCCAACATGGAGGTTAGGTTTGCAACCTCTCTCTGGCTGTGCTCTTAACCCCATTCATTCCCTTTTCTGCTACTGCACTCCTATGTAGCTGTTAGCCTGTCTCCACCTCTAGTGGGATTAAATGCTTAGTCTAGCGTATGACCACTCCTGGATTAGTCCGTTACATTGAACACCAGTCCAGAGCCCAGCTAGACTCTCTAGCAAGCCTTGTCACTGACTTGAGACAGAGTTTAACGGATGCTCGCACACAACCCAAGCCACACAGGTGTTTTTTCATATTTATTTTACCAGGCAGGTCAATTAAGAACAAATTCTATTTTACAATCACAGCCTGGAGTCTGAACTGCTCCTCTTAGATACAGTATTATCCTACTGTTCATATTCATAGAACTATAGTATGTAGAAGCAAGTATGGAGCTTGGCGGTAGGGTTGCCAACTTTCTCACTACCAAATAAGGGCCAAAAGGTGGCGTGCCAGTGCACGGTGCCACGGTGGTGTGGGTGTGGTGTTGTGTGAAAGTGTATATTCAATGTTCTTATTTAATTGGAAAGGAAAAACATTCTTATATTCCGTTTAGCCTATAGCTGTACTAAAACTGTATCATTATGTAAACAAACCTCAAAATAAATGATCAAAGAAATCTCAGTTTGGAACTTGACAGCAGACAAAACATTTCAAATGCAAAAGAGGAAAAGAGAGGCATGAATCACTCCAAGTCTACTTCTTCCATGGATATTTTTGCTGCTCTAGACTGAGTCAAGCAGTCCTGTTGCATAGCCAGAGAGAAGTCCTTCCATGACAAGTCGCAGTTCAGATATTTAATTTTGTTAATTTTGATCAGCTCTGTGCTGCATCTGTTTTTTGAGTCACACCATTTAATGGTCATCAGACAGAATCCTCTCTACAAAGGCATTTGAGCCTGGCACACTGAGGACAAATGAGACAATCCTGAACATGTTGATCAAGTTGGCTTTCCCGAGGTTTTGGAAAACTGCCACCCACTTCTCACTGGTGTATTTTGTGGTATCCTGTCTGGCTTTCTGTATTTCCTCCCGGCTAACACAAAACTCTTCAGAGTTGGTCAGTATGACTGTCTCTGTCATTTTGAGGGCAACCACCACCCGCTCCAGGTCAGTGAAGGAGAGCTCCTCAGAGGTCGACTGGTTTCAGTTCCACCATTACATTTTCTGGTGAGAAATCAAACTACTTGTCAATGTATGTAATGACAGTGTCATAGACCCTCAAAGTCCTGTTGCTGCTTGGACCTTTGTGATGACAATTGTTTGTCCATCAGCTGCTTGGTTTTGTATCCAAAAAAGCTGTCCCGTTTCCCCTGAAGCATCTTCATTTTAAACTGTTTGACTTCCTCGTAAACATCTGTGATGCAGAGTGTTGTTTCCTCCAGCTTTTTTACGAGTTGGTCAAAAACACACCCTACGTTGTGGAAAAATCACAGATAAATCTCAGCAGCTTCTGTTTTTTCTTCATACTAAAAAATACTCTTCAATGCCACAGGACAGGACTCCCCAAGGGACCTGAAGTATGACGTAAGAGCTGGCCAGCTTTGCAGGAGACGGTCGACAGCTGGATTGAAGAGCGAGCCATCGTGGTGCAAACATGTCGCAGAATTTCACACTCCATCAGACAGAGAAATATCTCACACACACTGGAAACATTTTTCTGATTCCCTTGTTTGAGGCATCACTGGCAACTGAGAAATACACGGGCTCACCTTCATTCGGGGACAGACCATCCAAAACTAATTGTAATCATCTCCGCTTTCGTTCTTCCCAAGTGCATCAACTTCACAACATTTGAGTCATGAAACCAAGCACCGTTGACCATAACAAGACAGTCAGTGCTGTTGTAGCGGAGTCCGTGTTTAACCGTATGGTACATAGACGAGGCTTCACTTACTGCGGAAAATGACAAAAATCGCGGCAAGACGTCACGAAAAATGAACCAATATTGCTAGCACCTTTTTAGCTAGCGAGGCCTTCTTGTGCATTTCTGTGGTTATTCTCCCCTCCATGGCCAATTGAGAATTCCCGACCGCATAAAGTACAGAAAGCTTTTGTCGAGTCACCACTGACAGGCTGAACCCACGTCTTTTTTGCTTGCCGTTGTTTGTTGTAGCTGCAGTATTTTTTTTTTCTTGTCTTTTTTGCAGGTTTATCCATATTTCCTTGATATGCCAAACCGACCGAACAACAACCGAAATGACTACAGGAATTGCCGTGTTTACGCTATACTGTGATTGGATGAAAAAAAACGGCACCAATTTAGCCCAATATAAGGGACATCCCGGCTAATACGAACTGTTGGCAACCCTACTTGGAAGAGCTATAGTGTTCGTAAAGAAACTAAATGATGCTTGCTTGGTGAGTATTTAGTAACAGCAGTGCACTAGGTCCAATAGCTTCATGTCCGTTTTCCCTTGCTAGCCGTCTATGTTCCACATTTGCACTAATAAAATGACACGGGGCGACGTTTTAATTGTCCCAGCTCCCTGTCTCTGGTGTAAACCTGTCACGGAGTGTTCTCTAATTCATTGAGAACAGGAACCTTGCCTATTTCTCTCTTGGTCTTCGGATGGTTGTTGAACGCTAGAATCCAGTCCGTCTTGATCTGTCACACTAATGGTATACTACATTTTTAAAATATCCATTCCAGGTCAACTGATGCTTTAAATGTGGAGTTTGTGCTAATTGTTCTCTTTGTGATGAGCAATCTGCTATTTTGCTCTTTGTAGAGGTATAGATCTGCTCTCTCCATGTAACAGCATAGAGATGTGCTGAACTAGACATGCTTTATCTCTGTCTCTCTCTCTCTCTTGCTGTCTCACTCTCTCTATGTATAGATATGTGCTTAACAAGATCTGTTTTCTCTGTAGGACTCGAAGGCAGAGCTGCGTCCTCGTCTGTGCTCGATGAAGAAGGGTGTGACGGGCTATGGCTTCAACTTGCACAGTGAGAAGTCTAAACCGGGCCAG
Source organism: Oncorhynchus nerka (assembly GCF_034236695.1). NCBI lineage: Eukaryota > Metazoa > Chordata > Actinopteri > Salmoniformes > Salmonidae > Oncorhynchus > Oncorhynchus nerka. Next base: position 36,274,195 of record NC_088411.1, read on the forward strand.
TACATTAGAGCTGTGGACGAGGAATCTCCTGCTGACAAGGCTGGCCTCAAACCGCAGGACAAGATAGTACAGGTACGTATATCTTTACTGTACAAACAGAGACTCTGTACAGGACGTTTTTATAAAGCCAACTACCCAGCAGCACATCCCTGCTCTCATCCCTGAACCATATTAGCAATGCAGTGCAATATTCTTCTGGTACTATTTGTCTTCACCTTTATCAACTTGTACAGACATGTCTTCTCTTGTATGTAAGGCATTGATATGACAATCAGACAGTTGTGCTGGCCTTGAGGATGAATTTTTGTGTTGTAATCTCATTACATCAGTGGCAGAGTGGGAATGGTAATCAGTACTGGGATTAGGTAATGCACTGTTGGGAAGTGACTTTGTGTGCAGGGGGGAGGGAGAGACACAAAAACAGAGGGTTTTTCAAGGCCAGTTGTGTTAGTGTGACGGGGAAACAGTCCTTGATACCGTTGTTTTTCGGGGCCTTGGTCCCCATGTCGTAATACGACCACTGTCTGTCTCTGACTTGAATTACACTCCAATTACACTGACTTCAAACCGTGTCTGACAAAGGTCAAGGCTGTAAGTCTAATGCTTTCTACTAACCAGGGAAACGTTTGTGAGCTACCGTTCTTAGGTATGGTGTACACAGACTGGGATCAGCGATAGAGTGTACCAGGGCTCTGCTCTATTGTGTGATCACTATGGAAGTCTGTGAGATTGAATTGATTCTAAACGATATTCCCACCTCTGACTTTCTCCTGTTGGAATTCAACAGGCAGCACTGGGTCCTATAGCAGTGGGGAGTTCCTACTAGGGTGCTTCCTACAGCGTCCCTAACCGTTTAATTCAGTTTAAACTTCCAAGAGATGACCACCCATAACAACTATATTGTCTCACTGTTCTCTGTCATCATGGTGAATGTACTGGACAGCTGTACTTAAAAAAAACTTTCTGTCTCTCTCTCGTTGTCTCTCTGTCTCTAACCAGGTTAACAGTATGTCTCTCTAACCAGGTTAGCAGTCTCTCTGTCTCTAACCAGGTTAGCAGTCTCTCTGTCTCTAACCAGGTTAGCAGTCTCTCTGTCTCTAACCAGGTTAGCAGTCTCTCTGTCTCTAACCAGGTTAGCAGTCTCTCTGTCTCTAACCAGGTTAGCAGTCTCTCTGTCTCTAACCAGGTTAGCAGTCTCTCTGTCTCTAACCAGGTTAACAGTCTCTGTCTCTAACCAGGTTAGCAGTCTCTCTGTCTCTAACCAGGTTAGCAGTCTCTCTGTCTCTAACCAGGTTAGCAGTCTCTCTGTCTCTAACCAGGTTAGCAGTCTCTCTGTCTCTAACCAGGTTAGCAGTCTCTCTGTCTCTAACCAGGTTAACAGTCTCTCTGTCTCTAACCAGGTTAGCAGTCTCTCTGTCTCTAACCAGGTTAACAGTATGTCTCTCTAACCAGGTTAACAGTATGTCTCTCTAACCAGGTTAACAGTCTCTCTGTCTCTAACCAGGTTAGCAGTCTCTCTGTCTCTAACCAGGTTAGCAGTCTCTTTGTCTCTAACCAGGTTAGCAGTCTCTTTGTCTCTAACCAGGTTAACAGTCTCTCTGTCTCTAACCAGGTTAACAGTATGTCGGTAGTAGGGATGCAGCACAGTGAGGTCGTAGCAGCCATTAAGGCCGGGGGAGATGAGACCAGTCTACTGGTGGTGGATCGTGAAGCAGAAGCCTTCTTCAACAGCTGCAACGTCATTCCTACTGAGGCCCACCTCACAGGTACACACACACACACACACTATATCCTTGGAAAAACGCTTGTCGGGCAGATTCCTGTGAATCCTTCGGTCATTTGGTCATAGATTAGTTCAGTAGAAATAGACTAGGAAGGATTAAGGAAGTGCTAGACTTCCATGTAAGTACTACTTGTTGTCAAGTAGTACTATCTCTCTCCAAACGTACACACAGTGGCCTTGTTGAAGTTAATGATTAAACTGGAGTTGGGGGTGGAGGACTAGCTGGCTGGCCATAGTCCCAGTCGGTATTAGATAGAACATCGCAGCCCGCTTGTGGTGAAAAAAAACCTGTGGTTACCTAGGTTACACCATTGGGTCACAGCAAAAACGTCACCTTTTTTCAAACACAGTTTTCTTGTTTGGTTGATTTGGTCTATTACAAAACTACATTTGAAGAAATGTAAAACATGTCTGAAGATGACTTTTCAAAATGGCTGCCGGGTATTCCCACTACTTAGAACATGTTCAAGGTCACTTTAGTAGTCAAAAAGCGAGCCGAGATCTAACGCTCAGAATTGTTTCAAGACGTAACATGAACCTAATAAAAAGACTTCTGTAAGGAATGAGCTTTTTGTAGCAGGCCTAATACATTATCACATCATATTGGCTATATGCCTGGCCTGCCAGTATTGTTATTCTCAGGGAGAGAGCAGCAGAGGATCCCTCCTTCCTTTCCTCTGGTAGACTGACCAGAGAGAGGGAACATGTCTTCTACCCAATTGTGAAAAAAGAGTCGCATCGCACAAATTCATGTTGTTCTTATGACCAGAGAAAGTTAAATATTCCTAGGTATTAAAAATAGACACGACCAGCTGCTAATACTAATAACAACGCAGGGCCATCAATGGACTTGGCTACTCATTCATTGCTGCTGCAGTGTGAGGGGAAGTAGGGAGAAGCACGTTTTATAATAATGTTGACTAAAAACAGTTGACGGTGCTGAATAAAATATTAAAGACAAAACTCAAACAGCAGCTCTTTGCTGTATTCTTTGACAATCTCTCTCTGGTCAAGGTTTTAAAAGTTATAAAATCTCACGTTGGCTAGTATTAAATTTAGCTGGTCGTGGAAGCTGTAGGCATGGTGATTTGAGCTGTCCAACGGCCAGCACAGTAGGCAGCACTCGGTTTAGCAACATGTCTCCCAGTCCGCTGGGTAGGCAGTTTGTCTTCTCAGACAGATGAAACGGCAACACGTGGTGCGCAGGGCTTCTGAGTCAAGTGCATCTACCGCCAACAACACAACACACATCACATCAGAAAGGAGTGAAAACCTTTGTTGGCTTTTCTATAGAAACGTTTGTTGATCGACTAGAAGATCAATCGGTTGGTGACCATGGCTTCCCTCATGCCCGTTCCATGACGGCGCTAGCAGCCACGTGAGTGAATACTAGCTAGCTACTGACCGTAACATTAAGGTAGTCAAAACCAACAACACAAACAAATGGACAATAAAGTGAGTAGAATTACAATACTATACTGAACAAGTTTATATGTCTTACCTGTGGTGAAATGTTTTCTATGCCCATCGTAGCCTACTTGGACACAGTCCCCAGTCTCCCACATCAAATAACCTGAAGCCACAGACTCTTCTCGCTGGCTCTATTTCCCTACATTAGGAGTATTACGAACTGTAGTTGGGTATTTCTGACCAGGTTGCATGTACATTGAACAACAGCTTTTCAGCATGTTTTGTTATTTCTGTACAACGAAGGTGGCTCTTTTACAATGTGGGTCAACGGAGAAAGAATGTTTTGTTTTCCTCAATTTGTTGGTCGACAGGAATCGCATATTATTACGTGAATATCGACTCGGACTATCAAAAAACCTAGACCAAGCCAATAGCCTTCTCTTTGAAGATGAAGTCATGGCAACAGTATTCATGGTGACAGCTGGGGTGTGGAGGATGCAAAAGTCCCTTAAGATCTGGGACAGAAGAGTCAGGCACTAAAGTCCAACCCTTTATTCAGGTATATCACATTTCCACAGTACTAATTAGTCAACAATAACACTGACATCATGCAGGACAGAAAAGGACTGTGATTCCAATGAAGAACTGCACTATATGACCAAAAGTATGTGGACACCTGCTCGTCGAACATCTCATTCCAAAATCATGGGCATTAATATGGAGTTGGTCCCCCCCCTTTGCTGCTATAACAGCCTCCACTCTTCTGGGAAGGCTTTCCACTAGATGTTGGAAAATGTAATGCAGTGATTTGCTTCCATTCAGCCACGAGCATTAGTGAAGTCGGGCACTGATGTTGGGGCGATATAGGCCTGGCTCATTTTCGGTTTTCCAATTCATCCCGATGGGGTTGAGGTCAGGGCTCTGTACAGGCCAGTCAAGTTCTTCCACACCGATCTGCCAACCCCTCTTTTTACGCTTCTGCTACTCTCTGTTCATCATATATGCATAGTCACTTTAACGATACCTACATGTACATACTACCTCAATAAGCCTGACTAACCGGTGACTGTATATAGCCTTCCTCCTCTTATTTTCAACTGTCTGTAAAAATACTGTTTTATTTTTTACTTATACACACACACACACACACACACACTTTTTTTCTCCGCACTGTTGGTTAGAGCCTGTAAGTAAGCGTTTCACTGTAAGGTCTACACCTGTTCTATTCGGCACACGTGACAAACTTTGATTTGATCACTCCAGAGAACGTGTTTCCCTTTCGTCCAATGGCGGCGAGCTTTACACCACTCCAGCTGACGCTTGTCATTGCACATGGTGATCTTAGGCTTGTGTGCTGCTGCTTGGCCATGGAAACCCATTTTCATGAAGCTCCCGACGAACAGTTTTTGTGCTGACATTGCTTCCAGAAGCAGTTTGGAGTGAGTGTTGCAACCGAGGACAGACTATTTTTATGCTCGACACTCTTCAGCATTCTGTGGTCCCGCTCTGTGAGTTTGTGTGGCTTGCGGCTGAGCGGTAGTTGCGCCTAGACGTTACCACTTCACAATAGCAGTACTTCCAGTTTACCGGGACATGCTCTAGCAGGACAGAAACTTTATGAACGGACTTGTTGGAAAGGTGGCATCCTATGACGGTGCCACTTTGAAAGTCACTGAGCTCTTCGGTATGTTTGTCTATGGAGATTGCATGGCTGTGTGCTCGATTTTATACACCTGCCAGTAATGGGTGTGGCTGAAATAGCAGAATCCACTAATTTGAAGGGGTGTCCATATACAAAACCAGTCTCAACGGTGAAGAGGCGACTCCAGGATGCTTGCCTTCTAGGCAGGGTTCCTCTGTACAATGTCTGGTCTTTCGCCCATCTTAATCTTTTATTTTTATTGGCCAGTCTGAGATATGGTTTTTTCTTTGCAACTCTGCCTAGAAGGTACTATTTAATGAAGCTGCCAGTTGACTTGTGAGGCATCTGTTTCTCAAACTAGACACTCTTCTTGCTCAGTTGTGCACCGGGGCCTCCCACTCCTCTTTCTATTCTGGTTAGAGCCAGTTTGCGCTGTTCTGTGAAGGGAGTAGTACACAGCGTTGTACAAGATCTTCAGTTTCTTGGCAATTTCTCGCATGTAATAGCCTTCATTTCTCGAAACAAGAACAGACTGATGAGTTTCAGAAGAAAGGTCTTTGTTTCTGGCCATTTTGAGCCTAATCGAACCCACAAATGCAGACGCTCCAGATACTCAACTAGTCTAAAGGCCAGTTTTTATTTCTTCTTTAATCAGTTTTTAGCTGTGCTAACATAATTGCTAAAGGATTTTCTAATGATCAATTAGCCTTTTAAAATGATCAACTTGGATTAGCTAACACAACGTGCCATTGGAACACAGGAGTGATGGTTGCTGATAATGGGCCTCTGTAGATATTCTTTAAAAAAAAAAGCAGTTACCAGATGCAGTAGTTATTTACAACATTAACAATGTCTACACTGTATTTCTGATCAATTTGATGTTAGTAGACAAAAAATGTCTAAGTGACTCCAAACTTTTGAATGTGGTGTGTGTGTGTGTGTGTGTGTGTGCGTAATATCACTATTGCTTATCCACAATGGTGACTAAACTATTGTTCCACAGAACCGGTCAGCTGATTTGGCTTTTTGTCTGTTTCCTCTAGGACCTCTTCCTGAACCTGTGTCCAATGGAGGAGCAGAAGAAGAGGAGGTGAGGAGTGTGGGGGGGTGGGGGGCACTTCTCTCGGGCTCTTATCACCAAAGTGGACATTCCTGGATAGAGATTAGGACGGTTCTCCTGGGAAAACTTTCCTCAACAATCACTCATCCTAGACCTAATGTTCTTTCTCTCGCTCTGCCGTAAACATTCACATGATTCAGAGCTTGAATTGGTAAATCAGAAACCTAAATAAGCCCTTGGCTAGATAAGATGGAGGTGTGGTAGTAACCACTCACTATAATCACACCTCATTGAGAGCAGACCAATCTAAAGCAGTGACACTAACGCTGTGTCCCAAAATGGCACCCTGTCCCCTTTACCCATTGGGCTCTAGTCAAAAGCAGTGCACTTAATAGATAATGGGGTGCCATTTGGGACGCACAATAAGATTTGCCCCTGACTGGCAAAGAAGCCAATGACACCCTGGGAACGAGCCTAGGGGATTGGCAGCGACGATATCGTGGCTGACCCTGTCACCATGGTAACTGTCGGATCAGAGCGGTGGACAGTGGGCCAGTGTGCTCGCTCTCTCTCTCTGGGATTGGGAGCCTCTGTAATTCCTGAGGCGTGCTGGAGATTATGCTAATGAGATGAGATGGCTAACTATCCGACTATCCCACTAACTCAGGGCGACAGAGCTGAGAGTAGAGAACATACGCATTATAATGTCTCTGAGCAGGTGATCAAATCAAAATCACATTTTATTAGTCACAATGGCCAAATACAACCGGTGTATACAATGATATGCTTACTTACGAGCCCCTAACCATCAATGCAGTTAAAAAATAAGAATAAAAAAATAAAAGTAACAAGTAATTAAAGAGCAGCTGTAAAATAATAATAGCGAGACAAGAGACGGGGGGGGGGGTACCGGTACAGAGTCAATGTGCGGGTTAGTCGAGGTAATTGAGGTAATATGTACATGTAGGTGGAGTTATTAAAGTGACTATGCATAGATGACAACAGCGAGGGGTAGAAGCTGTTTAGAAGCCTCTTGGACCTAGACTTGGTGCTCCGGTGCCACTTGCCTTGCGGTTGCAGAGAGAACAGTCTATGACTAGGGTGGCTGGAGTCTTTGACCATTTTTAGGGCCTTCTGCTGACACCGCCTGGTATAGAGGTCCTGGATGGCAGGCAGCTTGGCTCCAGTGATTTACTGGGCCGTTCGTACTACCCTCTGTAGTGCCTTGGGTCGGAGGCCGAGCAGTTGCCATACCAGACCGTGATTCAACCAGTGCTCTCGATGGTGCAGCTGTAAAACCTTTTGAGGACCCATGACAAATCCTTTGTCTCCTGAGGGGGAATAGGTTTTGTCGTGCCCTCTTCACAACTGTCTTGGTGTGCTTGGACAATGTTAGTTTGTTCGTGATGTGGACACCAAGGAACTTGGAAACTCTCAACCTGCTCCACTACAGCCCGTCAATGAGAATGGGTGTCAATGTTCAGCAGCAAATAAAAGACTGCACAGTGATCAGTGTTGGTGTGTTGTCTCTGCCAGATAATAGAATCACACAGGTTGCTGTGAGTAGGGTACCACAAGGTGAATCCGACCCCTAGTGACCACAGTGATCAGTGTTGGTGTGTTGTCTCAGCCAGATAATAGAATCACACAGGTTGCTGTGAGTAGGGTACCACAAGGTGAATCCCGACCCCTAGTGGCCACAGTGATGATCACACCCACTGGTGATGGCAGTGATGACAACGTGCTGTATGTTTCTGAGGTGTGTTTAGCTGATGTGTGAGTGATGCAGGTAATCAAGGTGTGTATGTCTGTACAGTTGAACAGTAAGGTGTAAGCTGTGTTTATAGTGTGTTTGTCTCTTATCTCTACAGCTGGATGGTAAGGTAGCAGCAAAGCCTAAGGTGTCTGTCAGTGCATCGACATCCAGCACCACCTCCACTGCCTCTCTACCAACATCCACTGCCAGCACCCCTCCACCAGAGGTGTGTGTGTGTGTGCGTGCAATGAGCAGGGTGTTTTGAAAACCCAGTATAAGTGGAAGGATAAGTCGTCACTAATCATCAAGATAAATATTCAGAAGATACAAAAGATGACTGAGTCTTATGTAAATATTCCTGTGAATTGTTATAATATCAAAAAGTTCCTGCTATTCTACATGACTTTATGGCCTCGAGGGGTATTTTGAAAACCGTATCAGTCATGTAGTTTTACTGATGCAATTCCACAAATTTTGTTATGAGGCTGATGGAAAATGTTGCCTTTTTAAATACATTTTCTTGCAATTCTACACATTTTACCATTGCATATGCATATTCTATCCCGACCCCCAACCTTTTCTACATTTATTGAATCAACCTGTTTTGAATATTGTGGGTCCCCCCGTGGCAGTTTTACGTATGGAGTAACGCATAATGTTCTCTCTCTCTAGGTCCGGATGCCTCCGGTTAAGGAGCCGAATGCGAGCCTCAGCATGTCTCTAGCCCAGGCCAAGGAGAGAGCTCACCAGAAACGCTCGTCCAAGAAGGCCCCTGCCATGGACTGGAGCAAGAGGAACGAACTCTTCAGCAACCTATAAATCACCTTTCCTTCCTCCTTTCTCTCGCCCTCACTCCTTCTTTTGCTCTCTCTCTCAAGCAGACACACAATGTACGACATGAACAGTGTTAATGTTTTGTGATTTTCATGTGCTAATTGAGGGGGTTTCCACTTTATTTTTTTTTCAATAAAAAATAAATAATTGAAACTCCACTCCTGCATAATAAACATTGTATAGTTTCCATCTAGTAGGATGATGAAGAAATCAAAGATGATGAAATATATGGAAATAAGAAATGAATGTGTGTGTCATGAAGGTGTGTTGAATCTTATTGTCAGTCTATCTGCAATCTGATTGGTTGCTATACTTCCTTGTAGAATCACGAGCTAGCTAATAGCAAGCTGGGAGTGATTGAGTTTTTCGGGATGAATCAAAACTTCTTTCCAGAGACTTTCATGTTTAGTATTTCTGCCTGATCGCTGGATTCAATCTGTATGGTGGAAGATCCGAGTTATTTCTCAATCTAAAGTAAGTGAATTTTCCTGCGTTTGCGGAGACTGCATTCACAGTAAACACTGTATACGACACAATCGGAAATGACCTTTACATTTGAACCTGGATCTTCTGCGATATGGATGAAACCCAGCCCTTAATGAATGACTAACCATCTGAATTCTTTAGCAATACAAGACCATCGTCTGACCACCGCTTAATGAGAGGTCTGGTTAGCAGATATCACTGAATTTGTTCAGGAAATGTGTCATTCTAATGCTGACCACTGGTGTACTACCATATCTTTTTGAAGATGTTGACATGTCAATTCTTAGACTGTAGAACTCATTCAGAATACATGAGATTCTCTGTTCTATATGTGACAATCATTGTTGGGTCACATTTTGGTTAAAGGGACTGAGGTATGTGGTTCTAGATGTTAACCCAAAGTAAGCTGTTGTTTAACTGTAAAGTTAACCTGTCCAAACTGGTGTTCAATCATCACTATTGTAAAATCTTACGGTATTTTTATCGTTGTGATTAAACTTTTTGTCCTGCCTATGTCTCATCGTTTTAAAGAATGACGAGATTGTGTCTTCTAGATTTGTACATAACTCAAAATACAATTTCCGTCTTATAGAAAGAAATCCTCAATTTGTTTGAAGACTGTTCCAGAATCTCTCTGGGTTGACGGGAGTGTTAGCCTACTGTATATGTGTCAGCTCTGGTCCAGGGCGTTAGTGTATCAGACCCCGCTCTGGTCCTGGAGCGCTACTGGCTGTGTACGGTACAAGGGCTGAGTTGTCAAATGTCTTTAGGATGATGGTATAAATGTGGTATCAAACATGTCTTTTGTCTTTTTTAATGTGTGTGTGTGTGTGAGGGAAGGCATTCTCTGTGGGATCTCAAAGGAAAATGACCGCGTTAGTATAAATTCTCCTTTATACTGTTGTAAAGAGTAAGCCGGTGGGCGTGTATTGATCAATCAGCAAGTCTAGGGCTAGTGTTTTAGAGCAGCGTTTCCAAAGCTGGGTCTTGAGGACTCCATGGGGTGCACGGTTTGGATTTTTCGTCTTACACAGCTGATTCAAATCAACTATGTAGCGTTAGGGCAAAAAAACTAAACGTGTACCCCTTGATGTCCCCAGGACCCAGTTTGGGAAACGCTGCTCTAGAACAGACCAATCAGCAAGTCAGATCTAAAACAATGTTCTGCCGTGAGAATGTCACTTTACTGTAAATACATTGTACTTACTAACACTGTGGTTAAGGTTGTGTACAGTACAAACAGTTTGAGTAATAGTTCACCCAAATCACATAAATTAGCATTTGGAGACAGTGGTCAGGTGAACAAAGCATGCATTGCGGTGTCACCTTTTACAGGGTCATGAAACCAATATTTAATTTGGGTGACCGAACTATAAGTACAGTATTGATGGGTATTGTACTGCATAATCTGACTATACTGGCTGTTTAATGCTCGAGTAACTGTGACTGCGTCACAATTCCCAAATAGCACCCTAATCCCTATTTAGAGCACTACTCAAAAGGTGCACTAAATAGTGTCCATCCCAAATGGCACCCTAATCCCTATCTGACCAAAGTAATAAGACAGTGCGTGAAACAGAAGCAGCGTCACGAGAGAATATTAAGCACAAAACTGTTAAATACCACAGCTATGTAATGACTACAATGCTAGAATCATGGAATGTTTTTATGAACTATAATATAAATACATTATTGACATGACAGAGAAGATGCATACAAACGGTTGGATGAAATACAAGTTTGTTTTAACTCCACACGAAAAGTCAGTCGATTGTAACAGTGCATTGTCATAAAAGTTAAATACATACGGAAGCCGCTTTCTCTTCAACAAACCGTCACTGAAATGGGCTCAACTCCGCCCCCTTGTGTTTGGTTTTGGGGGTGGCACGGTGTTACCACAGAATTAAAATGGCAGTTACAGTTGCCAAGACCCACCCCACAGTTTTCCAAACAAGTGGGAACACAAAGTTTCAGATTGTGTTTTTTACTATGTCAGGGCTTACTGTATGTTACAGTAGTACAGCTCGGTTTGTGTTTGTTACTATGTCAGGGCTTACTGTAGGTTACAGTAGTACAGCTCGGTTTGTGTTTGTTACTATGTCAGGGCTTACTGTAGGTTACAGTAGTACAGCTCGGTTTGTGTTTGTTACTATGTCAGGGCTTACTGTAGGTTACAGTAGTACAGCTCGGTTTGTGTTTGTTACTATGTCAGGGCTTACTGTAGGTTACAGTAGTACAGCTCGGTTTGTGTTTGTTACTATGTCAGGGCTTACTGTAGGTTACAGTAGTACAGCTCGGTTTGTGTTTGTTACTATGTCAGGGCTTACTGTAGGTTACAGTAGTACAGCTCGGTTTGTGTTTTGTTACTATGTCAGGGCTTACTGTAGGTTACAGTAGTACAGCTCAGTTTGTGTTTTGTTACTATGTCAGGGCTTACTGTAGGTTACAGTAGTACAGCTCGGTTTGTGTTTTGTTACTATGTCAGGGCTTACTGTAGGTTACAGTAGTACAGCTCGGTTTGTGTTTGTTACTATGTCAGGGCTTACTGTAGGTTACAGTAGTACAGCTCGGTTTGTGTTTGTTACTATGTCAGGGCTTACTGTAGGTTACAGTAGTACAGCTCGGTTTGTGTTTGTTACTATGTCAGGGCTTACTGTAGGTTACAGTAGTACAGCTCGGTTCAAAGCAAAGAAGTTGATGCTATGCAGTAGATTAGAACCATCCAAGACTGTTCTACTGTAATGTATTGGTGTGTACACAGCTGACGCGTCACATACACTAACACCTTCCACAGCTCAGCTGGACCTGAAGACTTGCACCTTCATTTGACAATAGTGCTTTACAAAGTACCCCCCTTTCCACTTTGGTCAAACATACATGGAATTTAATATAATGTAATACATATTTTAGATACATTTAAGTGTTTTCACACCTCACAAACAATCAAGAATATACTACACTGAACAAAAATATAAATGCAACATGTAATGTGTTGGTTCCTGCTTCATGAGCTGAAATTAAACATCTCAGAAATGTTCCATATGCACAAAAACTTAATGAGCATTTCTCCTTTGTCAAGACAATCCCTCCACCTGCACAGGCATATCAAGAAGCTGATTAAACAGCACGATCATTACACAGGTGCACCTTGTGCTGGCAACAGTAAAAGGGCACTCTAAAAGGTGCAGTTCTGTCACACAACACAATGCCATAGATGTGTGAATTTTGAAGAAGCATGCAATTGGCATGTTGACCGCAGGAATATCCACCAGAGCTGCTGCCAGATAATGTTTTTCTCTACCATAAGCTGCCTCTGTCGTTTTAGAGAATTTAGCAGTACGTCCAACCGGCCTCATAACCGCAGCCCAGGACCTCCACATCCGGCTTCTTCACCTGCGGGATCTTCTGTGACCAGCCACCTGGACAGCTGATGAAACAGAGGAGTATTTCTGTCTGTAATAAAGCCATTTTGTTGGGAAAAACTCATTCTGATTGGCGCACCCCTGCCCAGTCATATGAAATCCATAGATTAGGGCCTAATGAATATATTTCAATTGACTGATTTCCTATATGAACTGTAAGCATTTCACGTTAAGGTCTACACCTGTTGAATTCTCAGTAAAATCGGTGAAATTGTTGCATGATAAGCTGTAGACCACGCTATCTACTTAGAGAGTTTTCAGCTGTATTTTTCGTACATACCACAGACTGATGCTGGCACTAAAACCACACTCAATGAGGGGTATACGGCCATAAGCAAACAGGAAAACGCTCATCCAGAGGCGGCGCTCCTAGTAGCTGGGGACTTTAATGCAGGGAAACTTAAAATCGGTTTTACATAATTTCTATCAGCATGTTAAATGTGCAACCAGAGGGGGAAAACATCTAGACCACCTTTACTCCACACACAGAGACGCGTACAAAGCTCGCCCTCCACTTGGCAAATCTGACCATAATTCTTATCCTCCGGATTTTTGCTTACAAGCAAAAATTAAAGCAGGAAGCACCAGTAACTCAGTCTATTAAAAGGTGGTCAGAAGAAGCAGATGCTAAACAACAGGAATGTTTTGATAGTACAGACTTGAATATTCAGCCACATCAGTCACTGGCTTTTAAAAAATGTGCATACAGGACGTGATCCCCACAGTGACTGTACATACATACATACCCAAACCAGAAGTCATGGATTGTAGGCAACAGCTAAAGAGAGAGCTGCCCCTTTCAAAGAGTATGACTAACCCGGAAGCTTATAAGAAATCCCACACTGCCCTCCGACGAACCATCAAACAGGCAAATCGTCAATACAGGACTAAGATCTAATCCTACTGCACTGTGGCAGGGCTTGCAAACCATTACAGACTACAAACGCAAGCACAGCCAAGAGCTGCCCAGTGACATGAACCTACCAGACGACCTAAACTACTTCTATGCTCGCTTCAAGGCAAGTAACACTGAAGCATGCATGAGAGCACCAGCTGTTCCAGATGGCTGTGTAATTTCGCTCTCCGAAGCTGATGTGAGTAAGACCTTTAAACAGGTAAACATTCACAAGGCCGCAGGGCCAGACGGATTACCAAGACTTGTACTCCGAGCATGCGCTAACCAACTGGTAACCTGCCTAACTGACTACAGACCCGTAGCACTCACGTCTGTAGACATGAAAGGCTTTGAAAGGCTGATCATGGCTCACATCAACACCATTATCCCAGAAACCCTAGACCCACTCCAATGTGCATACCGCACCAACAGATCCACAGATGATGCAATCTCTATTGGCACTCCACAGTGCCCTTTCACCCCTGGACAAAAGGAATGACTGCACGGCCAGGCACAACTCCAACACCATCATTAAGTTCGCTGATGACAACATTGGTAGGCCTGATCACTGACAACGATGAGACAGCCTATAGGGAGGTTAGACACCTGACCGTGTGGTGCAAGGACAACAACCTCTCCCAGCGAACGGCCCAGTACATCACCGGGGCCAAGCTTCCTGCAATCCAGGACCTCTATACCAGACGGTGTCAGAAGAAGCCCTGAAAATTGTCAAAGACTCCAGCCACCCTAGTCATAGACGGTTCTCTCTGCTACCGCACGGCAAGCGGTACCGGATCGCCAAGTCTAGATCCAAGAGTCTTCTAGACAGCTTCTACCCCCAAGCCATAAGACTCCTGAACAGCTAATCAAATGGCTACCCAGACTACTCACATTGCCATTCGCCGCATGTGACAAATACATTTTGATTTGAAAAAGTTGCGTTTGTTCAGAATATATTACATGTTATCATAAAACTTGTATTTATTTATTTACAAAGTACTTTTCTAATTACCATAGTTACTCCTAACATCACGTATAGTATATTTTGAAGAGAATAGGTCCCTTTGTAAAACAAAAAAATGCAACGTAAAAACAACAAAATCTCAGTTTTCAGTAACATTTAAGAGTCTCATGTTAATAATATTGACACACAACATAAGATTGGGTTGTTTAAGACGAGAATATGATATAATTTACAATAAATGTTAAACATGGACCCGTATTCCCTTTGTGGTAAAATCTGGTTGGCTCAGAGCAAAGATGTAGCAAAGCCACTTGTTCTGTCATAAACCTGTGCTCCATGTCATAAACCTGTGCTCTATGTCATAAACCCGTGCTCTATGTCATAAACCCGTGCTCTATGCCATAAACCCGTGCTCTATGTTATAAACCCGTGCTCTATGTCATAAACCCGTGCTCTATGTCATAAAACCCGTGCTCTGTGTCATAAACCCGTGCTCTATGTCATAAACCCGTGCTCTATGTCATAAACCCGTGCTCTATGCCATAAACCCGTGCTCTATGTTATAAACCCGTGCTCTATGTCATAAACCCGTGCTCTATGTCATAAAACCCGTGCTCTGTGTCATAAACCCGTGCTCTGTGTCATAAACCCGTGCTCTGTGTCATAAACCCGTGCTCTGTGTCATAAACCCGTGCTCTGTGTCATAAACCCGTGCTCTATGTCATAAACCCGTGCTCTATGTCATAAACCCGTGCTCTATGTCATAAACCCGTGCTCTGTGTCATAAACCCGTGCTCTGTGTCATAAACCCGTGCTCTGTGTCATAAACCCGTGCTCTGTGTCATAAACCCGTGCTCTGTGTCATAAACCCGTGCTCTGTGTCATAAACCCGTGCTCTGTGTCATAAACCCGTGCTCTGTGTCATAAACCCGTGCTCTGTGTCATAAACCCGTGCTCTATGTCATAAACCCGTGCTCTATGTCATAAACCCGTGCTCTATGTTATAAACCCGTGCTCTATGTTATAAACCCGTGCTCTATGTCATAAACCCGTGCTCTATGTCATAAACCCGTGCTCTATGTCATAAACCCGTGCTCTATGTCATAAACCCGTGCTCTATGTCATAAACCTGTGCTCTATGTTATAAACCCGTGCTCTATGTCATAAACCCGTGCTCTATGTCATAAACCTGTGCTCTATGTTATAAACCCGTGCTCTATGTCATAAACCCGTGCTCTATGTCATAAAACACAGTAAATTGTTATTTGTTATTGTGCTGTTTTTGCCAAGCAAAACCATTGATCCAGGGTTATGCGCTCCAGTTAAGGCAAGTCCCGATGTGTGTGTTAATGATATCCACACTCTTTCAAGTGCAGTCAGAGGTTCTCCACATTGTGACTGCTCTCTTCAACCCATTGCCCCCTCTTCGCCCTTTCACTTGCCCCCTCTTCCTCTCCCGGCTCCTACTTTCTCTCATCCACCCTATGAAACATGCAGATCAGTGCATCAGTCTAATCAATTCAAGCGATGCATCCCAAATGGCCCCCTATTCCCTATATAGTGCACTTCTTTTGACCAGGGCTCTATAGGGAAGAGGGTGCAATTTGCAACCCAATCCTACGGGTCCTATTCAGGTTGCCTTGAGTGAAGAGGAGGTATTTACTCCAACATGGCATCCAGTTGGTCGGCGAGGTCATCAAACATGTTGCCGATGTCATCCAGGATATTCCCTGCTGCTTTCACTGTGCTGCTGCCACTGGGAAACAAAGAGGAGAGTGTTAACACAGTGTCTGTGTGTGTGTGTGTGTCTGCCTGCACGTGTGTGTGTGTGTCTGCCTGTACGTGTGTGTGTGTGTGTGTGTGTGTGTGTGTCTGCCTGCATGTGTGTGTGTGTGTCTGCCTGCACGTGTGTGTGTGTGTCTGCCTGCACGTGTGTGTGTGTGTCTGCCTGTACGTGTGTGTGTGTGTGTGTGTGTGTGTGTCTGCCTGCACGCGTGTGTGTGTGTGTCTGCCTGCACGTGTGTGTGTGTGTGTGTGTCTTACCCGTCAGTGCAGTCATCCTGAGACGTTTTTCTCTCTACAACTTTCAGCGCTGCCTCCAGTGACGTGTTGGTCTCAACCAGCCTCCTCTGAACCAACACCTCCGAGCAGGCCTCACCAGCCTGGGCCTTTCCTGCTCTCCCTGCCTGGCCTGGAGGCACCAAGGTGCGGTAGGATGAAGCGCGGGTTGCCTGGGCTGTAGGGGCTGAGGTTATGGATGAGCTGAGCTGGGGAAGTGTAGAGGCAGAGACAGTAGCAGGCATCTGATTCGTTGGCCTGGATGTTACTGTTCTCTGCTGAATGCCTGCTTTGGTTGCTGTTACTGGTTTCTGTGGATTGCCTGGTATACAGGTGGTTGTGTGTGTATTTTGACTGGATGTTATATGGTTCTGTGTGCTGCCTGTCGCTGTCTTCTGTTGAGTGGCTGGTATAGGGGTGAGGACAGGTTTGAGGACAGGGCTGGTTGGTTTGGAGGACAGGGGTGGTTTCTGGCATTTCCCTGTCGATTCTGTTCTCTGTAAACAGCTCCCTGACTTCACACCTGCTTCCTCCTCTTGCTTGTCTCCGTTTGTGTGTGTGTGGAAGCCGTTGGACCGGCTGTGTGTGTGTGGCTGTGTGTGTCCGTCGTCCAGTGTGTGTGTTTCCCGGTCTTTGGGCTGACGCCGTCGTTTGACCGTGTCCGACTCTTTGAGGTTGAACTCAGGGACCCCCAAGGACTTTGGGGCCTGCATTTTTGGGTCTTCTGGAGAAGCCTGGGGTTGGATTTCAGGGTCTGACCGGAAGCCTGCTCCCATCCTGGGCCGCTGTTTGATGGTGAGGTTGCCCTCCTCCGCAAAAGGGAGGTTCTCCTTGGAGCTACTCTGAGGTGATGTAGAGTTTTCCAATACTGAACCATCCTTCTGCACTCTCTCCTCCTCTTCTGGGCTTTTCTCTATCCCTCCATCTCTATCCCTCCGCTCGCCACCCATCCTCCTCAGGCCTCCCAGCCCCAGAGCGGGTACAGGTTTGTGGGAGGCGAGGGTGGGGGTGCGAGGGGAGGGTAACGCTACCCCCTTAGAGGGGCTGCCCCCGGGCCTGGACCCCTGTAGCCTGGCTGCGATGCTTCTCACACTGCCTGCACTCTCTGTCTCCACCCCTCCCACCTCCACCTGCTCTGACACTACTGCCACTCCTGATTCACTGGCCTGGCTGCCACTCACCGAGCTCATCCTCTTAGGTGGCGGTGGGGGCGGGCCTTTGCGGCGAGAGCGGACAGCGAATGAGTGGCTCCGGCTGATGTGGCGTTGGACGGCGGAGGAATTTGATTGGCCGCAGCCTGTTTTGCGTCCTAGTGTTGCGTACGAGGGCATGGTCACCGGAGGGACGGATTCCTGCAGCGATGACTCGTCGTCTTCCGGTTCCCCATCTGACAGGGCGTAGCGGGACAGACTCTGGGTGCGTTTCTTGAGAGCCTCTGTGTTGAGGCCTTGTCCTGGGAGGGGGATTGCTCCAGCCTGGGGCTTGGGTAGACCACGTTGGCACATATAGGTTCCTCCTTCCTGGGTGTGGAGGTAGTTGAAGGCCCTCTGTGTGGGGGAGGCCTGGGGAGAGGAGAAGGGGTGGGGGTGGGCAGGGGTCTTGCAAGGTTTGGGTTTACTATGCACGGCTGGGTAGGCGAAGCGGGGCATCGAGCTGGGGGTGAGAGGAGGGGTGAGGGGGGTGATGGGTAGTTTAGTGGGTGGCTGGGGGTGGCGCTTCTGGTCTGGCCACACCTCTGTGAGTCTCTGTCGGTCTCTCCCTGGACTACCTCCTCCCCCCTGTCTCCTTCCCCCTCCTCCCAAGCTTTCGTCCGAGCGACTGTGCACTCCAGCCGATGCCAGAGTCTGTTGGTGAAGCTCTTGGGAATATCCCGTAAAATTCCCCGATTTTCCAGAATTCCCAGATCCGCGGGAGCACGTTCCGATGCTCTCCTGGCTAATGCTCTCCCTCACACCCATCCCAAACCCCCCTCTCTCCACTCCTCCTCCTGCTGCCCTCCCCATCATGGTGTTCTGTACCTCTGTGCTCAGCTCGCTGTCATGGAATGAGGGGAAGGGTGTCCTGGGGGTGTGAGGGGAAAGGGGGCAGCAGTCGTAGGGGATCTCGGGGGGCTCAATAGCCACCGTGGTAGGTTTATGCCGGAGCGTGTCGGAGCCGTTGGCATGGTGACGAGAACGATGCAGGTCACATAAACGCTTCACGGCTAACATCAGCTTCTTCTGATGACCTGAGAGAGACAGAAGAACACAAATGCTAGGAACACAAATAGCAGAAAACAAAGAACTTCATGAACAGTTATTTTTGTATACAAGTGGTTAGAAAGGTTGCTGATTGGTTGTCAACAGCAAGGCTGTCATAATGAAAAGGGGGTGTTCAAGAGGTCTCACATACACTGCTGACACACAGATGCACTTAAACTAAACAATGTGACCTTGCAATGTGAAGAGTGTGAGGATTTCTTACCCAGCTTGGTGATTCCTATCTCTGATAAGTCCTCCCAGGTGATATCCTTGACGATGCTGATGGTGTCATAACCATTCTCACACAGTCTCTTCTGGTACTGAGGGAGACCGATCGCACGCAACCACTCTGACAGCTCAGACTGACAGAGAGAGAGGGAGAGATGGGGAGAGAGAAAAACTAAAATAAAGCATTTATTACATTTAATTCAATTGGAGAGAGAGAGATGGACAGAGAGAGAGAGAGATGGACAGAGAGAGAGAGAGATGGACAGAGAGGGAGGAGAGAGATGGACAGAGGGAGGAGAGAGAGAGTGGGAGGAGAGAGAGAGATGGACAGAGAGAGAGATGGACAGAGAGAGAGATGGACAGAGAGAGAGATGGACAGAGAGAGAGGAGAGAGAGAGGGAGGAGAGAGATGGACAGAGAG
Organism: Oncorhynchus nerka; assembly: GCF_034236695.1. Lineage (NCBI taxonomy): Eukaryota > Metazoa > Chordata > Actinopteri > Salmoniformes > Salmonidae > Oncorhynchus > Oncorhynchus nerka. The sequence goes on from NC_088411.1 coordinate 36,293,394, forward strand.
AGGGAGGAGAGAGATGGACAGAGAGGGAGGAGAGTGAGAGGGAGGAGAGAGATGGACAGAGAGGGAGGAGAGAGATGGACAGAGAGGGAGGAGAGAGATGGACAGAGGGAGGAGAGAGAGTGGGAGGAGAGAGCGAGATGGACAGAGAGAGAGAGATGGACAGAGAGAGAGAGATGGACAGAGAGGGAGGAGAGAGAGGGAGGAGAGAGAGAGAGGGAGGAGAGAAAGAGGGAGGAGAGAGAGCATTTAATTGAGAGAGGACTTCTGACTGTTTAGATTGTCTTTATTGTTTTGAAACTTCTGTATGTGTGATGTTTACTGTTAATTTCTATTGTTTATTTCACTTTTGTATATTATCTACCTCACTTGCTTTGGCAATGTTAACATGTTTCCCATGCCAATAAAGCCCCTTGAATTGAATTGAGAGAGGGGGGAGAGAGAGAGGGAGTAGAGCGATGAGTGAGAGAGCCGGAGGAGAGAGAAAGCGAGCCCGAGGAGAGAGAGAGAGACGGAGGAGAGAGAGAGAGAGATGTACAGAGAGAGAGATGGACAGAGAGAGAAAGAGAGAGAAAGAAAGAGATGGACAGAGAGAGAGAGAGAGAGAGAGAGAGAGAGGGACAGAGAGAGAAAGAGAGAGAAAAAAAGAGATGGACAGAGAGAGAAAGAAAGAGATGGACAGAGAGAGAGAGAGAGAGAGAGAGAGAGAGAGAGAGATGGACATAGAGAGAGAAAGAAAGAGATGGACAGAGAGTGAGAGAAAGAGATGGACAGAGAGAGAGAGAGATGGACAGAGAGAGAAAGAGAGCGAAAGAAAGAGATGGACAGAGAGAGAAAGAAAGAGATGGACAGAGAGTGAGAGAAAGAGATGGACAGAGAGAGAAAGAGAGAGAAAGAAAGAGATGGACAGAGAGAGAAAGAGAGAGAAAGAAAGAG